>NC_031782.1:9445672-9519242 GCF_001522545.3 Parus major | reverse complement strand
CCGGCCCCGCCGCCTCCCCGCAGCCCCTCGCTCCTCACCTTCTCGCAAAGGCTCTTCACCTGCCCCTCGGACAGCTGCTTGCACTCGTTGAGCTGCTCCACCCACTGATCGAGCTCCTTGGTGAAGACCTTCTCCTCCATCCCGCTCTCCCTCTCCCCCTCCCCCTCCTCCTCTTCACCGGCTGCTGCTGCCGCACCGCCCCGCGGGCCCCTGCAATCCGCGCTCCCCACAGCGGCGGCGGCCGCGACGCGTCAGGGCAGGCGGGCGGGCGCGGGGAGAGGGCGGCCCGGGGCTCTCCGGCTGCGGCAGCGCTGCCGCTCCTCGCTCCGCACCGTGTAATGGCCGCCGCTGCTGACGTCACCGCCCCGGCCCCACCGCGGGGAGGGGGACGCCACGGGAGTCAACAGCGCGTGCGCGGGGCCCGGGCGGGGCCACGAGTGCGCTCTGAGGGGAGGGGGCGGGTGAGGGCAATGACCGCGGGCTCGCTCCCGCCCGCCCGGACAGCGGCGGCGGCTCTGCTTCGGCCCGGGCCCCGTGCCCGGTTCTGCTCCTGGGCCCCCGGGGCTGGCGCTCTCCCCGTGCGGGTCCGTTTGAGGGGCGCGGCGCAGCCCCGCCCAGTCGCAGCCCTGACGCGGGAGCCGGGGCTCACTGCCGTGAAGGGTCGCCGGCATGGCGGTGCCAGCCCCTCTTGTACCCGGGTGTTGAGCGCCGGCTCCACGCGGGGCACAGGCTGGGCAGGGTCCCCGCCTGCCAGGCGCCTGCTGCGGGGTCAGGAGGCGATGTTTCCCAGGACTGTGTGCGGATGGTTCCTCAGTGTTTGTGGTTCTCCCTGCAATTAATCCATGCAGATATCTCGAAAATGGGTGCTAAGAGGCTGGTGGCTAGGGTCTTTGCAGTGACAGGACGAGGAGCACTCGCCGTAAACTAAAACACAGAAAGTTCCACCTCCACACGAGAAAGAACTTTATCTTGTGGGTAGCAGAGCACTGGAACGAGCTGCCCGGGGAGGGTGTGGAGTCTTCCTCTCTAGAGACTTTCAAAACCCCCCTCGGACACTCCTGTGTCACCTGCTGCAGGTGACACGGCCCCGGCCGATGGGTCGGACTGGGTGATAGCCAGAGGTCACTTGCAATCCCGACAATTCTGTGCCGCTAAGGGCTGAGCCCGGTTACCGGTGTCCGTCAGAGAAGAGGCAAGTGGAGGATGCTTGCTGGTGTTTGGTACTTTGAAATAAAGCTTTTCAGTTCTAAGTCACGAGCATTAAATTCCATCTTAACTGTCCCACCAGGTAGTGCTTAGGCTGAAAAGGCTATGCTGGGTTTCTTTAAAAAAATTTATTCTGAAAGAGATCTTGGAAGTCCGGAGTTTATTGTGACCTTTTTAGACAGAAGTAATTCATGAAGTGCAGTGTAAGTGCTCAGTAAAGGAAATTAGTGGTGGACCTCTAAGGAAACCTTCAGGAAGGTAGTATTTTTTCAGGAAACTTGTGGTAACCTCAGCTACCATATTGTACTCAGACATTTGCTACCTAAGGGAAAATATGTCAGTAAGACACAGATAAGTTTAAATAAAAAAGAATATAGAAAATATGCAAAAGCAATTTCTAATGAATTATTTAATTACAATCTGCATCTTAAATTATAGGGGAATATTTCCCTTTAATAAATTACAAAAGGTATGAAATGACCAGTTTAAAAAAGTAATATTTTGTTCACTTAAATGGGTCAAAATGTTGACAAAATATTGATTTGTTAATTTCAAGAGGGCACAATGACTTTTCCTAGTTAATGTGTGTTAATTGTCATGGTCATCACTTGCCTAATATGGAGTCTGACTTGTTAAATTCTTTGCCTACTATTGAAGGAAATTAAGAATTCTATAGTGAGCAAGGGGTAAGGAATGTTTGCTTTCATGGATCAGTCTCGCTTTCTTGGTGTCATACTGTCCTGCTAGAGATAACTTGGTTTGAATTGCCTGACTTAGGTTTTGTTTATCTTCCAAGTTATTTTTTCTGTTCTTACACAGGTTGCCATCTTTAGATGACCTTAGTTTTGTGCTTAAAGTTGTAGAAGGAAAAGTACCATTCATTGAGAATGATAGGTTTCAAGAATTCACTCTGTAGTGCATCTTTCCAAAATAGTCTTGAGCAAATATATGCAAAGAATATAAATCAATAACATCAACTCTTGTGCAATTTGCCTAGCTAAAGTTAATTTTATTTAATAATTGTTGACTTCCTGGCATGGTTTCATGTCTGAGGACCACACTGCAAACCATCCACACAACCTTTGCTTTCCTCACACTTACCAGATAAAACATGGCAGGATTTCAGTTGCAGTTTTGTAGGTAAACAAGCCAGGTTAATAGTTTCTTCCTGGTAGTGTGCATCAGACTAGACAACTCACGGATTAATAATCCCTGCTGTCTTTAGAGCAATTGTGATGGTTCCCAACCCCACCATTGGTTCCCATGAGTGTAGTGATAAAGAAATTAACACTTGTTTGAAAAGACTCAGTCACAGCTCTTTTTGCTCCAGTCTCCAGTTGGGAAGGGGTAGATGATTCAGCACTCCCTGCTTGCCACTGAAAGCTTAAGCTATTCCACTCACTATAGGAGAATTCAGTACTCTGCAAAGGAAATTCAGGATTTGTTTATCTGGACACTCACAGAGAAGGCGAAAGCTTTGGTTTCTGTCTCCATTCCAAGCATTAGCTCTGGATTGTATCCTCATACTCTTGAATTGTCTATATGTAGATCAGAAATCAGATCCTTCCTTCCTCTGACTTGAGAATGACAATCAATAGTTTAGAGAATCACAGTTGCTTTTCTCAGATATTTATCTGAGCCTTTTAAGTACAATAATGTAATAATTAAAGGATGTGTGCTGTGTTGCATAAGTTGGGTGTTTGTCAGGGCTTCAGATACGCAGCAAGATTAAACTGTAGCCTGTGAGATGGCAGTAATAAGTTGTATTTAGTATGTGAATATATGCCAGGCATGTGTGTGGTTTGTACCTAAGGAGCTGTCTGGGTGTGGCTACCCCAGTGAGTCAGGAGTATGGAGGCCACACTGCTGTGCTGACCTGAGTCAGGGACCCACATGTCACATATGTGGCATTCTGGAGAGAGCTGAACTGCTCAGGCTGACTGCACTTATGTTTACACACATCCAGCTGTGGGTTACTCAGTTGTTAGCCTATAGTGCCAACTAATCCTGTACTACTCTGAAATTAATCTCAAACTCATGGACGAGGGTGTTAGCAACTGCAGTAACCTTATCAGTAACATCAACATTTCCATTGTACTATGAGACATCAGTGTTTAAATGCAGATTTATATCACACTGTCCAACTATACAACGTATTTTCAACTTAGCATTGTAGAGTAAGGAACATGTAAATTAGTTTTCTTCACACTCGACTCTCAATATTTCAGTGATTCTAAATTATCCATCAATGCGTGTCCAAAATGCCTGTTGCTATGGTGTTTTAATACTAAATGCAGAATTAAAGGGCTAGGCAATACAATATAAAGACTGTACTATACAACTTGAATGCTATACAATAGTGTAACAACGATATGCCACCTTTAGATGTAGAGCTGCCAACCTTGATTAATACATGTATTTCTGCAAGCAAAGAATATAGACACTGGTACATTAGTGTGGAAATCAACTGCCTCTATGAGGAGAGGGACTTCTGATCAAATAAATTCAGAAGTACACATCATGTAATCTCTTGCATGTTCAGGTACTGGCACTACTGGATGAAATATATGTTTTGTGTCTTAAATAAATCAGATAAGCCTGTCATCTTAAGCAGATATTACGAATATCTATTACGAAAGACCAAAAGAAAAACAGAACACATTCATATCAGATATGTTACATCACCACAAACAAATACTATTTCTGTATATTTGACTAATTTCAGAGTCCAGATAGTATATGACAAAATCAGTGACATCAGTAATACCACTATTAACAGAGGCCCACTCACTTTAACTGAATGGCTTCTTTAAAATATGGAATCTCATTATTAATCATCTTGTATACCACAAAACATATTACTCAAATCTGCTATTTCATCGTTCACACTTGTGTTATAGATAAAGCAGGAAGTGCAGTGTCTTACTGAAAGAAGAAATTACAGAGTAACCATGAAAATCACATTTTCAAATCACTATGGTTACAGATATTTCATAGTCAAGAGTCTTTTAAAAGCTAGGAATAGAGTGCTGATTCTCCAATGTTAGGGGCTTAATATTTATCAAATATTTTATGTCCTGCTCTCTCCCCATGAGCGTGGCACTGAACTCTGTGTCCAGCCTGGGTAGGAGCACCGGGGCAGTAGGTACATCCTTGTGCACCTGAGCACAGAGCCACGTTCCTCCTACCTATCATCTACTAGTTTTAATCTCTAAAATACTTGATACACACCACCTCTGCCAGGACAAATATTATCACTTTATCACCAGATGGACAAACATGATTTCGGCCTGATGAGGAAACAGATGCTGAAATTAACTCCCTTTGCAAACATGACAGAAGCATTGAGAGTCGAGAGTAGAGACCCCAGTTCAATAGATACTTGTACCCATCCTAAATTCCTTACTTTTAAACAGGTAACATAATCATCTGTGAAATGTCCTGTTAAGCTCATGCTGGAGGCTTTAGGCTTGCTGATTGCTGGTGTGACATTCTGATCAGCACAGCTTGTGTTACAAGTGCTTTCTTTGGAAAAACTCCTATTTTTCAGTCCTTTCCATAAGCTATGTTTAAGTACACAACAAATTATTAATACATACAAGCAGTTGTCATGGAGATAATGTGATTCCCAAGTGTGTTTTTTGTAAGTGGCATAAACCTGGCACATCCCACATGCCTTGTAAGGACAATTCCTACACAATGTTTCCTGTGTTAGAGATGGGATAGATGGATATCTTTGCTTTTTGTGCCAACACTCAATAGAGAAACCACTGATTCTGGCTTTCAGATGGCTGGCTTTAGGAATGTGAAAAATGCAGGACTTGAAAGATGTGGGGTTTTTTAAACTGCAACATCTTAACAAGGGGCTGAACTGCTCACTTCTGTGAAATCTCAAACGCTATGCAACATCCAGATTATGGCTAAAACCTCACAGGATGTATTTTCTCTCCTCATCTTGGTGCACAGAATTATGCCAAATGTAGTAATTAAACCGAAAGAAAGCAGCTGACTAAGTAGCTGGGGAGGCTTCATGGCCATAATGAGGATAGTTCTCCTTGGAATGAGACTGCTATCCTATTGAATGTCTATAAATCCATGTGATGTTTTGTTTAGGATTATCACAACATTTCTACTCTTTAACTGTGCCCTTGCAAAGTAGTTCACTGTGGACTTCAACCATTCTTACCTTTATTCTGCCCCTCTTGTCTCATCTTGGGGATTCTGTTACACTTCAGCCAGGCAACATCTGACTGTTGGAGCCATTCTGTACCTGTTTACTTGGGTGAATGAAGGAGATTCTCTGCATATTATAGCTGTTAATATTTTTTTCCAGATATTCACTCATCAGTTGATACAACATTACAGTTACTGTCATAATGACCTTGAGCTGGGCCAAGCAGTTCAGCTACAAAAAGGCTGCAAAAAAGAACTGCAGCAAGAAAATTTGAGTTGTTGCTCTCTCACTTTCCTGCCCAGTGAATGTATGTTTGTTTCATAGCATTGCCACTGTCTTGCAGTGATGGAAGCATAAACACAGTTGGGGAGTACCTGTGACTTGTAGTGCATGCTAGTATGATATCCAGGTTGGCTTGGAGATGTCACAGGTGTCTTGTGTGACGAAACAGGTCCACACAACCTGCTAAGGATGGCTTGGCTGAACTGCTGCCTTGCCCTCCAGCTCAGCATCAGCTCTCAAGCCCAGTTCCAAGCAGTGCTGGCTGCTGCTTGAATGCTTCCTCTAAAGAGAGAGTCTGGGGAAGGAAATTTTCTTCCGGAATGTCTTTGTGTATGTGCTAAAGGACAAAGGAGAAGTTCACTGCACAGGCACACTTAGATCCTGATTTCTCTTCACTGTGATTAACAAGTGTATTATTAGTAATAGCTAGTTACAAATAAGAACCTGACCTTATTTTTAACCTAATATTGAATCAGATCTAATTGTAATAGGTGGGTTCACTGCTGTGCTTTGCTCTTTGAATATTCTCATTCAGAATTTCAGTGCCTTCCATCTTAGGTATTAAAAATAGGTGGAAAGTTGGATAATTCTTATTGTTCCAAATCTTGTTTGCAGCCTTACATAACAGTGTTCTCACCAAAAATTTATTTTAAGTGTGGAGTGGAAGAACATGCTGTAGCAACCTGAAATTATTTGTAATACTGTAGCTGGGTTATACAGAGTCTATATAGAATTGTCTCTTCTTTTTTTGATGAGCCTTTTTATTATTAATCAAAACAAAACTATTAATTAATATCAAAATGCGTAGACTGCCTTTGGAGCTTTGGAATTACAAAGTCCTGTCAGTCACAAGCATCCTTAGGTAAATTGCCTAAGCAGAAACTGCTGGTCATTCCAACTCAATGACAGTCCAAATATTTGTGAGTGTAACAATAGTAAATACATAAACATGCAAAATGTAGTAACAATGATAAAGTACTTAGAAAGATAATAACTTCAGGTGGATAGAACTGCACTTGATAAACCTGAGCTTTCTCAACTTGATATACCTGATCTTTCTCGTTAGTAACACTGTGTTCATTCTCAAGGTACTGTCTCCATTTTTAGTAGCTAAGACCATTTATCCCTCCAGCCTTGAGCTATGTCACCTTTCCTCACCTTTCTTAATCATATCTATCAAACACATGTGCCTTGGGAAGGATGAAAAATGTTGGGAAGAGGTAGTGGTCAATCCTGAGAATATCAGATATCTCCCTTCAGCTGTAACAAGCTCCCCTGCTCTCCATGTGATCACAGTAACAACAAAACAATATATTCGATTTGAACAATACATTTTATTTTTTCATCTTCTATTTCATTGCATGCTGTGACCTCCCTTCTTGATCAACATCCTTTTCACATCGAAGACAGCATTTATTCTTCCTGATTACAGTTCTTCTCCTCTAGACCTTTTCCTGTCCATAACTTCCTTTCTTCCTCCTTTTCAGCCTCACTGCATTGGATCAGATCAAATGATCTGCAATACCTCATGAGCTCTGAAAATGTAATTTTAAACTGTTTTTTCTCCCTGGAGTTCTGCATAAGATAAATATAATGAAAAATAAATTTTAAAAAACACTGTTATAAATTTGACTAATAAAAATCCCAGATTTGGCAAAAGAATGCGAAATGGCCATGAAGAGTGGCACATTAATCTCACTCACAAAAATTCTTGGCATTTCAGCTGGAACTGGGAACTTACTGAGGAAAGCACCTGACATCCTTAGTGGCAAAGTAACATTCCCCATTAGCCCCCTTGCCACTATTGAACTGCAGGTTTGTCATGCAGGTGCTACTCACACCTGGCTGTTGGATACCCAAACCAACAAACCTGAAAAGTTCTCAGGTTAAAAGCTGTGTTTGTGCTGGGGCTGCCCAAGTGCATACTCAGCTTGAGCTGAGTAACATCCGAGTCCCTCCCTGGCACTAAGGGTGTCCAGAGCTCAGTCTGCTGTACTCAAAGGCAGCAACCAGTACTAACCTGCTGCTGCTGCTGGGGCATGCAGAGATTTACTCTCAGGTGTACATATCTAGCACATGCACAATGTTATTTTGTACACTTAACCAGTGTGGTTTTCCTCCTCAGGTTACAAACTGAAAAGATCAATGAAGTTATGACTGTTGTTTTCACTGGATAAATAATTTCTCCATAGTTAAATAAAGTTATGAGGTGTATTATCAGAGAGAAGAACTGGTTTCAGGAAACTGTCATTAACTTAAGCAATTATAATTTTTCAGTTCAACAGTGAATGCATCTGTATCAGGACTGAATGAGTGAGAGGCAATCAGGGCCTGTTACAGCAGTGATTGATCTCAGGCGTGCAGAATGAGAGGGAGTTTCCAGCTTCACAAGAGAGACTCCCCAGCACAGGATTGCTGAGTCATGCTGTGGGGCACTGCCCAGCAAATTTAATTTTGATTCAAATTTTACTACTAAAAATAATCATAAAAAAATCCATCTGAACCTTCTCAGAAAAACATTTATTCCAGAAACATCACCTTCCAGACATCAGATACAGTACAAATTATTCTCAACATCACAACAGTTAAATTGACCATTCTTGCAATGGAGCTGTTCCTACATGAAGTCCCTCAATGTAACTTTTCATAAATGGCACTCTCTGTCCTGATGGTAGTTAGATCTTTCTTTTAACAAATCTTATCTATTACAGCAGAAAATCACTCATGTTTTTTCTTCTAGTAGGCAGAAAAACATCACTGGCATAGTTCCTACAGCTCTATTTTTTTGACAGTGTCCAGCTGAAAACAGTCAGGAAATGTACCAAAATCTACCAAGAATTACTCATGTGTAATTAGTATACCAAGTGAAAGATTTTCCACAATAAAGGTGTGTACATTACAGTAGCCTTGAGATAGGGCTGACTTCTTCCAAAACAAGTTCTTCTGGTTTTATGGGACTATTTAATGAACTTCTGTCTTAAAGAAAATAACTCTTGTTCTCACTCTGTGCTATAAAACCAGTATTGCAGGAGGCACCATGGGCTGGAGAACAGATCAGGAGACAGGAGATGTCTCTTGTATCTGTTTAAAGATCTTCAAGGCCATTTCAACTCCCACTTTCTCTTCTCTGAAGAGTTATACCTACTATTAATTTTGCTAGTTATGTGAGCAGATCTTCTAAACTGAAATACATGTTCTTCAAAGTATAAATTATCTTAAAAAGTCATATTTGGAAAACAAATTCATTACTACGTCTGTGAAAAAGCTTCTGGGCAGTGCCACTGAATACAAATATTTGCATTTTGTCCATCTGTCTTAATGCTTTCTACATATAATCCAGAAGAAATGTGTATACACATATATACATTCCTTGTAGAGATGGTAGCCTCTAAAAAATACTGACAGAGGGTATGTGTAACATGGCTTTTCACTTGTCTCAGGAGATTCTGCAGTGTTCAATGTCTTGTAGACACAAAGGTGTGTCTAATTTCACTTAGTCTGAAAAGCAGCTCTGAGCCAGATGTCAGAACCACAGCACTGGACAATAAGATTTCTAGATGAGGGAGTGACTGAATGTATCCACCTGAAACTACTAATTTATACTATTAAAGTAGGGATGCTATCACCAAAATACAGCTTATTGTGAAGTGAGACCATGTATGTAGCAGATGCTGGTAGTTCCTATGCATCCAAATGCCTTCTACTGCCCTTTTTTATCATGGGATTGTGAACTGTGCTTTTTTGGTTTTTTAATTAAAGGGTAGAACAGATGGAGAGAACTTTAAGAGCTGCATCCATTAATTTAATGTAGAGAATGTCTCCATGTTATAATTTAATATAATGGGATTTTACTTGAGTGAAATAAAACTCTACAGTCTAGTGCTTGGGAATGTTTACTATGTGAGCAGCTTCACTGTTGAAAAGATTTCACTGAGTCATGCTATGACTCTCTGCCAAATACCAATCACATGACCAACCCAGCTAGAAAAGAGTATTTCTTCATGCCAGTACATTTCACATGCCACCCTACACTGAACCTTTTTCTGGCTGTTTACCTGTAGATTTTATGTGGCATCAAAGGGGGACAATATAATCTGATTGCATGTATTAAAAAAAGAGTAGATACCAAGAAGCACAGGCCAGCTGGTCTAGTATTAAGAATGGTGTAACAAGAGTGGTTGGGTTTGACATGATTCCAGAGGCAGATTTAAGGCAGACAATCCAAACCAAACATTGATACTGGTAAGAAGCAGTGAATATCTCGCCAGTTCCAGGAATCAAGATGCTACCCAGGAGATAACAAACAATTTCAAAAGTTCAGAGAAAAAACTTCTTTATTTCTGTTGAGACAGGGGTTTTAATTTCTGTAATTAAGACAGAAAAAGAAAATCCAGAAGTAGACAAATGAATTTTATATGCAGCAGCGGACACTGCTGAATTTCCCTAAATCTCATAAAATGTTTGTACTTAACTGTAAATATTTGAGTGAAACTTATGTTAGATACACTTGGGGAAATTTCTATTTTATTCCTGAAATGTTCTTTATCTACGGAAAGCTACAGCAAATGCCTTGTGCTAGTGATTCTTTACTCAGCAAGCTCCAGCTGTAGATACATAATAACCATATCCCACACAGCTCACAGCAATCAATACATTGTCTCCTGCATACAAAGGCTACTCGTTTGATAATCAGCCACTAGGACAGGGATGAAATCATCAGGATAAATAGTACTAGAAAGAACACAAAGGTTCACAATGGGCTCAAGTGTCTCTGCTGCAACCCTTAACTCCAGCTGAAATATCCTACAGATTAACTTGCCTTGGTGACAACTGAGTTAGGAAGTTAAAGGAAGAAGCACACGCAGCACAGAACTAAACTAAACTAAACTTTTCTAGAATATACATAGTACAGAAAGTTTAAATTATATTTCCTATCAGTGTGATCTATGAAATCACTGTTACACTGCATGGGAATAATTGAGAGGTCACAGGGGATTAGATGAGCATTTATGTTACATTCTGGCTTAAGTGTGTTCAGCTCCAGTGATATCAACCAAATTGTTTCCATCTTCAGTAATGCTGCATTTGCCCCTAGGCCTTAAAAGAATAATAAGTTCATTAACTATACATATTTATCTGTCACCAAGATCTCAGGTTTTCAAATTTTCAGTATTCAACTACTGAATGTACTGAAGCTTCTCTGCCTGGTGTAAGGAAATGAAAAACAGGATGGTTAAAGGTTTCAGGACAGAACACACCTCACCTCCCTCAGAACAAAGCAGAGCATTGCTTTAAATGGCAGCAGGCTTTGCCAGGGAATCTGATATATGTTGTTCAAATCTTCACCTACCACTGGATGAGATGGGTCACTCCCTTTTCCCTGTTTTCCTTTGTTTTCCCTGTACTTCTCCTGTAGCTCTCAGCTGAAGAATGGCTCTTGCTCTGGCTGTGTCCCACTTCCCTACTTTAACTATAACATCATCTTTCCTCCCCTTGGAAAGGACTTCTGGTTTGGAGAAATAGTGACACCATTTAAGCAAACCTATGGTTTTAGTGAGCAGTCTCCTTTGGCATCACTTTGGTGCTCTTCACACTGCAGCAGAACACATTCCATGAGATAATTAGTGGCTGTATTCAAGGGACTCCAGGGGAGATATGAGTTCTGAATTTCGAGAGGATGTTTGTATAGCTGATGTAATTTTGTCTCATCACAGCCTGCGTAAGCTCCCTATGCAACAGAACAAAGGACAGAATTAACTAATGAGTCCAAAAAAATTACATGATGAAAAGAACTATTTTCTTTCCAACAGCTGGTGCAGCTTTTTCTCTGTTGGATCTGTCTGTAACATCCCAAAACAACTAGAAGGAAATGTTAGAAACCTTCTGAAATAATGCTTGGTGCAGGTAAGGTAAGGTGCTCTTTGCCTCACATAGTCACAGAAAATCAGGTGTTTTGCTTGGAAAACACACTTCTGCAGTCATGCAACTGTGATATTTTTCTTAAACATTTACCCCTATATGCAATAAAATACTTAATAATTATCAGCTCCTCTGCAGAAAATAGTGAAACCCAAGTAGATACAAACTTGTGGCAAAGAGCAGAACTCCCAGAGCTGCATGGTGGGTGTGACTATGCTAAAGCATGATGACTCTGTTATCTGGATATGCCTTCACAGAATCACTGAGTGCAACAGATATTTCTGTATTGGATAGTTCTTTCCATCTCACTCACAAAGGAACCTTTTTTCCCCTCCAGTTTCCTTCCAGCAATGAGGTTCCTGCTTGTGTTAGACTTTGCTCTTTCCATGGTGTCCTATTTGCTAACTCTGCAGAGTGGTGGGAAGCATACAGTGTACAGGAAAGGATTTCTAATTTCCCAGGCCAAAGCATTTAATAGCAGAGATTAGCTGATTATCTGGTCTTCTCTGACCACCCTTCTAAAACCTGATAATTGCTTAGATCTGAAAAGAATGAGCATATTTCTAAAATAATTCAGATACTGATATTTTGTATGAAAAACATAATATATTATTACCAACTGTAAATAGCATTTTCTACCAGTAGTTTTCAGTGGGCTTTGTAAAATGAATACCACTTCACAGGTGAGGAATAACTGTTCAACAATGAGATTATTTACCCCAAACCATCTCAGCCAGCAGCTTCAACAAGGAAGGAACATGATCCAGACAGTTAGGCTGGCATCAGATCCAGATGATCATTTAAAATGGAAAAGAAATTGTTATTTATTTCTGCAGGATTTGCTAGCTCCCTTTCACTTTTTTTTCTTTTTTTTTTTTTAACCTCAGAGATACTGTTTTTCTTTCTGGGTTCTTTAAGGTATGTTCTTCTTCTGAGCTGAGATCCAGTGAATGAAATCTGTTTTTCTGAGCTCTAACCTCAAGCCCAAGGAAGCTTTTTCTGGATTTGGTGACATTAAGCCCCCAGTTCCCTACTTACCTTAGAACCTCAAAATAAAATTTTAGATAGGATTATACAGGAAAATACATTAGGAGAGGAAGAGCATTTAAAAATAGCCTGGCATCTAAATCTGGATGTAATCTCCTCTAATTCTCCCAGTATCTGAGCACAGGGCATGGGGCTGTACTAGCCTGGTGTTGGTAAATTCAAGCCATGTGCAGGATATACACTTCACAAATAGTAACAGCTCAAAGCTAATCACAAGCCAGGGCAGCACCATCCTAGGGCTTATGTTTAATCAACAATGCAAGAATAAAGAGGGACAAATTAAGCTGCACCAAAATTGTCCTAATTTTGATGGTGTGAGTTTTAGTTGCCATGAAATACGCAAAACTGATATTTCAAAATGTTATATTGTAATGGCTGAATTTAAATAGTTACTGTGTTTTAAAGACACAAAATAAAATAAATATTTGTTTTAAATTTAAATGTAACAGGGCTCTTTATTTTTTAACACTGATAATTTTTTTAACATTCCAGATTTTTCATAGCTTTTTACTATGTCCTAACTATTCAGCTTGAGTTGCTTGTACTTTTTTTTCCTGGCAATATCAGTGACCAGCTGGAAAATTCAACAGGGGAACACTAATGAAAAATTTTAAATATGTGACAATAAATAGGAAAATTGATTGTAAGAGTTACTGGAACTGGCATCCTAATTCCTGTGATAAACAAAGACTTCTAGATTTCACAACTCATTAACTCTTCCAGTGTCCTTATTGCATGAACTTTGCTGCTCAGCAAGATTCTTTAAATACTTTACAGACACCTTGTGATACCAGAAAACATCATGGTCAAGCAGAAATTGCTTTCCCTCAAAAATACAGGATGGACAAGAGAGCCCCCACAACACAGACAGTCTCAATAATGCATTTTCAGTACAACCAAACTCCTTCCAGATTCAGTTAAACATGTGGAACAGCAGTTTAACTCATCCCCACTATTTTCTTAGTTCCAGTTTATTTTACTGCCTCTATAGGTAACTTATGCTCAGTTACAATCTTGGCTCATGCTTTGGTGACTCAGCAGTTAATGTGTAACTGCTCCTCTTGCTGCAGATCCACCATCACTCTGGGCTGGTAGCAGAAAACACAAAGATAACTATAAAATACCTACTAATTTTCTGTTAGCTTTTTTGTTTGTTTGGAATTTATGCTCTTCAATTAGATCTTCCTCCCAGAAATGCACATTTGCATGCTTTCCCTACTCTACTCTTACGTTATTGTGCCGATTCCTCATGTGTTTTCTGTGTGTACCAATCCCTGTAGCATGCCATTAATTCATGGTACACTCAGTTATTTTAGGAATGGATATTGGAGAAACAGAATTAAAACAAGACTGCAGTATCAGCTATGTAATTACTTTTTGTTTTCTTTTTTTTTTTTTTTCTTTAGATACTGAATGAGCCAAAGTCAGTGTTGGGGTTTCAGTTTGAAAAACCAAGGCTGTGGTTCCACAGGGTGAAGCTGCCCCTCTTTTCACTGTGTCCCTCCCCAGGCCACAATCCCAGTGGTGCCAGAACATCTCCATGAGAGCTCTTGCAGGAGGAGGATCCGAGCTCAAAGCACCCATCTTTGGTCAGGTTATTTTAATTCAGGTCAGGTCTTTGACTGGGTTCACCATGGTGCAAGCCCACATGCAATTATGCCAGCACAGCTTAGGGAAAGATGTGGGACTGGAGAGAAACAACAGGACTCTGGGCTGCAGCAGGCAGAGCTGCTGCCAAGAGAAACATTGATCAAGCTGTACCAAATATTTGTTTTAAAATAATTTTGAAATATAGTTTAGAACACTTGCAAGTGAAGTGTGTTTAGTTGTTGGGATAAAAGGCTACAGCCAAAGTTAAATCTGCCGTCTAATTATACAGAGTAAACAGATACAAAACTAGACTAAGGAGTCTAAAAGGTAATTTCACTGTTCATATTTAAACATCAGCTATTTAACAACAAAAAATATTAAATAAATATTATTGATTACTCATGTCTGTTACCCTGCTCACTAAACTACAGCTCATAATCAGTGTTTAGCAGTGAAGAGGCTTTCTGGGCAATGCTGGACCCCTGACTCAAACATGTCCTCACCTCTCTGGAAAACTACACCAAAACCAGCTTTTGGCTAAAATGTCCTGTCTCACTTTTTCACATTAGCTTTATTTTTTTTAATGATGCTAGGACTGGAAAACTTCAGAAACAGAGGTAGTTAAGAAACCATACCCTGTAAAATTTGTTGTTTAAAGATTAACGTGTAAGAAAATACCTTTTGTTGAAACTAGATAGAATGTTTTTCATCTGGCAATTGTTTTCCCTTTAAATAATAAAACATTAAAACCTGAACTAAAAATAATCTTGTTGACTGTTCCAGTTCAGGAAATTTCTATGAGCCAAGTTTTGTTGTTTTTTTCAGTGGCTGTTATTTCAAGTTAAGTCAGCTCAGCAACTGCTGACTCCACAATCACAACTGCTTTCATACAACCTTCATTTACTTTCTTTTATTTTTGGAAACTATGACAAAACATCAGCTGGAACACTCAGTCCAGCATTATCTTAACATATCTGGAATAAAACAGCAGAGGATCGTCTGCAAGAGAAATATTCTCTAACAGTGCACAGCCCCCTAAAGGGTGTCTCATATCCCTACCTGGAATGTCCTTCAACAAGTGAAGATCTTTCTCATGCTGCTGCTTAAAATCACCAGTGGCTTGTAATTACAATAACAATTTTATGCAGCAATAAATATTTAAGAAGAGCAGTTCTCACCTTCCCAAATCCTGCACCGTTCTGATAGGCATTAAAATCAGCATTTCTCATCTTTCAGTAGTTCTACATCTCTGCTGTTGCTCTGTGCTTTGAAGGAGAATTTGATTTTGTTTCTTGTGAGAAGTTTGCTCTCAGGTCTGGTAAGAATCTGATAGCAAATGATGATGTTTTAAGTTATATTAAATAACATTTTCTCTTGAACCATATGCCAGCATCTAAAGTAAATTTGCTATTAAACAACTCAGAGAGCCAAATTCCTCATGAGTAGTTGAAAGGATAATGGCAATTGTGTGCATTAGAAATGGAGCTTGTTAGCAAAGGACACAAGCAATAGTTTTCCTTTGCAGCAAAAATGCCGACACTGTGTCAGTGTAGAAGACGTGGCCAAACAAACTGGTGTTTACAGTTCCCTGGGATTTCCCAGGGAGAAGGCAAACCCACAGCTTTTGGAGTATCCTCGCTAGAAGGGAGCACAGAGATGTCATCGCTCCGCAGCCTCGGGACTGATGGAAGAAATCCATGGATTTCGAAAGGCTCCACAGCCACACCTGCTGGCTTGGCGAGCTCTGCACAACACGGGGGAAACAGAGGGTTTTTTAGAGAAATCACTCCACAACAATGCTTAATGCTGTATCACACCGCGGTGTCCTCCGGGTGTCAGAAAATGGTCAACATTTTAAAATAGTGTCACACCAAGTGCTGTATAGATGTTCTTGTAAAAACCTCTTTGTGGCCAAGCCAAGCATTAAACAAGCTAAAAGACAGAAATTACATTTCCTAAGCTCCCACAACCTTTATACATGTGCATCTTTATACATTAAAAGGTGATTGCATGGTATCTGCTATTCAACTGGAGAGTTTTCTGTACCCTTTGTTTTGGTGAGTAAACAAAATGGGTTTTTTTCACTGCTCACTGTGTGATTTCTGCACTCTAAAGAGAGCCAAATCTGTTGCTTTTCCATGATAAAATGATGTCTTTTGAAGAGCAGGCTCAGAAAAGTGAAGATGTGGCCACTGTCTCTGTGTCTACTCTTGTGTAAGAGAACAAATAATCAATGTTTTTGAAAGATCTTATGGAACTGCAGAGAAATACAGGCTTTGGGGGATCTTTTGGGACATTCTTGGGCTCCTCTGAATATCTCTCCATTACTGCACACACACACAAAACAAACCAAGGACAGTTTGCTCTATGGGAACAGTTTACCAATGTGTACATAGGTAGGCTGATATCTGTTCTTATCATTAGATAATCCATAAATTAATATCATCAGGTCATTAAGAGTCTTCTCATCTAGTGCTATTCAGTGTCTGTTCTCTACTTATATTATCTGATATTTTTTTGTCGTTGCACCTACTTCAGTAACATCTGGGATGTCTAGGCCTTATTCTGTTGCTGTGTAACCTAGTTCACAGTTTTTGGCTCATCATTCTGAATTGGTACAGTGGGTGGGTGGAAGGTGAGTTATTATTTTAGCTCCTAGTTCTAGGGTAGGTAAGGGCCCCAGAGTTTTATCTAAATTATACCAGAGAAATTATTCCCTCTAGGAGGACTCTGGTAGCTGAGGACTTTCCCAAAATACTCTTCTAATTTGCTAGATAGAGGTTATGAATGGACTGTCAGGATTGCTAAGGCTGTTTCACCTCTCTTTAACCAGTCGTATCTTTATTTCCAAATTGTATTTACATGTGCTGCCCTACCCTTTATGTTTCTGTGGATGTGATTCACACTCATGAACAGAGCCTGGAGTTCTTAGAGTCATGCACTTTTTGAGCATGAAGTAGGAAATTAGACACATAAGATCATCAACTTAAAACTTCTGGGCAGCCAGGACAGTGCAGCATCTCTGACTACAGATTCTTCCTCCAACATGCAAGATCTTCTCTGAGTGTGTCAGAAGATACAGTGGGTTTTCAGCCCAGCTCACATGGGTTCAGACTCCCTGCCAGCAGTGTTTCCAGAGCTGATTTTACCATCTCCACATCCATATGTTCCTCTTCTGCATACCTGAGGGATATTGTCAAACTTTAAGACTAGAGCTTCTTAGTCTTAGAGCTTTTTAAACTAAAGGGCCCACATGAGAAAGGTAGAATCTCTATCTTCCACAAATAGTTTGAAACATCTGATTAAATAGTTTAATGCCTAATTTGAGTCATATGAAGGATTTTCTGAAAATCTCTGCTTCTCTTCCTTGGCTGTTCAAATGAAAAACAGATGCTTCCAACATAAATAAATCTGATGTCTGAAATGGATGGACTAATACCCTTCTAAAGTCAGAGGAAGAAACCAACTTCCTGCATCATGTCCTCATTCTGAAAGAACATCCTCTATCCCTCCATTTCTGTTTAACTTCCAACTACCACAGCTGAATGGCAGTGGCCACTTCTGAAGGGGGACACTTTATAATGTCCCTTTATGCTGTCTCTGTGGGATTCATCTTACATGGAAAAGAAAAAGCCAAAAAAGCATACTAAGAGAAAATAAAATTAATCCTCCTGAAAGCTCTCAAAATATTTGTGAAGGATTTTGAAGAGTTACAAAAACTTCTGAGGAAACTAAGTAGCCTAATGGATAAACTGCTTTCCCTTCCTTCTCTCCAAAGCTCCATTTCATTTCAAGAGTTAAATATATTACAGTTGTTATAACTCAACACCTTCTGAAAACGTATCTGTCTAAGTTAATCCATCATCAACAAAATCAATGACTCTGGAGATTTTAACACATCCCACTACAACTATCAGAGATTTGGAATGACAGAATGAGAGAGAGAAGAAATAACCCCTTCTCTAATTGAACCATGGGAGGAAAATTTGGCCTCTGTTTTTTCCTTTTCCCTGTCCCCTAGAAATGAATGAGATCCTTCATTCCTCTGCAGCAACTGCATTTTCTATTGCAATAGAAAGAATGAGTCAGAAGAGCCTGCTACTGGTGAAAGCTTCACTGGGCTGTCTTCAACAGAGTTCTTCACCCATTTTGTTTGAGTTTTTGTGGTGTTAATCAGTTATTAAAAATGTCTGGTACAACCATGAGCATTCTGGATTTGTAAAAAAGCTTTTTGCTTGTCATTTATTTTAAGACTTAATGAACAAGCTCTCTTTTTGGAAGAAGACATTTTAGGTATGTTCTTAAAAATGAAATAGAGCAAGCTAGTAAAAAAGAAAATGCATTTCAATTAGATTTTTCTTCCTCCATCTGTTCTCTCTAATCTTTTTATGGAAAGAAATTGCCTACTGGATTTTTGATTTTGCTTAATGGAAATGGTGAAACTTAAATCCATTCCCCATCTCACTGACATCAGGGAAAACAAAATTCGGTGTCTAAACAGAACACTTTTTTTTAACCATTAGCATCTGCAACTGCATCTCAGTGAGTATAGTAATTATAACATCAGTGAATTTAAATTAACTGAAATACTTAGAAAACTGTGGACTGGCACTTACACTTCTGAATCTCTTTGGCATTCCTGAAATTCCCAACTTCTCTAATTAACGATTTCTGATATGCCACATTCTTCCTGTGTGGACAACCCAATTAAACCCTGTAAACTCCCCATATGACTTTGTGGTAACAGACTGTAACTGGCTGGGATTTCTAATAGGAAGCGGGTTTTCTAATAGGAAATAGCATTTCCAGTAAGGCAGTGAGCTGGGGGGGGAAAGGGGAAACCTTATCATTGCATTTTTTAGGATGCTGAACTTCAGAAAGTACCATCCCTGAAAATCTTGGGCTCTATAAAAAACTCCAAGTTTTTTTTTGAAAGTATCCTATCCAGCAGCTTGACAAACAAGACATTACAAACAGGCAATAAATCAGATGGTTAAAACAGATGTAAAGATTGTATACCATATTATTTTTTTTTTGCATCCATGTGGGGATTGGTAGAATACATTCCAAATCTCTAATCAAAAAGCCTACTATCTTCAAAAATGAAATGAATCCAAATATCCAACACTGCTGTGTTCCTTCCTGTGCTTCCTTTCAGAGAAGAAGGATATGTAAAAGCAGATCCTTCCTGCTGACTTATTCTGCTCTATAAATTGTATCTAAGGTTTGAGACTAAGGGAATTATCCTGGCTTGTCATTTACCTCCATGTTTATAGTTCAGCACTGCCAGAATAACTAGTGCAGGGTACTGTTGTTATAACTATTACTACTACTACTACTAATCAATATCTAAAGCATGAGTGAGAGCATGACTTAGGACTTTTCTCTCCACAGTTCCAAACCTCTACAGAATTTCATGATAGTAGGTGGACAATACCAGAATTTTACAAAATGCAGAATACAGTCTTTAGTGGAAATTAAGTACACACTGGGAAAAACTTCCAAATCACCACGTTGTTAACCACATATGCTATGTCTCCAAAGTTCCATAGTGTTGCTTCCTCATTTTTCCAGCATTTTCTCTTGCATTGCTCCATTGAAAGCCCTTGTTACTGATCATGCAGTGGCCCAGTGCCAGCACTGATGGATGTTTTTGATATGGACAACATGGAAAACCATCTGCAGGGCAAACAGGCACAGGTTACCTGGGAATAACATAGATTACCATCTTCTACACATTTATAAAACAACTCTGCTGTTTGGTTTATACAATAACAGTGCAATTTTTAAAGATAAACATTGCACTGCTTTGACTAAACTGGAAACAGAACATAATGGTAACTCTGACCTTAAATGTAGGCACACTACATGTCACCATTGTAATTTAGCTTTTATATGATTATTTTCCTTTTGCTAATGTGTCCAGAGATTCATGTGCAGGAAACTGCTTTTTCTATATCAGTTGAATTAGAGCTGCCATCCCCCTCCAAAAAACTCCACACATGTATTTTTCATGCATAGGGACTTTTGAAGTCAGTTAAGGAGCTCTGTACCATTGTATAACCACATAACTTGTATAAACATCACCGGGGCACCTCATGTTTAAGCAAAACTCAAATCAAAAAGTTTAGTAATTCCACTTTGTGTTAGCAAAATATTCTCAGATGAAATAATGGGGTAAAACAAAGGAAGGGGAAAAAAATAAAAAAGAAAAAAAAAACCCAACAAAACCAAACAATACAGTTTAATAAGAAGCAGATTCTGTTTGTTTTAAAAATACTCAAGGCATGAAAGCATGGACTGCAAAAACCCTCCTGCTACATCAGAACTGACTCCGAGGCTCAGAACGCCCTCATTTCCCAAAGTCATCAATGTCCTAATCCTACTGCAATTAGCAACTGCTAATGTAGGTGATGAGCAAAAGAGAGCAGGATTTTGGCACAGTACAGTACAGACTTCAGCACAGTACACAACCCATCAGCAGCAGGACAAACCAAAAGTGATTAAAAGAGGAGACAGAGTGAAGGAGAAGGACAATGTGGGAATGCAAAGTACTGAATACTTTAAGCTCTTCCAAATTTCAGAGAAGGGTCCAAATTCTCTGGAGTAGCTCTGCAGCTACCCAAGTTCTCCTTCAATCATCCAGTCCAATGTTCCAATTCTGCAGATAATTTCATACCAGCTGGAAGCCTTAAACTACAAAACTAACCCTTGTTCTTAATAAAGAATTAACACAATTGATATCTGTATGACAAATCACAATAAAGAAAAGGTGTGCTCTAGAAGCATTAACATCTTATTTATGATTAATCTTTCCATGATTTCTTTCATGATTGTTTTGAAGGTACTCAATTTCTTGTTCTAACTGGAAAAGGTATTTTTAAGCTCTTTGTTATCCAATCCATGGAAATAACACTGAAGCTCATCTAGAATTGTATGATTGATAAATTCCAATACTAAGTGAAGTCTTTTCTTTCTGCTTAAATATATGAATCAGGTTAACAATAAGTTTATGATAAAATCATTGTTGGTAAAAGAAGAAAAACACTTTCCACCATGGCTTTTTATTTCAGTTCATAGAGTCTTCCTCTAAAAGGCTGATAACAAAAACTGTAATTTTCTTAACAAAAGATTGTCATTAATTTGAAAACACACTAAAAGTTTTTGTTCCTGCTCCCTCAGCCTTCCTCCAATATTTAAACACATTTACCACATTACTTCTCATGGTGCATCTTCAGGCTCTAAACCAATACTGCTGCACCAGGAATACAGCAAAGAAAGGAGAAGCTCCTTTCATCAGCTTAAAAATACCCTTTTGAATGTGTTTCATTTAAGCTAATAAATAAAATAAAAATAAATAAAAAATAAATTAATAAAAATAAATAAATAAATAGGAACTCCCTTATTAAAAGAATCACAGTAAAAACATACTTTTTCATATTGAGGTCCATTTACCATTTAATTTTTACATTATTAGTTGGTAATTATTTGAAGCAGTTTTAGGTTAACTACAAAGCTGTTTTTAACTCAATATAAAAGTATCTGTTATTTTAATAACCCTCCCTCTCCCCCACCCCCTTTTTTTGGAGGGCTACACTCTCACTGGTTCCAGGTCTCCTTAGTGCCACCAAGAGCCAGGACATCAGTCTGTATTTAGAGGGAAGTTGGAGGAAAGCTGAGGAACCCATATGGCAAAATGTGCCATTACCCCTAATTAAAAACTGGTAAGAACTAAACTTTTTTAACATTTTAAACTGCGAAGAGTGGAAATGGGATGGATATAAAGTATAGAAGAAAGAATACAAACAAGAATCTAAATTTATAACCTTGTAATCTGACTACAACTTATTGTTTCTGTAATTTGCAGAAGTTCAGTTAAATCACAGTGGGCTGGTGTGTCTGGCAAGAAGAAAATCTAACCTGGCCTATGTCCAGACTAAAATTCTTGTGGACTTTTTACAAGCAGAGGTCTAAAAGCTCAAACTGAGCTTTTAGGGGAAATCTCTCTACTGCACCCCCACAATGCTGAAATGTCTCTGAGAGGAAATACTTGTGGATAATCCCCATTGTGTTTGGGGATGGCACAGAACCATAAATACATAATAATAAATACACTGCCCATTCCATGGCCAATGTGCCCTGGAGATCTGGGGAGGGAAGCAGAGCAGGGTGATGCAATCCTCTGCTGGCTAAAAGGCCACCTGGGGAAGCTGGGACAGGGCACTGTGAGCTCCAAGGACAGCCCAGGAACTGCAGAGCTGGGAGAAGCCTCTCAGCCAGCTCTGCTTTCCCTTTCCCATGGCCTGATGGGGCTGAGCACAGGCAAGAGCTGTGGCATGGAAGCACCACAGAAACACCCAGGCAGGACACCAGGAACTCACCCAGCTCACACACATCATCTTCTGATGGATCCAAGTTACCTTAGAAGTAGTTTGGTTTTGTGAAATGCTGCACGAGCATCTAGTACTTACTCAACATTAATATAGAATATGCTGTAAAATATTGCCTTTAACTTAATGTAATACCATATCAAATGGCATTTTTTTAAAAAAAATAGAAAAAAAATTGAACTTGAAACAGCTTTCTGATCAGGAAGTTGTTATATCCATCTCAGTATTATTCAAGAAGGAATATTACTTTCTGCTCTAGACCACAGATTGTGTAAGGATTTTTTCCAAGTGTTTGAAGCACGGTTACAGTGGATAGCTATAATGGTTGCACAGAAAAAAACCTCTCCAGTCAGCAAATGACAAAGTTAAAACAGTTGAAACTGTTGCTTCCACTCATCTCTGGAAGTCAACGGGTTACAAGTCCATGAAAAATTGAAAACATTTGAACGAAAATGCCCATAGTGACATTATAATGGCAGTGATGCATTTAAGTTCATTAAGCAAGGGAAGTACTGGAAATAATTATCAGCAGATACAAATCTAAAGTGGATATTTAGTGCAGATTTCGTTTTGAGACTTATTAAACTACCACTGCAAGGCCAGAACCTCTCTTTTATTGTTAGCTGGAACTGATTTTTTTTTGAAAGCAGCTTGGGATATATTAATTTTAAAACATATATGTGCTATGCAATCAACAGAACAGAAATTGCATCTAGTTGTTCAGAGGACAAAGAAAAGCTTTTCATTTATTATTAAACTACCAACTACACATTACTGCCAGGTAGGATTAAAATATTCCATTAGCTAACATCAATACTCTGTTCCCCGGTGGTGTCAGAGGACAAGAAATATTGTCCCTGATGAGACATTGCTGAAAAAGTTCCCAAGCCAGGTGGAAACAACAAAGGGTTTCACATTCAGCTCCAGCTTGGTGCTGGTGTTTGGTTTTTGTTGATTTCCCTGCACAGGCTGAGGGTGACTTGGGCTTCAAAGGGCAGAGAGCTGCCCTGGGGACAGGGGATGCCCAGTCTGGGCTCTGAAGCAGTGCCTGTTAATACTGAATTAATTAATGTTGTTAAGTGACCTTCATTTTGTGTACAGGCCCAAGCTTGCATTGTTTTTTACAGATAGCTTTCTCCCTTCCAAGATAGCAGGAGCTAAATGTAAGGTGGATAAAGGTAGAGAAGCAGCAGTGGAATGAAAAAGGGAAACGTGTGATGGAAGGAGGAAAAGGAAAGTCCGGAGGAGGGGATTGCTTGAGGAACCATTCCTCACTAGTGTGGTAAATAATGTTTTAGTGGCTGGGGTATTATAGTTTCCTATCACCAAGCTTTTTGGAAAAGCTTGCTCCCCTGCAGCACCAGGCCTTGTGTGAATTCCTCACTTTTGGCATCTGTTTTCACTAAGGTGGGACACTGGATTAAAGTGTTCTGAGTAAATCTTTGCAGAGCTAAATCCCAGCCTGTGTGAAATATAAATTCTTCTTCTAAATACCACAGTCAGTGGTGCTGCTGCAGCAGGGCCTGGCACTAACTTGGTGAGAAAGCAGTACTGAGCTTTGTGCTGTTAAACCCTGGGCTGATGCTGTTCCACCAGCCGGATGGCTGGAGGCAAAGGGAATGGACAGGGGGAGCAGACAGTGTTTATTTCTGTCATTTCATTATGAGTCCCATGCTGGTTTGACCTCCTTAAATCACTGGAAAGAAAAGCAGGGAGGAACACGCAACCACACAAATCCTAGTTCAGGGATAACTTCCAAGACTCCATGTAAGAACTGGGTCACGACTTCAAGGAGACCTGCTCTGTCTGCTGGAGTAATGGGATTTTAAAAAAGGGCTGAGAAGGAATCAGCCTGTATTCAGAGGGAACTTCAAGAGATGCTGAGGAACCCATATGGCAAAATGAAGCATTATCGCTAATTAAAATTTGATAAGAACTAAATTTTTAAAACATCCAGTTTTTGCAGAGTGGGAGTGGGCTGAATACACTGCATAGAGGAATTTGAATGCATAACCTTGTAGTCTGACCACGAGTAATTGTTTCTGTACTCTGTAGAAGTTCACTTAAATCACAGTGAGCTGGTGTGTCTGGGAAGGAAAAAATCCCACCCGACCCAAAAATCCCACCTCACGAAAGCGTGAGGCAGCGCTGCTGTTTGCCCGGCCGGACCCGGGGTGCGGCACTCCGGGCTCTCTCCCGGGCTCTCTCCCGCTCGGATCCTGGGTGCGGCACTCCGGGCTCTATCCCGGGCTCTCTCCCGGGCTCTCTCCCGTGCTCTCTCCCGGTCGGATCCCGGGCCCTTTCCCGTGCCCTCTCCCGGGCCCTTTCCCGCCGCCTCTTCACAAACTCCGCCGGGCACGGAGCCGCGCGCACGCCCCTCCCTGCCCCCCCCGCGCGGCAGGATGGTGCGGTCCGCGCCCCCCCCGCGCTGGCGCGATGGTGCGCGCGGCGCCGGCCCCGCCCCGCGCACGGAGCCGCCATTGCGGGTTGTTTGTGCGGGCGCGCAGCGGGCGCGGGCGGGAGGCGGCGCCGCGGCTCCGCCATGTCCACCCCGGCGCGCCGCCGCCTGATGCGCGACTTCAAGAGGTGAGCGGGGCCCGGACCCACCGCTGCCCCGCGCCTTTGTGCCGGACCCGGGGCTGGCACTGAGCCCCACGGGGCAGGGGCGCGCCCCGCGGGGAGCGGCGGTGCCGGGGGGAGCGGGGGCACCGCCGCCTTTGTTCGAGCCGCCTCGCCCGGGCGCCGACGGCTGGGGGCGTGTGAGGATAAAAGTTGGAGCGGTGGCCGCGGAGCTGGGCGGCTGGGAGTGCCCGCGGGGTCCCGGGGAGCCGGGTGGGGTGCGGGCGCGGCCGGGGGCAGGGTCCCGGCTGGCGGGGCCGGGGTCCGGCCCGCACCCCACCGCCGCCAGCTGCCTCCGGGAGCCGCAGGCTCCGGCTTGAATGGCTCAGGCAGAATTCACAAGTGTTCCGGGCCTGTTGGGTCGGAGGGTCGCTCTGAAAATAAGTTTTTTTTTGTGATAGGCACCTGAAAAAGAAGCGCATAAAATTAGCGAACGCTTCGTTTGTGTGTAATAAGAACCAAAATGGTCTTTAATGTTTTTATGCACGTGATACTGTGTTTAAAGTTTGCAGTCGTGAGGAATCTTGTGTAATATATGCCAACTGCTAAAGGAGCAGTTATTAGTTGCACGCTTTAAAATGTTAATGACTGAACCACTGACTCTGGAATAAATGATTTCCACTCTGACACGTAAACACATTTAGAGTGTGGAAAAGGGTGGGGGGTTCCCTTGTAATATTTACAGTAAGAGTTCTCCAGACTAGGTCGCTCAGGAGTAGTTGGAGGTGAGTCAGCTTTTATATTGTCACTTTTTTTAGCATAGCTATGTTATACTAGCCCCTGAAAATACATCAGTAAACACTTGACGTGTATTTTAGTTGCTTAACGTGGCTGCACGTAAAGCAACAGCGACGAAAGCCTGATTCGTGAATCTAGAAGAAGTAGGAGGTTTTTGGGAAGTGGAGCCCTCCCCTGCTGTTATATGAGTGTTGGTGTTTGTTAAGTGGGTGTTGCTTGATTCCCATTCAAATCAAAACAGGATATTCAGACTTTTTATTGTATTTGGTTACACAGATGAATCAGTGAATTTTTTCAGGCTGACTAATTAATTTTTCAATATTGCAGTCAGATGTGGGTTTTATGCCTTTATAATTCCTACAAGGACTGGTTTAATAATTTTGAAGTTAAGACTGGAGAGAAGACTCTAAAGCTGTGAAAAAATATAACCAAGTAAACAAAGTAAATCAAATCGGTTTCTTATATTTATTGCAACTTTGATATTTCAAAATTTATGTAACTTTTTCATGTCAGTTTTTGTTTTAATATGCTCTTCTATGCTGCAAGTTATATGTTTGTTTCTTATATTATTGTACTTTACACTGAAATAACAGACGGTGAGCTGTGAACTCTGATTCCCTTCATTAAATATAAACTGCTTTTGCATACTGTGATTGTCAGGAGCAATGAAGAGAGAACAGTTCAGCAGATTTCTTTCCTCCTCCAGTTTGTTTGAATAAACCAAAAAAAAAAAAGGTTATTTGTTTTTTTTGCTGATAAAAAGGGAGTACTAATACCTGCTGTTTAGGACTTTCAGGATTAGTTCTATTTGCAGTCCTTGCCAGATCCTTTCTGCAGTTAGACCCTGTGACAAGTAGGGTGCACACGTGCTTTGAAGTTGATCTAAAAACCAAAGTCATCTCCCAGATGCATTTGTCAGGCTAATGCTCAGGTACTGCTGCTGGCCTGCAGCCTGGCTGTCACGTTGGAAGAAGTCCTGTTCCTGCTCTCCCTGACCAAAATAGTAGGTGGTTTATGCTGTTGATACTCAGCTGTCTGGACTGTGTGTGCTCAAAGAGCAGAGATGTAAACACAGAGTTCAGAGGGGCTCTGAGCAGCTTCTGGGCTGCTCTGTAGGGCAGTGCCACTGCTCAGCATCCTTGGATAGCATGTGGTGTTTGTTACCCCAGGCTGAGGCACTGCAAGTGCAGGGAGGATTGCCTGGCTGTGCTGCTGACAGTTCTCAATAAATCTGCATTTGCACATGGCATTTAGTTAGAATTTGTCCCTTGGTCTGCAGAGCTTGTTTTAGTGACTTGTTTATAAGTGTGCTGTGATACTATCAAACCTCATGGTAACACTCAAAATTTTTTTGAGAGACAAGGATAGTCACTGCATTTTCCTTATTCTTGCATAATTCTGGAGGCAAAATAGGTGAGGGGAGTAGGAGCTGTCACTGAGGGGATTTAATCAGGTGAATTGATTGGGGCCCACCGGTGTACATTCTTC
The DNA here is from genome assembly GCF_001522545.3 of Parus major. Taxonomy (NCBI): domain Eukaryota; kingdom Metazoa; phylum Chordata; class Aves; order Passeriformes; family Paridae; genus Parus; species Parus major. The sequence goes on along the minus strand of NC_031782.1, from coordinate 9,491,789 downwards.
AGGGTCTTGTGATCCTTGATACGGATCCAATGATGGGCAGAGCGGGGCATTTGGATCCTGCCCTTTGGCTGCAGTACGTATTTCTGGTTCCAGTTTGTGAAGCTTTGAGTAAGTAACATGCTTTTCCCTAGTCCAAGGATTAAGGAACTAAAAATAATATAAAATGTTCCCATGATTGCTTTAGAGATAAACATTTGTGGGACTGTAAGAGGGAGGACCAGCACACAGGTTTCCCCTTTGCTCCCTTTTGAAACAATTGTCAGTCAAATTAGCCTTATACCAAATTTAGCCACTTTTCACACACAGATCTGGGCGTGCAGGAGAAGCTTCACAGACAATCCTTTACCTTGAGTCCCAGCAAGATTGCTCTGTGTGTGTGTCACTGCTTGGATTTCAGCTCTTGGTTGTGGCTGCAGCTTGTTCTTCACTGTGGCTGCCAGAAGCAGTTGCTCTCTCATGGTTCAGTGTAGCACCATAAATCCCAGCTCTCCATGGTCCTATAAGTAATTCTTAAAGTTAGTCCTTTGCTCCCTGAACACTTAATCAGATCTGTTGTGCCCTTGTGTCTTGGTGTAAAACATGAGAAAATCTTGATGTGCATTGCCTTGTGGGTCTGTCTTTCACAGCATTGATAATCTGCATGTAATGCTTTCTGTGTTCTCTGATCTGGAATGAGAAAATATTTACAAAATGTGGATATTACTGGTAAATTATATCTGCAGATGGAACTATTTCATATATATGACTTCTCATTCTGTGTTTGTAATTCTTAGATTGCAAGAAGACCCTCCTGTGGGTGTCAGTGGTGCACCATCTGAGAATAATATAATGCAATGGAATGCAGTTATATTTGGGTAAGAGTTTTTGGTCACTATGAAATTCAGTATCAGAGGGCTAAATATAACAACCTGTTTGTTTGTATAGTTATTCTCTTGTTTCATGTATGTAACACCTTAAACTTAAAAATTGGCTAAACGTTATGGTAAAAATCTCTTTTCCCAGATAACGGAGAATGGTTAGGAAGACAAAAATTTAAACTTAAAATTTGTTCAGCTTTTTTATTGAATAAAGCTTGCATCTGGCTTAATGAATAGGTTATACTGTATTATAAAAAAGCAGGATTCCTCTTTAAAGTACATAAGTGCCACATGTTCTCAGCCATTATATCCAGATGTATTAGTGATTGGATTGAATCCTAGTAGAACAAAGGTCCAGGATCTCTCTGGGAAGTTACATTACATATCCTGTGGAAGAGGAAGTGGCTTAGTATCCTGACATAAAACTAAAGTGTGCTTGCTAATAATCTAGTCATTTGTTCCAATCTAGTCACGTAAAGGCATACATTAATGTTTGGGATGATGATGAAGTAGATACCCCCAATAGCAGAGTAACTATGGGAAGTGTCTTAGATACAACAAAGCTCTCAGAGGTTGCCTATGGATGCTTCTCTAAGCATTTAAATTCTTGATTCTACCTATATCTTGGGAAGGATGAGAAAGAAGGTATATTTTTATTGTGCCTATGTGGAAGTAGGTAATGATCACTTTTAACTGGAGTTTGTTTTTAAAACCTTTCAGACCAGAAGGGACACCTTTTGAAGATGGTAAGTTGCTAACTTTTGTATCCTTTGTCATTCTAATAAATGTTGGCAGTACTAACATTGTTCTGCTTTTAAAAAATAATAGATTTTTTTTATTATTAATAATATTAATAATAGATGCTGTGTTTCATTTGAAACAAACCACGTGGAGTAAGGCTTGTTGGCTGTAAAAATATGTATCATGATCTAAGCAGTGTCTTGTCACACTGGCTCATGGTTGGTTAGAAAGCTACAAAGCAATGCTTCTGTCAAGGCTTTTTCATACATACACACAAGAGCTTTTAGCAGAGGTTATTGGCCTGACACCACCAGGTGTGTTTGCACATCTCTAGCTGAGCTCAACAAAAGCTTTTCTCTTTCATCTTTTTTGCATGTTTGATTCATCACTGTTCTCCTAATGAAGAACAGGTGAAAAACGTTGAGTTGTTCTCAATATTGAACTCAGTGAGGTTGAGGGAATCCCAAATTTGTGGATAAACATGAAAGCTAGTGTGTAATGAGCCTCCCTTAGGCATATGAGGAATAATGAGTTTAATAATTATAGTATTATTGCAGTAATTGGCAGCAGATGGGTTTTTCTCTGTGTTAGGTTGGAGGAGTTACAGTAAATTATTCACTGATCCATAACAAAGGTTTTCAGTGAATCAGTTGCAAGCTCCAAAGACTGAGATTGCAGATTATGAAATTCCAGTGTTTCTTTGCTGGCACCACAATACCTTCTTAAAGAAATGCCTTAAAGTCACTCAAGTCCATGGACCCAGCATACTGGGTCATGGAAAAGTGGGATAATACTGGATATGGCTGCCTTTGCCATGTATACAGTGAGTCTCCAAGGTCCTACCCAACCTGTGCTGCTGGGTTTATCACTCTAAACATAGTTCCTAAATCACTTGAAATATATGAAAAGCAATCAGATTCAGTGTTCTTTGTTTATATAATGGTGAGGAGAAATACTGATCATGGAGCACATAAATTAATTTGCTGTCTGTGTTTGTGGGTATGTTCTTTTGTTATTGATTGTGTGATTATATTTATCTTTGTTTGGACAGGTACTTTTAAACTAGTAATAGAATTTTCTGAAGAATATCCAAATAAGCCTCCAACTGTTAGGTTTTTATCAAAAATGTTCCATCCAAATGGTGAGTAAACCATCTTTATTTAGCTGTAATACTCATTAAATACTACAGTGTGATCATGCATTCTCTGAAGCTCCAGAATGCTTAATCTCTCTTCCCCTAAGTATTTCCATCCCCTACGTAGATGTCTAGGACAGAAACTGCTTGATGAAAATTTAAGAGTTATGATGCTATTAAGAAACAGCTATGTGCCTCTTACTAATCAATATGTAGCCTCAGTAGCAAAGCCTGTGAGTATTTTCAGCAGGAGCTGCACTTAGGTTGGTTTAAAGAGGCAGTTCTGGCTGCAGATCCCTGCCCCCTTCCATTTAACCGCAGCCTTGTCTTGCAGCCACGTGATGAGCTGCAGGGAACTGATGGAGCCAAGTGTTACTTACTCCTGCCAGGTGAAAAGGTGAAAGTCCCTGCTTTTGTCTGGTGCTGTGCCAGCCAGGACTAGCACAGGGAAGAAAATTCAGATGCTGTCATAGAGGAGGCATCTGACCCAAAGTCAGTATGAGGGTAGCTATGAGTGTGTACTGTGCTTCCTCCCCCAGCACTGATAGGTTTTGCTGAGTACATGCATGCAGAAGAAACCCTGCCTGCTGCTCCTCTGTAGAAATTAAGCTTCACATACTGTACAGGCCACTTTGTCTCTGCTATATGGTTTGTAATTTGTTGGGAACAAGCTGGAGGACAAGGGTGTAGAAGTTTGAACAGTGAGTCTTGGGTTCATGTGAACTCCATTAAGACTGATAGGTGTCCAGACAGAGGTAGGATTTCAGGCACTTTCCCATATATTTTACTGTCTGCCTTGGTGCCTCTCATAGTGAGTGTAGGATGTGTGAAAATGTGGCAGGAGCTGCTCAGGGTGTGATGGCTGTGAGTGGTTCCACTCCTGCAGTGAAGGCCTCACTGCTCTCTGGGAGACCTCTCCACTGTGACAACAAGATGGGTCAGTCACACTGGAGGAGCAGGACACCAAGTCTGCCCCTTCCTGTGCTAATGCCATAATCTTCAGACCTTCCTTGTTTCCCTCTTAGGTGTTCTGTTAATTTCAGTAATAAATCTTCAAAGTATATGTCAAGCCCCAGAAGCCGGTGAGACAAATGCTGTCCTCTTTCCTAAAGCATTAATCGAAGCACAGACTGAATTGGAACAATAAATCTGACTTGAATAGAGCCATCAATCTGACAGTTTCTAAGTGATATCTGTGTTGTATTTACAGTATATGCAGATGGCAGCATATGTTTAGATATTCTTCAGAATCGCTGGAGTCCAACATACGATGTTTCATCTATTTTAACTTCAATTCAGGTAACTTTGCATCTGTTTTAACAAATAATTTTGTTACTGTTGGTCTCTATTCCAGAATTCACAACTCAGTGATGGGGATAGCCAGGTATCAAGGGGAACTTCAAATCCTTATGAACTAAGCAGTTCATTTTAGATCAAATAAAGGCAAAGGTGCTACAAAATTACTAATTCTGAGCTACAAAACTGCCATTATATATTTTGCACAGGAAAGCAGTTACTGACTGGTTGTGTTCATTTTTAACTGGTTTTACTCAAGATAGGATACCAGATGCAGAAATTTGCCTCACTGTTTGAAATATTTAACTTTACTGTGAAGCCCTCAAAGGGACAATATTGCTGAAACACACTACTTGGAATAAGTAAAAATGCCCTGGCACAGTGGAAATGCACAATTCCTTTGCTCCTTGCTATTGCTCTAATTTTTCAACAGTGATGTTTTGTAGGAGGCATCTTAAGCCCCTCTTCAGTCCTGAATGACAGTAGTAATGTAATTACCAAATAGTCAGTTTGCTCCATAGTGCTGACTAGTGCAAACTGTCTCTGTTTGGTTTGTGAAGCTACAAGTGTGTGCAGCACTGATGCTTAGGCAGAGTGTAATTTGAAGTTCAGCAGTATAATTAGGGGTGCCTAACCATGAGTTTAACTAGGTTTTTTTTCCAACTGGGCCATTCTGAGTTGTGTCTGCCTCTGAAACACATTTGACTTGAAAATAAATTTATTTTTTCCTGATTTAAATGTGTTGGTTTGTCTCACGTTATGTTTTCCCCTTTTTCCAGTCTCTGCTTGATGAACCCAATCCAAACAGTCCAGCAAACAGTCAGGCAGCACAACTTTACCAGGAGAACAAACGTGAATATGAGAAAAGAGTTTCAGCTATTGTCGAACAAAGTTGGAATGATTCGTAACAGCGCTGTGTTACTCTCCATCCTCATAATCATTATGTACAATTTAACTCTCAATAGAAAGGCTACCAGAAATTTCAAGTGCCACAGTTCTATGAATTTCCATAAAAACTCATTTGCAAACAAAATTAAGCCCTCCAGTTTAGGGAAAGCTAAAAGCTTGTGTATCTCAATTAACATCCTTTTTATTGCATGGTAAGAACTAAGTTATTGCTACATAAATTTGTAATATATCCTGTTTGTATTTTTTTTTCCAAGTGTATGTTGGTGTGGAGTTTTCATGACAAGAATATACACATTTTGTAAATCTGTACTTTTTCAAATATTGAATGCCTTATTTTTGAATTCTTTAGATTTTTAAATTGGAGAAAAGCACTTAAAAAAGTTTTTATATATGAATATTTAATGTAAAACTGTTAAATACATAACCTTAGTGCAAGACATTCTGCTCTCACTCTTATCTTTTTCCAAGGGCTCATTTTTTGTCCATGCTATTGATAGCCTGCACTTTACAAACAGAAAAGTTAATCCACAATGCAACATGGCATGTCTTTGCTTCTGCACCACGGCTTGCCTTGATTCTGTGTGTCCTCAGTTGTATGAGGAAGAGATGTTTTGGTAGTTGTCAATTACAAATGGGGAAACAGATGTAATGATTTTGCTAGAAGTCCCACCTTAAACCAGCAGCAGAGTTGCAAACATAGCTTGGATGGCCAGGCTTGGTGATAAAATTATTTTTCTGAAATATTGTATTTTACCAACCTGGAAAACGTCATCTAAATCTGTCCTATATTCACATAGTGATACTGTAATACAGTTTTGAGTATCTTCTAATAATTAAAGGAGGTTTCCCCTTAGTTTCCCTTGGGGGTAGGGAAAAAAATCGCCAACAGAAGAAAACATCTACAGATCTAATGGAGTTTGACTGTGTACTGTGTGCTCCAGTCTCATGTCTGTATCACACAGGCTTCACATATTCTTAAACTGACAGCTTAAAGAACTTTTGCTTTGATTTTGTAAGTGTTGATTTGGTAATTTCTTACTGTATTCTGTAAACCACGTTAGCTGACTAAAGAAAATAATTAAGCCACCTTTTTTCCTCCTGCATTAAAATATTAAGAACTTTGTCCTAATTCCAGCCAGCATTACATGTATATTAAACTCCCCAAATCCCATACCAAAATACAGCTCAATGGTACCTAAAAAGCAATGGAAATTGATTTCACCTAGAAAAGAAAATGTTGTTTATTTGCAGCAATCATTACTAAAAGTTACTCTCAATGCACTGGAAAAAGAATGTCAATTTATACCTCACACCTGCTTGTAAAGGTCTGTGGTTTCTAGGAGCAGTACTCAGGTTTAGAAATGGCACTCAGTACTGTCAAACCAGACTCTGTTAGTAGCTTCTGGAGTAAAACTACTCTGCCTTGGATAAGCATTAGTGTGCAAAGGCTCAGAAAACATCAATGCTATGTAATAACTTTGTTCTCATTAAGTCAGTTTGCTTTCCTTGAACTGCTAAACTTGTGTTTAAGAATTTTTCAATGTATGATTAATAACAGAAACTCCCAAGGATCCAATTTGCTTTTCATTTCAGTGAAGTTACAGTAACACCGACAAAGTGGTGCTATGTGGCTTAAAACAACATCAATGCAAAGATTTTTTTTTGTTCATAAATACAAAATGGAAAAGCTTCCTCGTTCTAAGAATTAATCTAAACTTTGATGATTTTTTTTTTTTTTTAATTTGCTCCCTCTTTCAGTATTTTTGTTCTTTGACATAAGCATGAGCTGAGATTTGCTATTCATCAGCATTCACATTAATTTGATTATTCCTGAACAGCCAGTTTGGCCCAGTTATAGATTGATGACCATCAGAACATGTTTTTGCATCTCTGGGATGGAGGCAGTGCATATGTGAGAAACAGAAGTGGAGCAGAAGGGGGTTTAATTAACGCTGTGCCCTGCAGGCTGCCTGTGCTGGGACCCACACTGCTCAGGGACAGGTGTGTCTGAAGGTGCCTAAGAGCGTTCTCTGTGGAGGGTGGAACTGCAAGCCTACACTTAGTGCTAAGTCTGGCTGGAAAATGTCCTGCTGTCCCTCAGACAAAGGCAAGGTGCTGTACCCCAGGGTGTGGTGGGGAGGAGCATTCCCTTGCAGACCAGGTTTCCCACCTCAGAGTGGGCCATGTGAGAATGCAGGCTCTGTGATGACCTGTGGGGAGACACTGGTGCTTCTGGAGCTGGGATCCTGGAGCAGCTGGGGGCTGCGTGGTGCATCCCCAGGAGCTGTGGGGGAAGGGGTGACTTCTGTGAGCCCTCCACCAATACACATGAAAAACAATCACAGAGCATAGGTTAAAATCTGCTAAAACTTGCTGGAAAACATTTATTACCAGGCAGAAGGAAGCACACCAGCGGTCATGGTGTAAAAGACACAATGTCCTGCTCAGTCTGACATGAGCTGTCAGCACTTGTCGCAGTTTCAGAGACAGGCACACAACAGAATACACTGAGGTTTGTGCAACAGCCCAAGTTTAATGTTGGGCACCCCCTTTTATACAGACTTCAAATTTCCAGTGCTTACAACTGTGGTTGGTTGGGTTCTCAGCACCACCCCAGTCCCTGGCCAGTGATATCTGCATTCACAGTTCAATGGGATTGGCTGGGGTCCTGTGTTTGGATTTGAATCCTATCATTACCATACCTGGCTCCTTCTTTACTTGTAGGCTGGTTGAATTTGGTTCAGTTATGGCCAAGTCTATTTGTGCAGTTTCAGACTGGTTACAGCTGTCACAAACGCTCACTGGTGCAGCCCAGGGCCCATAGATTCCTCTTGCCACCTTCACATGCCTGTGTTCAGCATCTCCAGTGGGTTTAGATGTACTGACTGTTCAGGCCTGTGTGTTCCTCACTACTCCCTGCTCCCACCACCCTCCTTTTGGGACCATCTGGTTTCCTGGGCTGAGCCCTGCAGGCTGCCTGGAAGCTGTGTATGGGTGCTGAAACAACAAGTCAGGAGTGTGGATAATGGACAAATAAAAGTCCTTTCCCTCTTTAAGCTGCAAAGAACAGGAGTGATAGCAAAGACAAAGGTTCAAGTGCACTGATTCACAAAAGCACTCAGTAGTCACAATAAACTTTGTGGCACAGTTACCTCCTTAAATAGTATACAGGGATGCTTGATTTTTAATGTATTAGGAGATGTAATGCACTAAGTTTGCTAGGACAGTGGGATTAATTAAGGAAGGACTGATATGTTGACAGTTTTGGATTTATAGCTTCTCAAGGGGCTTTCATTCATTGATATTAAACAGCTCATAATCACTTCTTTTGATTTTGGTTATATGAAACATTGGTTTCATATAAAGATTGAAAATCACAGTGAGATGACTTTAAATCATTCACCCCAGAGTTTTTGTCCTATATATCCATGTCATTCACCTGATTTTACAGGTGGACAGATAGAGGCATCCAGTGTTCTTGTGTCAGTCAGGAAGCCAGTGGTGGGGCTGTGGGTGTGAACCATTGCTGGGCATTCCCCAGTCTGAGTTTCAGATACAAGAACACCTTTGCCTTCAGGTTTATCACACTAATATTATTCATAGAAACACTGCACTGCTGGTGCTGCTTTCTTCAGATCTCAGTTCCCTAAAGATGTCTCATCCAAATACAGTCCCAAGCCAGAACTACGGGACTTGGATCTTCACAAATGTGATTAACTTCCCTAGTGTGAGTTGTCCCACTGGGATTCTTCACCATAGTACAGATAAATGTGTGTAATTGAAGAATCGAGGCCCTAGGCTGTGAGAAGTGAAATCAGAGCTTGAGGTACTATATTTGCAGCTTCTTTGTGGGAGGTTTTGTATTAATAGTCAATTAATTCAGTATGTCAAACAAATAAAGCTTTAAATATTTAGAGATTAGGATTAGCCTAATAAAAAATTTACAGGAAAAAAGGAGGATTCTCTGATCATTACAGCGACATTGAGATATTCAAAATAAAATATATAGGATAGTAGACATATGTAGGATATGAAATATGTAGGGTAATGTGGACAGTTGAACACTTCACATTTAACATGTCAAGGGTCATGATAATAGCTTTTGATGTATATAAAAATGCACCAGGAGGGGAAGAGACTTCCCATCCAGCCAGACTTCCCAACCTGTGTTTTTATTTCAGGTTTTTACTGTTTGTGGAAGCTGACCCAGGTAAATACTATGCCTTATTTGTTTGGAATTGTTTTCTGGAAGGAGAGAGGTATAATCAGCAGGCAATCTGTTGTAATGTGTGAGTTGGCAAGGCAGGTTTTCCACCTCTGCTTTGGATGGGGCTCCATGGTGAGTAGCTGGCTGGACTGAAAGTGGGAAACAGTGACCAGAGACTCTGGGTGAGTGGGCAGCATTTGTGTGAGCAATGCCAGCTCCACCACTCTATTTAATTTGTTGTTTAAGTATTAAAACAATTATCTGACCTCCTCTCCCTGATTTTGTTAATCTTTCTAATGGAAGAGCTTCAGCAGAGTACAGAATGTGCGTGTCCTGTGTTGTTGTGCTGACAATGGATCACAGACCCTCCTGAGCACACCCAACCTCCTTAGAAGCATAAACTGCTATAAACCCTTGCATCCAGCCTTGGGCCATATGAACACCATGTAGCCAGAGCAGTGAGTGATTTAGGAGGCTTTCTTTTTATTTCATTAAAGTTTTGGGGAAAAGAACAGTCCAAAACTAGAAGACCAGGAAAGAATTACATGTTATTGCAGGCAAGTGGACAGTTTTGTTGAACATGAATCTTCACAGGTAATCTCTGGAAATCTCTTCAAATTAATGATGGTGAAAGAGGTAAGAGGAAAAGGAGCTAAATCTAAACAAAAATTAAATATGTAGAATCAATGAACAAACCCCATTAACAGAATGCTGCTCTGCTTTTGCTGTGCATTCTAAGGATATGAGTCTTCTAGAAAATCGTGTGTCTCAGATTATGTGTGTGTATGTACACAGGACAGGGATTTTTGAGCTATTATAGAAACTTTAGGTAGTAATGTTTGAAAATAAACAGGCTTTAGGATCTGAGGAGCTTTTTTGCCTAGCATTGTTACTGCATCTCAAGTTCATCTCATGGCTCAGCCAGCATGAGCAGAGAACAAAAAATAGGCAGAACTTTTTAGACTTTCTGGTAATGACTGTAATTAGCATCACAAGCTATAGAAATAGTGATATTTCCTAAAGGTTTCTTGTCATTATCCCCTGTTTCTGCACTGAAAATACTGATTTTTAAGACAGGGTGTCTTCTGTATTTGGTACTGTCCCACTAATGGCAACATTGAGCCTTTGTGAGGTGAATCCATTCTTAATGCTTGTGTCTGCTGTGGTCTGTGTGAAGGCTGCATCCTGCCAGAAAGCAAACATGCTTCTCTCAAACAGGGGATGTTTTTCAGTGTCCAGAACGAACCCTTTTTCGTGATGTGGTCAAAATACATAGCGTGGGATTTTCTGAGGTGCTGCAAATGTTACTAGAAGAAAGTTTGTTTTAAAATCCCACTATGTCAGTGCTTCAATTGGAAGTGCAGTGAGGTGATAAAATAAATTATTTTTCCTTCAAACAAGTGCCAGGGCTGGGTCACACTACTGCAATAAGGGAGCCATGGTTTGATGGCGCTGATAACAGAGACCTGGCTGTAGAGGCTGTTAGTGGTGAAGGTGGGCAGATGTCCCTGCCCAAGCCTCCACCTGTAGCACAGGGTATTCAGCCCTCATCCCCTAGAATTGAAAAGATCTTGTGTTTCTTCCCTTGTTTTTCAGTTTGGGTCATTAACCACCGTGTCTGATGCATTTCTAAGCTGAATAATTTTGACAGCTGCCAATTTGGTACACATACCATGGGCTGAGCTGGGAGCCACCAAGCTGGGGAGAATTCTGAAGCCTGAGCAGGGGCTCTACCTGGCACAGCAACAACCACAAGCATAAAGGGTGCCCTAAATACGTATTCACCAGGGAACAAATTGGTCAGAGAAAGGTCAGCTCAAGCATCTGAGACCCACACTTTTTATTCTGGATAAACCTCTGCTTGCAAAAATCAGTGTATTCATTCACATTGTTTTCAAAACCCTGTTGAACTTTTAACTGCTCAGTTTCAGTGTTAGATTATTAATTACACTGTTCATTATCATCACCATTTATTTATTCTATTTTTTTATATTTTCTGGTTTTTTTAATATTTCTGTCATATATTTGAAATTGATTTGGGTATGACTAGAAGGTTATGGATACAGAGGTTTGTCTAAAATTCTGCCAGACAACAGCAATGTCCAGTAAATGTAAATATTTTTATTTTATTACTTCATGTTAGTGCTATCATTGATGGGACTTGAAGGATTTCATTCTGAAATATGATACTTCACACAGGCTGAGGCAAATTGTCTTCAATGACTGACCAAAGTGGGAAGAAGGCAGAAATGCCATCTCCTCTGAATTAATTATGAACCACACAGCTCTTGCTATTATCTGTTTACACATTATTGGCCTTGTGATGTGCTGGTGAGAGATTTTCTTTCACTGTCTGGTCCAAACGTACATTAAGTCCAATTTCACTAAGAAGGCTGCTCGCCTGCCTTGTTGAAAGGGTCATTGTGTTAGTTATTACAGTGTTTTCTTTGTGCTCACTTCCCCCAAATTCCAGTAACTATTTTGTAGAAAAGTTTGAAAGTGAACTTTTGATGCCTGTGAAAGCTGCTTCATTGACTTTATTGACTTCAGATCCTGAGGTTCTTTATCCACAGAGATCTTTAAAAGGACACTAAAAAGTTTCAGCCAAAGCTTATAGAATTTGGTACTTATAGTTAAGTATTATACACCCAATGCTGTTCCCATGGAGATCTAAAGGAATTTTTCCATTGAATTAAGTGGTAGCAAAGCATACCCTTTATTAAGTGAGAAAAGGACTGGACTGGAGAACTCCATTTGTTGTTCCCAGTTTTGTTTGTGTGTTTGTTCTTCTGTATAAAACAGCAAAATTAAATGGTAGGTATTTTCAGTGAAATTTTAAGTATTTGCATTTTGATCATCTGTTTCAAGCAATGTTTGGGGATAAGGGGATGTGTTCTAGGGTGATAACCCACGAGGCAGAGGCAGAGCTCTCCTTTCACTCACTGCTGGTGGCTTTCCCTGCACTCTGGGATGTGAAGAGAGTTTCAGTCTCCCACGTCCCCTGCTTGGGAGAGGTCAGAGGTACAGCTGGTGCTGCTGGCAGGTGGTGCCAGGGCGTCTCTCTCGTGGGTTCTGTGCCACATATTCTTGAGGACACTTTTAATGTCAGTTTGTGGAAACACCAACTTGTTAGAGCTGAAATTCCAATTATTTACTAATACTCAAAGAAATCCCAGGTAGACTCATTTAGAGTTTGGGATATTGCTCAAAGGGTTGTTAAAAGTCCCTGATGAGCTCTGCTCCAGCCGTGGCTTTGAGTGAGGACTCTGCTGCAGGCACATGGCCAGATCCTGCAGTTCTGGCATATAAACTTACAGAAAAAAATTAAATTGAGGCCTCAGATTGTACAGTACGGTGCTAAAAAGTGTTTTTGGTTTAAGCTGTGTCATTAAATCCTTGGTGATTGAAGTCAACAGATTTATGATTGATTTAACCAGAGTGAGGGTCTTGTCTATAATGAAGTCCTTTCATTTTGTCTCACTGAGATTTCTCTTGTTCTTTCTTAGTGCTTCATGACACATTCACTCCATCCTTGCCTCAAACAAAGAGAAATTATACTATCATGATCGCCCTTTAAATATTTTCTATTTGGGGACTTACTGAAAAGGCTCCAGAGGCAAATTCTTGGTTTAGAAGTTGCTATTTATGTCTAGACACATCTGAATATTGTTAGGCTTTGAATGTCCTGGATTGCTTGCTACTTTCTTTGTAGAGATGGATGAGTCAAGAGAGAGAGCACATTATTTTAAATTAACTTGAAATAAGCTTTATTAGGGTTCTGTTTGTTGCAACTGGCTTCCTTGACAAAAATACATAACAAAATAAGTGACACCACAAGGAAAATCCTTATTTACTGGTGTTTTAAAGCAGAGCAGAAACATGTTCTCAATACATGACATTGGATTCTGTTTGCATATTATTATTTGAATTATTATAATGTCTGAGACTCCTGGTCATGGCAAGGAGCCTACCTGGGCTCTACACAAACAAATCCACTGCCTTGTCTTTACTCCAAAGGGTTTCCAGCACAGCTGTAAGGCAAGCACAGGGAACAGTCAGGCACAGAAAGGAAGAAAATAACAAAATCACAATTAGTGCCAAGAGAACTACTGGTCTCTTTTTGCTAATCAATTATCAAACATCATAATAAATCAGTAGTTAAGCTTGGAAATTTATATATTTCATTAAAAATATGCACCTGAAGTAAGAAGCCAGATTGTCCTCAGTGTGTGTATTTCAGCTCCAAAAGGAGGTTACACAATTCTCATAAACCCAGTGATCTCCACCTCTGTTTTTCTGCAGTTCTGCATTTTTATACCACCACATGTTAAATTGCTGCTTGTTTCTGTTCTTTCCTGCAAAGTGTATTTGCTTACCATGCAGGTGAGAGTCATGAGGGTCAACATGAAGAGCAGTCTGGCTCTCCAGCTGTGCTGGTGCACATCCATCTAAAAAGGGATGGACTCACAGCCCTTACAATTACACCTTCCTTGCTCTTGTTTAAGTACTCATGTCACAGCATTCCTGGGTGACAAAATACACAGTTCTCTAGGATTTTCACTTTATGAGAAACAGTTCTTCTGGGTCAATCACAAGACTTCTTGTTTCTGAATTTGGTACAGTCAGGGCAGGACTCACTGCAATATTTGTAGGTAAAATGTTAGGCATGTACAGGTACAGACATAGAACAGAACCATAGAATCATTTAGGTTGGAAAACACCTTTAAAATCATTGAGTCAAACTGTTAAAATCTGCATATCTGCCCTGGACCTCAAGGGTGGAGCTGCACAAACACTGAGTGTCTGTGCTGGCTCTAGCATCCACACTTAGCTCAAATGGAATGTTTGGGCAGCATCTTCAGCAATATTTCATCCTTAAACCTGGCAAGATAGAGGTCAGATGTATACAGGAGAAGAGTGAAACTCTAGGTTTATATTGCTTGAAAGACCACAAAATATCATTAAATCTCTGTATATTAATTTATCCAGCTTAATTTTCTCACTGCTGACTGCATGCTGGGTTACATTCATTTTCAAAGGATGAAGCAAATATTTCAAACAAATGATCAAAAGAATATTTTACTCTTTTCACATTCTGAATATGCAGTCTATGAAACATTTATTCAGGAAATGAAGTGTTAGGGCCTGACAGATATCTCTAGTGTCACTGAGTAAGCAGGTTATCTGGAGATTTCTAGTGCAAACAATCCCATACTTTGATGACTACACGAGTAATTGCCATTACAGGGGGTTGAAAGCAGTATTAGATTGAAGTTACAGTCATTTCAGTAATTACAAATAAACTCTGAAAATTAAGTAGATTATAATGAGAAATATCTTTCTTCATCTGTGCATTTCTTAAGCAAAGAATAACAGAATTTTGCTTTAGAGTGTAAATAATAATATTTTTGTTGAGCAGGGGGCTGAATGTAAGGGAAATAGATTGATGCCTGGTGTCTTAGGGAATTCTGCAGGAGAATCTGTGAAATTCTGCAGTCCTACATGGTCATAGCTAATGTTTGTCCTTGATTTTGTGTATGACATTCGTCTGGGATTTTGACACTTTATTTTCACTCAGTGTTGTCATTTAAATGATGCAGACTCTCTCTGGTAACTTAAATGTTTAGGAGCTCTGAGTCCTTAAATTGTAATTACATTGCTTCAGATGTCAGGTTCTTCAACATCATATCACTGCTGGTGATAGAAACCTAAGCAGCTTAGGTGATATAAACCTAAGGAGCTTAATAGCTTCACGATGCCACATAATGTATGGGGAATCTCCCTGCACAGGGAATCTGATAGGGGACATCTGAGTCACGGTGACAGCTTCAACAAGCAGGCAGGAGGGGAAGGCAGAGAGGGTGTGATGAGCTCAGAGGAGGTGAGCTGATGATTTGCTATTTATAGATGCATGAAGAGGCTCAGAGACAGGAACTCCAGGCAGGGCCACTCTTCTCTTCGCTACGAAAATGATTCCTCGTCAGAGCTGCAAGCAAAACACAATTTGTAGCTGGCAGAGTCTCAGGGTGCCCTCGTTGTATGAACACATGGGCAAGCCACAGCAGCAGCTTTTAATGAGAGCCTGAAATACAGCACATTCCAGCAATTTGCTGCTAAATTTTATCTTTCTGTTCCTTGGTATGTTTTGCTTTTACAGGGAAAGAATAAAATGATGCTGTGTATCCCCTACACCAAAAGCAGTCTCCTCTCATTATTTTAAACTGAAGGAGGGCCAATTTAGATTAAATATAACAAAGTTGTTTTTTACAATGGGGGTGGTAAAATACTAGCACAGGATGCCCAGAGAAGTGGTGGATCCATTGAAACATTTAAGGCAAGGTTGGACAGGCCTCTGAGCAACCCAATGTCATTGATGTCCCTGCTCACTGAAGGGGACTGGAAGACCTTTACAGGTCTCTTCCAATTCAAACTGTTCTATGATTATGATAGGGTGCTATTCAGGAATTAATTATTCCAGTTTATTAACTGGAAGACTCTCTTCTCAGCCAGTTCTGGAAACTAGAGTTGTAGTACTTAAATCCAGTAATCTTCGGAGACATTGATGGTTACAAAAACCAGTTGTACCTAACATCCCCACCACCTTCAATCAAAGCCAAAGAGACTGCATTTGTTTCAGTTACTTGGTAAAAGGATGTCATGGTTTAATTATTTCCTTAAAAAAAACAAAAGGTCAGAAAGAGCAGGCTGAGCTCAGAGTTCCAGCTAGAAGCCTCACAGTCATGGCTTGGAGACCATAAGCTGTAGTTGTGACACTTTCCCGGACCATTTGTGTCCTAGACAGGGCTAAAGAGTAGTTTAGGCCATTTTCAGGCCATGGTTTGACCGTGCCTCCTCTGCACCAGGAATACTAAAGGTGACAGTGACCCTGTCTTAGCTACTTCCAGTTCCAGAGAGGCACCTTCTGTCCAGTCAGGGAGACACCCCCTTTTTCCCTTGAGAAAGGAAAACATTTAAATAGATGAAGCTATAAACCAACAGACATGATAATTTTACAAGCAGGTTGGAAGTTTTGTCATAAAGTATTTTCTCAAAACACATAGAATCATAAAATTATTTGGTTTGGCAAATATCTCATTTACTCCTCATCCCATTGCAATCCCCCTGCCATGGACAGGGACACCTTCCTCTAGACCAGGGTGCTCCAAACCCACTCTAACCTGGCCTTGGACACTTCCAGGGATGGGGCATGTCATGTACTGGGGCTGCAGGATCAAATCCAGGGAGGTTATGGATTCTGGTGACTAACATGGGACTCAATAAGATGGGCTTCTGCTTGGTTAATCTCAGGAAACCATTTATTCAACACAGGAACAAACTCAGCTTAAATCCAGAGACAGAAGGCCCAGAACAGAGGCTGGGTGGTGGGTTCTATGGGACAAAGCCAGGGTGGAGTTCAAGGTTGAGGACTAATAGGGGCACAGCAAGGGAGAAACCCCAGGGGTACAAACCAACCAGAACCCCTGGCTGATACCCCAAGAGGGTCTGGGGTTGGGACAATTCTTCCCGGGCTCACAGGACACATCCCCCGAGGCAGAGGGATGGAATTTACTCTTCCCGGGCTTTAAAGCCACTCCTCTCACTTTAACAACGCTTATCTGAAACGAAATCTTTGCCTCCCTGGGCGGAGACACCTCACAGCTTCTCTGGGGAACCTGTGCAGGGCCTCGCCACTCTCACAGGGAAGAACATCTTCCTAACATCTAATCTAAATCTCTCCTCTTTTAGTTTAAAACTGTTACCCCTTTTCCCATTACTGTCTGCCAGTATAAAAAAATCCCTCTCCCTCCTTTTTATAAGCTCCTTTTAGGTACTGGAAGGTGCTGTAAAATCTCCCTGGAGCCTTCTCTTCCCCAACTCTCTCAACCTGTCTTTATAGGAGAGGTGCTCCAGCCCTCAGAGCATCTTCATGGCCCTCCTTTGGATCTGCTCTAATAGGATATTTTCTTCCTTTCTGCTGCAAGAAAAAAACCCTTCTCCCCCACATGACTGAATGTAGCTGTGCTTCTGCTCTGCCTTAGACCCATCCAAGTCCAGGATCAATGTCATGCCTGTTTCACAGATGCTGAACCGAGTGCTCAGGGCCTGCCCACGGTTCAATCCCGATGAGCTCAATGAGCGCAGAAGGAGCTCATCACCTCGGCGGATCAGGCGGATATTGAAGCCTGTGAAGCCCATGTCACATGCTTATAAAGGTCAGTCCCATATTTACAAAAGCCCATCAGAGGTGAATCGTGCCCTGATTGAGATTATACTGGAAGGAAGACCTGGCTGTGCTGATGTTGACATGATTTCCTGAGAAGGTAAAATTCAGGCATTTATTTCTGGTGGTTTTGTACAGCACAGAGCTCACAGCCTGATTTGTATTCAGCTGCTGCATATTAAAGCTGGTCATTGCTCTTGTAAATGGTAGATAGGAAGAATTGCTATACAGAGAAATATTTCCGCTGTTTTAGGGTAGATTTTAGCTGTAGCCCTCTGACTCCTGATAACCAAAGCCAGAGTGATGTGTCTGGCATTCTCTGCCCTGCACTCCTGGTTATTTATTCTGTGATGTGCAGGAAGGAAGGAGACGTGTGCAATCTCCATTCTTGTTACCAGGAATTGTGCACTTAATTCTCTGTGCATTGTACTGAAAATGAACTAGTAAGATGTGTTCTGCATCAGCAAAAAGGCTCCCTTATTCAGCTGGAATGAGAACATGCACACTTTAACTTGGGAGTAAAGAAAATCGCTGTAAACGATTTCTTTAAACAGAATCTGTTGGGTTTTGCCTTCAATTTTTGCTGAGAGCGAAGATTCTGCAGAGTTTTTTTCTCCTTTTTCCTACCCAATTGCTAACCTTGCTGTTGCATGTGTTTCTGCTGCTTCTAGCACTTTTCATTCTGATGGCAGTTTTTCATCTCTTCACTAGCTTATGGCTAAAACAGTCCTTGTAACAGGAATTTCAGTTACTCACTCTCCAGAATAATTATTTCCATTTGTTCCTGCTCTGGTCCTGGGGCAAAGGGCTTCCTCGTGTCTTGCCTTGATGGATCTGTCCTCCCAGTTCCTCTGCTTTGTACAAATGTCTTTTCTGCAGGTGTTAACACCAGGTGACAGCACATCCCTGAGATGTATTTTAAGTCATTCTTAGCTAATATGTGGCCTTCACATATTAGGACTCATTACTAGGACTGGAATTTCCCAGCTGGCTACTCAATTAATAAAAATGTATTAGCATACACATGCACAATTATGGAAATGTGGATGATTCTATGACTTACTCAGTTTGAAAACTTTGCAGAATGCTTCACAGACAGGCTGTGAAGTATCACTAATCACAGCGCAGACTCCAAACACACACAGGGAATGGAGTGGGTTCTCCTCACACTGTTACTCAACAAGTCCCTGAAATAACCAGGGAAACACATTCAAATCGGGATCTCCTCACCCACTCTTCTTTGTGATAGCTACTACCTAGATCCAAGGTGTTGTTTCTGTAGCAAAAGATAGAATAGAAAATTGCAACTCAGAGTTTTTTACTGAAGCAAAGTCATTTGTATACTGTGATTGTCTAACAGACCTACTGCTTTGAATGGTGCCTAGAGCTTTTAAAATTATATCTATTAATGAATCTGAAGGATCTGAAGCAGATAGATATCAACTAATGAAAGAATCACTAAAATTAGAGAAAGAATAGTGTATTATCTGCTCCCTCCACCTAACAGCTGTACTGTTCTGTACAATCTTTTTTCCCTTCAAGGTGTGTAGGGTGAAGGTAAAAGCTCTGCAGTTCTGTAAAGGCAGATGTTGGGGTACAGCATGAGCACCTCCACACCAACCAAACAGCCACGTTCCAGGGAAAGGACCAACATCTGGAGCACAGGACAAGGCTCTGCAGGGATGGCAGAGAATCTCTCTGGAGACAGAGCTCCCTGTGCTGGCACCTCACTGTGCAGTCCTCAAACACACAGCTCAGAGATCATCTGCACAAGAAAGCCACCTGCTACACCTAATCTCTAAATTTCAATCAGCACAAGTTAGTATAAATTTTTCCTGGTTTGGTTGGGACCACATTTAGCTAACCTGTAATAAGCCACTTTATATGGAAATCAGTGTCAGTGCAGTCCTCGCTCCAGTCAAACTGTATCAGTTTATGGATTCACATTAAGTTCTGCAGCAATACAACTTTCTTCTGTAGCAAAGCCCTCGGAGAGTCATCAGCTTCCTATGGCATGAAGGCATGGAAATATAAAGTGAAGGCTTAGGACATTTCAGCTGTATCAAAGTTATGAATTCTGCCTGAATTCATGAGGCTGCTGTATTATTTGATGCCTCACTGTATAAAAACTCAGAGCTTTGTTTCAAAATTTATGTTGTCTGCTTCAGGTCTGAGCTTAAAGAGTTTTGAGAGGAACAACCCAGTGTCACTTACTGTAATGATCTGCTGGAGGGACATGAGGATGCTGACCTGGGCAAAAGGCAGAGGAAATCTGGGCTCTGCAAGAAACTGACAGCAGTGGAAAAACCCCAGCAGAAAGGAGTAAAGGCAGATGTGTACCTTAAAGGCTGTGAAGAGGGGATATATCTGGTGATGGGAGGAGTGGTTACAAACTGTAGGTGTAGAAGAAGGGATTGCAGGTGATCCCACCCCTGGTAAACCACTGTTGTACTTTTACCAATTTACCAAAGAAGTGGAACAGCCTTGCCCTTAATGCCCTTACTGCTGTGACTAATAAAGATAAGTGTGTTAAAAGGTGGTGGGTTGGGTGGTGAGGGGGTACCTGGAAGAAGAGGATCTTCATGAAGTAGAGGAGCCCTGAAGAAGAAGGAGTGATCCAGAGAGACATCAAGAAGAACGAAACAAGAGAGTTGCTGCTGTAGAAGATCTGCTGTGAGGTTAGTCTGGGTCTGATGGAGCTGCAGCCTGCTGTTGGAGCCTGCAGTCATAGTTGAGCTAGGTAAAACCCTGTGGTCAGAGTCTGCAAATTAATACTTGCAGACAGAGTCCAGCAGGAAATAACCAGCAGTCAGAGTCTGCAGTTGGACCCTACAGTAAGACCTTGTTGTAATCAGAGTCAGGATGGCTAAGCTGTAAAGAAGAATAAACTGGGACCCTTTTCATGTTGTTAAATGAGAGTCTGTATCTTGGCTCATTTCTACCCCTAACAAGAGGTCTGCTGCAACAACAAACATGTTGCAGGCAGGAATCATGAAGCAGCCAGTGCCCACAAAGGCCAGGAGGCAAATGACAAAATTAAAGCCGAAACCAAGTGATGATGTGGGTTCTGAAGGGCTTGGAATTGCCTGGAGATGTTTAATATGCCTCTTAAATTTGTGTGCATGCTCAGCCTGCGAGTGAGTAAATGCCTTGTGAGCCTTTCTGCCTTCCTCTGAGAGCACTGTGCACAGCGCTGGCTCGGGCTTTATTCCTCAATGGTTAAACTAGAAACTGAAGTACCCTTGACTCAGAGCTTAAGTGAGGGTGGTTTTGAGTATCCAGCAGTCTTATAGCAGCTGGAATGTGGAGTCTCATTCCTGAGCAGTAATACCCCTTCACAGAAACCAGGTCTGCAGAGACCCATTTACAGCAGCTCCTGGGTTTATGTTGGTTGTAAGCCCTCCAGTATTGATCAGAGGGGTTTCAAGGGTACTAACCTGCATAAAAGGAAAAGTGGTCTTTAAATACTAAATAAAATAGCTATTTAGAGTTTCAACACTGCAAGGATTTTTTGCTTGCTGGGAGCAATGTCTTGGCACTCGTGGACTGCAGAGCTGCTTGAGGAATGGACCACGATGGATGAGCACACACAAATAAAATACTGACCCCAGCTCAGAGCTTCTAAATTCTACCAAAATCCCTCTGGCTGGTGTTTCACACTGGTCAGGCATTGCTGAGAATAGGCACAGGGACCAGAGCAGACATTTCACTTTGAAAAGAAGAAAGACTTCACCCATTATGAGAAGCAACTATGTGAAGTCAGAACATTCCAAATGCAGAGGCCTCCTTTGGCCATTTCCAGCCAATTAACATTGTGTAAGTCAGCACAGACATCTTGGGTGGGACATCTTCCTGGGCTGCAGGAGCTGGGACACTGACCTCTCCACACCCATCAGGAGCCAGGGCTCCCCACAGCCTCAGAGCTCACTTTGTATGGCCTCCATAAGACACTAATACAGAGGTACCCATAAAACTGTCTTTCAGGTTATATTCAGTGAAAAGATAGTTTTCCTTCACCCCCCAGGGTTTACAGTGGGGATTTACACACCTAGACTTGAGAACAGCAGGTTGTGTGGCCCTGTTCACTAACACATCCACACATATGGGTTTGATTTCTTTCTTTTTGGCTGCCTTGTAGCAATTTTTGTCATCAGTCTGGTGACTCTATCCTGCAAAGGAAGTGTATTTAGGGAGGTATGTCTATAGTTGCAGCCTTTTCATCATGTTCACTTTCCCCTATAAAAAAATATTTAACTGCTACTGCTGGAATGATTCTCCAGTGGTTCACATTACTAATTATTGAACACCCATTGCAATTAAACTACACTCTTCTTTGCAACCCTGGGGATAAATTTTAGAGTATTAAGATTTATTTTCTTTTTTTCAAAACCAGTGCAAAGCTGAACTTTCTGTATTGCCCCTGGGTTTCACACTGCAAACTTGGTCAGTCAAGCATGCAAAAATCTGGTGAAATAAGCCCTGGAGACCAGGTTTTAAATGGCCTTTTCACCATCCAGAATTCTCTTCTGCTGAAAGTGGTTGCCCAAACTCAGCACACAAGGTTTAATAATAATTAAGCCAGATAATGAGAAAAGTGGTATGGACAGACTCCATGGACACATACCAGTTGAAAGCATTAAATTTATTTTCATCTGGTGCAAAACATCAGTAATCAAATTTCCATTACCCAGTGCTGGGTATGAATGGTCAAGAAGAATACTTAGTCAACAGAATTCCAATTAGAGATCTGTGAGTATCCTGTTTTAAATATGGCAGATTAAGGAACTATTTTCCCAAGAGGATGGTCCTCTGATGAGTAAGTGTGGTTCTGAGTATTTCACTGTAGCAAGTATTTGGCAGGAACAAGATCAGTGAAATGAGCCTCTCTTAAGTGCCTGAAGAGAGAAGTGGTTTCCTTTGTAAATGAGTCAGTCCTGCACTGAAATTGTTCTATAAAACATGGAAAAGATTAAAATTATGGTGAGACTGTCTCCCAAATGTGACTTTTCATGCTGTATTTACAACACAATACTATTTATTTCATTTCTTCTGATTTGGAGGTACAGCTCAGCTTCACTTGTGCCAGGTGAAGGACACTAAGAGAAGCTACAGAGCACAATAATTCCTTGGGAAAACATGAGCATCAATCCTTGCAGCTGGGGAGGAGGCAGGATTGGGTTTGGTCCCAAAGATGAAGGTGTCAGGGGAGGGGGAGTACATCTGACTTCGCTACAATCTTCATGCCTTTCACAATCATGTAACTGGGGTTTGCCTCAAAACTGTATGTCTTAGCTACATCACACATGAGTTTGAGACATTATTAATATTAATAAAGCCCATTATGTAAAATTAGCCATAGACAGGAGAGTCTTTAAAAGGTGAAATCATAATAGTCATGATCAGAGTGTCTGTGTTGCTGGGAAACGGGGAGCTGTCCTGGGCTGCTCCTCAGTATTTGTCTTTCATTACAGATCTTTCCTCCCTACTTGTGGAAAAGGAGTTTTACAGGAGAGAAATGAAGATGACTACAAAGAAAAGTCTTCCTCTGAGCTTTGGGATTTTTTGCAGTTGGGTCTCAGGTCTGGCAGGTAAAAGATGTGGAGATTCCTTAGCCCTGCAAGGAAAAGCAGCAGCAGCACAAGTGGCTGTAGGGCATGATGCTTTTTTGTTTGGAAGTATTTTTTTGGGGATCCTCATTACTCATTTTTCCATTTTGTCTTCAGAAATTGGGGTTTGTTTCCCAGTCAGGTGTTATGTCTGCAAATCCCTCCATTTCCCAGCACAGACTTTGCCCATTGACCTGTGAACACGTCCTTCAGCCACTCCAGTGTCTGTAGATCTGCCATGACCATATAGGTGCAGCCTTCAAATAAAGCAGCTACACACTCCTGAAAAATCTGCAGCAAAAATACATAAGCTTAAAAATAATCCCACAAGTGGAGTGTTCAGCTAATCAGGAGTTCCGATTGTCTCGGCATTTCTGCGCACAAATCAGTTGTATCTCGGAGGCTGAAGCAGGGAGTCACCACTGGAGCCTGATTACATATTTTAAGTGCTGCCTGATTAAATTAAGCTTGGTGCTGTTTATGGCTGATTTTGAGCAAATGGGGAAAATCAGAGCTGCAATTCAGGCACTTTAAAGTGATCCAGATTTTGAGAATGAAAAATTCAGGACTCAGACCTAGATCCAAGTTTTATCCTGAGGCCCCTGTCTTCAGAGTGGACTGATTCAAAATCTTGCAAGGAAAGTCTCTGGGCTATTCCCCTGTAGAAGACTTATATTTGCTTAGAAATAAGTGACTTAATTCTTAAGGACTCTGGGAGGCTTGTGTCCTCAGCACTGAGTTCACCATAACAAAGTGCTAAACCACTGAGTGGTTTACTTAGACACAGAAATAGGCATCAGAAGGTATTTCACCAGTTCTTACTGTACAATCCAACCTTTGCAGGTTGGCACATGTATTCTCTTTCAGCTTTTTTGATTAACTGCATAGTACCAAAACCATACATATTTATAGCCCACAGAATTAGATAAATTCTCCAGATGTGGCTTCCTTTTAGTTATGGTGAGATGACTGGTGATCAAAGTCTTTGATCTTTAGCCTGACTGAAACCTGCTGCTGATATAAGATGATAGAAAATGATGCAGTGAGGGGAACTGGCCACTCTCAACTTGCCCCAGAAGTATCTCAAACAAAATATATGGGAAGAAACTTTGTGAAGGGTATTTCTATACAAACCATTGAGTCTCTACTCCTGAAAGTACCAGGCAGATTTCAATGAACCTTTTACTTTTAACAACATATTTAAATAGATTGATTTTCAGTCCCAGCTCAGAAATTATTTAAGACTTTTCAGTGCATGTAGACCCTCTATGATACACAGAACTGGCAGGAAATGTCATCATGAGCTAGTTTATAACCTCAATTAAGGCCATTTCCTTTGCTCCAGATGTGTAAAACAGACTTACAGCTGAGTTCCTGGTATAGTGAACTCCCTGATGCATCCTTGGCTCAGCACTGCCAGTTCAATGATATCTTCTGACCCTTGTTAAAAAATGATGATCCAAGGAACTGCAAATTCAGACTGAATTCTGGCAACATGAACACTTTATACAAGTCTTAGCTGGTTAGGCAGATAGCACAGCTTGAAAACCCCTCTCTGGTACCACAGGCTCTTCTAGCAGCCCCAGCTGCAGAGCAATGCAAAGTTCTGCTGGCCACTTCTGTCCCTGCATCTTCATAAGCCACAGCAAGGCCATAAACCCTCAGCTCTTTGGCTGATACTGCCAAGAGAGTTCTGACACCCATGGCTGCTTTCACGAGCTGTTTGCTGTAAAAGAAGCTGATAACAAAACAAAGCACACACAAAATAAACCTCATCCAACCAACTACAACCAAAAAAAAAAAAAACACTCAAAAACCTTCTTTCAGACTTCAGTAAAATCAAAGAATGGACAAATTTTCATTGGAGAGAAAAGGCAGAAATGTAATATCCTAGAGAGAACACGAGAAATGCAATTTATTTACTAAATCATAAATTCTTTATCAACATCAGAAAAAGTACCTATAATTTCATGGTTATCATTTATATTATAACTATAAAATAACATATATAACTATATATTGATATGAAAATTATCATAAAGGATTAGCTCAAATACATAAGGGAAAATTAAAATGAAAAAGAAAATTCAAAATTCAAAATTTGAAATAGAAAATCAAATTCAGCCAGGAAGAGATATCAGGTTGAACAAGAAATAGTCCTTAGGCCCATTAATAATGTGAGGAAGAGCAAATGAAAGGTTTGTCCTCTTGAGGGGTATGGACTTAATGATCCTTAAGGTCCATTCTGTGATTCTGTGCTTCTGTGATTCTATTAATTAATGTATATTTAAAAATATTCAGTAAAATGTCTATAGTGAACAAGAGTTTACTAAATTAATACTAAGGAATAGAAATTTCAGCACAGATTAGGGTAAAATCAGGTTAAAGAATATTTAGATAAGTTAGAGATTTTGAAATTGACTGGGGCTGACTTAATCCTGCAGTCCTTGAAAAACTGTAATCTCAGAACTATTAATGGTATCTCTGAATTCCTGGATGGGCTGGGGTGATACCAGAAGGCTGATGTATTGCCTGTTTTTAAAAGGTGGGAGAGATGAGAGAAAAAAGAACAGGAGAATTGTACAACAGCCATCTTACCCTCAAAATCCAGAAAAATGCTGGAGCAAATAGGCACATACCTGGAAAATAAGAAGATGAGCAACAACCAGTACAATTTGCCAAGAACAAGTCATGTCACAGTGCTTTAATTTAGAAGAAAAAGAGGAGATATCAAATATATTGTCTTCAGTAAGGGTTTTGACACACTGATGGTGTTCTGCTTTTTGTCCCTTGCAGAATTTCCCTTTCTTATATAATTTCTTTAAAAAATAATATAGAGGAAAATGAAAATCTCATATTAACCAATTTAAAAGACCCTTTTAAGTTTAATGGTTCAATATAATGTATAAAACAGAGGATAAGGATTAGAATTTGTGAAGGGTGCCAGGACAAACTTCCCCAAACCTCTCAAGAACTCTTATGGGGGCTCACACCACTCTTAGGTGGTGAGCTGTTTGTGTCTGTGCCATCCATGAACACGAGGAAAGATGTCAGGAATGAGATTCTCTTCCCATTGCAGGCTCACCTTAGGTAAGGAGACACAGACACACTCTTTTCCCTTTTTTTCTGGTGTGGGTGTTTGGCTGTTGGTTTTTTTGTTGTTGTTGTTTCAGGTTTTTGTTTTGTTTGTGGTGTTTGTTTGCTTTGTTTGTTTGTTTTTCCCCTTTTTTTCTGTTCTCAACTGCTCTGTTACAAACTTACCTAATGGAGACCACTGGAAATGGAAAAGGGTGAGACTGTGGAGAATGAACAATCATCTTGTTTTTGAAATTAGCACAATGCAATAGTGTGGGGGAAGCAAAGATGAGAACAGTAGGAAGACTCAGCAGCAATCAGAAAGATAAATGACAAATGCACAGCTTACAAGCCAAAACATGGCCCTCTGGAGCTGTGCAGAGAGAGTAATGGGCACTTGCACAAGGTGTAATGTGTGGTGTGAGCCCTCTAACCTCTCTGGACTGCTCAGCTGAACTGAAGCCAAGAGCAAGAATGGTTTGTTGTCTTCTGCAGAGCTCAGGTACTGCCCTCAGACTGCTGTTCAGCCTCTGAATGGAGCAGACTTTGCCTGTCAGCCTTTGTGTGATGTCCTGCTGTCATGCCAGACCCAGCAGCACACAATCACCTCCTGCAATTTTATCTCCCTATATATTTTTATGGCATCAGCCTCCATCCCACTCCACCTGCCTGTCCTCATCTCTCTTGGCCTGCAGCTCTGGAGCACACAGCTGCCTCATCATTACCTCTACCTATAATGAAAAAAGTTTACAGTCTCAAAAAGCCCCAAACCCATATGGTTCAACATCTGATTTCTTTCAAGACACATAAGTCACAAGCTGAAAACCCTCCCTTGTGCATATGCCTAGGAGAGAGGGTGTGGATTTCTCCAGAAAAAAAGTCTCCTGTCTGCCTTTGAAGGGAGCAGCTTTGCCTTTGATGTAGCCATAAGTGAAGAGCTGGCCTTGTCTCACCCTGTGTTTCCTTCCCAGATACCTTGACTGTTGGGCATTATTTACAGTTCATATAGAAAACTAGAAGCAGAACCCTACAATACACTGCTAACCCTGCCCAGGCTGGATTTAGTAACATCTGAAGCATGGTACAGATGCAGGTTTGGGTGTTGTCACATTCCAGGTACAGATATTGTTACATATTCCCTTCTAAGGAAAGTGAATGTTCTCATGGGCTCCAGGCTCAGATGTGGGCACTAACAGACATTAATGACCTGGAGAAGCTGGGGACACCCCTCACCCTGTGCCCAGGAGCCTCCATCTGTCCCTGAGCTGTGTCAGGGAGGTGCTGGGCTCCAGCTCAGCCACAGACTGTGCTGGCTGCACATCCCCTCCCTCTGCCTCAGGTCTGTGGACCTTCTGCCATGATGGACTTGGTGGGAATTGCTGGATGGTGTCTGACCTGGACTACCTTCACTGAACCTCACCCTGATCTGTGGCATGTCCTGTGAGCTGCCCCATCTCCACAAACTTGCCTGATGTCAGCTCTTGGCTGAGCCTGGCTGTGACTCTGGGTCTGCTCTGCTCCCCTTGATAGGTACTGAGAGCTTTGCTGGGTGTGTTACCAGGCTGGGCTCCTGCCTTCAATCCCTAAAACCACTTTTAAAGTGTAAATCTCTTTGTTTAAAGTTAAGTTCAGTAAAATGGCTCGTGGCAGAGGCTGAAGAAGTCAGTAAAAATCTTCCCCAGGACTACAGGGCTTGTGCTGAGGAGATGATGTTGTCCAGAGCCACCTTCTAGCTGGTAAAGTTTTATTTTTGGGTGTAGGTGGATTAGGTTTATTACTGCAGTGTGGGGTATGGCATGCCCTTTTTGGGGTGCAGAAGGGCAATGGGAAGTTCAAAGGGATGTGGAGTGTTCAGATGTACCCACAGACTCCAGGTGACACAGGACCACCACATGTTCCCAGAGCCCTGTACTCCTGAAGTATTATGAATTTAAAGAAAGATAAAAATTACATTTATAGGCAATATGAATGGTTAAAAGCACAGGTACTGTGTTTCTGGGTTGTCAGTTGGGAAGATGTTGCCTGACCCCCTGGCATCCCACCCAAAACTGAACCCCAGGGATGTTTGTATTACTGGGAAGGGAGGGAGAGTCAGTAACATCTGTGAATGTCTGACATTTTCATAAACAAGGCCACATGATATGAAAATGATGTATTTTATTCTGCTGGATAATTGAACTGATCAATCCAAATAACTGAGGGTTTATCCCAAACTGAAGTTGAATCTAATTTCTGACAGTTACTGCTGCCCAAGGCTTGCTTTTATACTTTCAACCATTTCTGCTGCCTTTGCTCCCCTCCCAGATAGAGGCTTTCTCTGTGAGCACTGCAGGCCTGCACTGTTGTCTTGTGGTCAGTCAGTTGAGTGTTGCTCCCATCTTTCTGCACCTGGTACACACCCAGGATTTTGTCTGGATTCATCACAAGCTGTAAGTTACAGTCTTCTGTATCCTAACATTGGCACTGAGCTCTGGGGGGGTTGCAAACCTCTTTTCTGGTTATTAAATTGTCTATCTGAAGTTGAAGAGTGTGTTGCAGCTGAAATGGTAATAGAAGCACTAAATGTGGAGCTTGGTAAGACAAAGCTATAGCAGCAATTTAGCTCGTTATCAGTCAGTAAATAAGACTTACCTGCTATTCTTTGATCAACCTTTTTTCTCTTACAAACTGCATGTGTTGACAAATTATGTCACCAAAAAGAAATCCAAGTCTTTGATGAAATAACAGGAAACATGCATGTGCTGGAAGTTTAAAAATGCATTTAAATAAACTGCTTTAGGATTTTGGATAGTGGTGGTGGATTTGCTTAAGGTGCATGAGGAAGGGCTGGGCTGGACATGGGGGACAGAATAAGCCGGAGTGGCCTCAAAGTCACCTTGAGCCCCACACAGGTTTTGAGCAGCATTTCCAGAACACTGGAACTGCAGCCACAGATGTGACTGATTCTGCTTTGTGTTTGTAACAATAAACTGGCAGTTTCTGTAAATGGGTGGAAATGGATGCCTCTTTAGGGGAAAGGTGCCTCAAAGAGTGCCACACTGCGCAGTACCTCATTGATAAGCAGCTCTTTAAGGGTAAGATTTGTATCCATGGCTCTGACATGTGAAATTTTATTATTAGAATGCTAACAGTGGTTCTTGAAGGGTCCAGTGGAGCTTAGACATGAGTCTTGGTCAAATTCCAGCCTTCTGAACCGTTTCCCAGAATATTAGATAGAACTGAAACCAATAGGTTTCCACGGCTGCTTCTTGAAAAACACGGCCAGAGAGCCAAGTGAAACAAGATACCACAACAAGGGAGAAGTGTGAAGTTGGAAAGCACAGATTTGGACCTGAACTCCCCCACAGTCTGCAGGCTTTTAAATACAAATTCTTCATTTACTCTATCCATGAATGTGAAGCTGCCCCTTGCATCCTCCCTGCCTTGAATTCTTCCCAAGTGCAGGAGAGAGGTTGGGACTCTTTTGAGGTCAGTTTTTTCTGCTGAAGCTGAACTCTGCAGTCAAAATCTCTAAAAGCTGGTTCTTCCCTAACTATAGGCATGTGATTGAGATTGCCTTCTGTCGAGTGTGAAAGGTCTCAGACTGTACCAAGCTGGGGTCCAGCTGGCTCCTTACCCTGTCTCCAGCAGGCTCAGTCTCACCCTCTCTCAGAGGCTGCAGGAGAGGATCCAGGAGATGTGCTGGTGGCTGTGTGCACAAAAGCCTTTCCCCAGGAATATTTTCTCCCCCCAAATATGTTAGTCTACTACTTAGGGGGAATGGCTCAAAACTTGATCTTTTCCTAGGCTGTGGCTCTGGATATACAGTTATATTTACCCACACAGGACTTGGGGCTCTTCTTGTTTGTTGCTGATTTATGAAAATACAGGATTTCTTCCAGCAGATCTAACAGCATACATTATCAGTTTTGAGGTCACCTCTTCACCTAAATGAACATTAATTGACCACTAGATCAGATATTAGGATGAAATTCTTCCCTATGAGGTTGGTGAGGTGCAGAGAAACTTTGGCTGCCCCATCTCTGGAAGTGTTCAAGGCCATGTAGGAGGAACCAGGTCTAGAAATAAGTGTGGCAGAGGGGTTGGAATAAGATGGGCTTTAAGGCCCTTTCTAGCCTAAACCTCTATCATGATTAATTAAATAATATTACAGTTAAATTATTCTATATGTAGTAATATATTCAAATTAATAAGAATTAAACCCAGAGGAATTAAACAGGAATCTTTCACATATTTTTCCAGTGGTTCCAGCACTCATTGATCTGAGTTCTCACACCCTTCTACTGAACATTTCCCACATGAATGGGAGCTACTCTGCCAGAGTAGCACTTCAAATTGACCTTGTCCAGCACATTTTAACCATGGCTGCTTAGGAGTTAATTAATTTCTCCTTCCCCACTGACTGGCACATGCAGGATGGTCAGGTAGACCCTGCAATTAACAGGGAGAGAGTTACAATTCATTGTAATCTCTCTCACATATAGTGCTCAATAAATACATTTGATTGCAGCTTTGATGGAGCTGCTGGAGCTCCAGAGGGCTCATGAAATCAGTGTGTTCAGTCAATTTTTAACCTGCAGAAGCAACTAGTGAAAGGTGTAGATCCATTTGTTGGGAAAACAGCTGAATTGGAGAAATGAAACATCTCACCAGGAACAAATATTGTTTGACAAGGTCGGGGGTAGCAAATACTTTTCACGGTATTTTTCTGCCTGAGGCACCTCCCAGTTGCTGCCAAAATAATATACAGGAGGGATGATAGTAACAGTGGTGAGATGGGATTATTGACAGTTTTCCCCTGTTTTTTCTTCTTTGCCTCTCATCACAGCCACCAGCACAGCATGGGGAAAAAACCCTCCATGAGAAGCTCTTTTGCTGCCTTTTTGCTAAATTAACCTGCACAAGGGTGATTGTCGTGGAGGAGGAATGGGATTAGCCTTTCCAAACCCCTCTGATCCCCAGTTCTGCAGGAGTCTTGAGATTCCTCTGGAGATATTTTTCACTTGCAGTAAGTGCAGAGGCATCCACGGGCTCCTTCCAAAGGTCTGGGGAGGGTTACTAAGGAAAGCCAAGCTACTGCAGCCCCTTAGGGGAAATCCTGGGGGTTTCTAAAATGGAGAGGCTTCTGAACACCCCCTTGGAGTGGAGGTACAACCAGGTGGAGCTGTGCCCCTGTCTGAGCCTGCTGACTCCTGCCTCCCAGCTCTGCACAGACTTGCCAGCTGTGGCTGCCCACAGAAACAGCCTCCATAACCTAAAGGGAGGTTTGTGATTCCAGACAAGCCTTGCTGCACCACCTGTGCTGGGGCAGGTCTTTCTCCTCCTCACTCCTTAGAATTCACCCATTTGTTTTGTCTGTCTGCTGGGTCTGGCAGGAGAGTCTCTGTAAGTCCGAGGAGCAGGTCACAGCTATGCAGGAACTGAACCTTTTTAATTTAGGAAAGGGCTGGAACTGCCGTGGGAAGCCTGAGATGGATTTCTTCTAAAGTTTTTTTGTACCATTTGGGTGAAGTGAAGACAACTTGACATAGCCTGACTTCATGAGAAAGCCAAGAGACCAGCCCAACAGTGGTAAAATGTCTGTGGTCTCCAAATCTGCCCTAATTTGAATTTGAAAGTGAGCTCCAAAGCTCTGTTGCTCACTTTTGAAACTACAACCTTCTCCTTGTGGAAGTGAAGTTCAAGCAGTCACCAGCTTGAAGGCTCTTAGATCCCCATCCCTGTAAAGAATAAACTCTGCCTTCCCACCACCCTGCTCTGCAGGGGAACATCAGTGCCTGTGGATGAAGCTCTGGGAGGATTTTTTTCAGCTTCCTGTAGTTATCTCAAACCTTCATCTCTAAAATGCAAAGGCTTTTATAGACTTTGTATTCTATTAGTGTAACACCGAATGCCCTCGTTCTTCAGGTATTTATAGCAACTTCTGCAACTCCCATAATAACTCTTCGTGGCTCAGCACCTCACAACATGATGTCTTGTTATCCCCATTTCACAGATGTGGAAATAGGGCACATGGAAATTAAGTGATTTCTGCAGGATCTCCTATAACCCACTGCAGTGCCTTGACTGTAACACCACCTTCATCTGAGTTTCAGCTCAGGTAGGATATTGTGGTGCTATTCTCTTTATTTTAGATTATATAAAGAGACATAAATACTAATTCTAGAGCAATGTCCTGATTTTCAGCAGTTCTGATGTCTCTGGACTCAATGCAGACATCCAGGAACTCAGAAAATTAGGCTGGGTTTTAGTAGCTTAAATACTGGTGGTGTACTTGCTGGCAGAGCAGGGGATTAACAGGAGGTGGAAGGTTTGATTAATTCCCACACCAACCCGTGGTCTCAGTCAGGAATTGAGCTGCAGGGGAGTCAGAGCCAGGCCCTGTGAGCCAGGGCAGACGTGGAGCGTCCCCCAGGAGCTGTGTGGGCACACATGGGATGGAGCAGCAAGGCTCTTCCCCCTGGCCTGATGAGGCTGCAGGATCCCAAACACATTGCTCTCCCTCTGTGCCTCAGTTTCCCCACACACAAATTAAGCATGGTAATAGTTAACCAGCACACTGATGTGACATACAGCTGGATGATTTTCCAGTTTGGTTTTTGGGTCTTTGACTATGTGACGAGAGTGTGATGTAGAGACTGGACTATTTGGATACTTGATAAGCATGATGTTGTTTTGCAAGGTAATATGGTGATGACACATTATGGATTAAGTTCTTTATTCCCTAATGATGGAGCAGCTTTGGAATGCATTGTGCATGCAGGCAGTGAAGGATGACTGTTGGGCAAAGGGCTGGTGTTGATACAGGAATCCTTCCCTAAGCTGATGGATAAACTGATGCTGTGGGATGGTTTTATGCATCCAGAGAGTTTCCTTCTTTTGTTCTGCACAGCAGGCCATTGCAAAGCTTGTGCATCCCCAAAGTCCCTGCTTTGTTTGTGCCATCAGGAACAACTCTGGCTAATCACAGAATCACAGAATGGTTTGGGTGGGAGGGATCTTAAGGATCATCCAACTTCAGCCCCGTGGTACTAGTCAGGGAGACTTACACTAGACCAGGTGAATGGTCTCACGAATGGCACTGGGCAGATCTGGATCAGCAGGTGTTCAGCATCAGTCCCCATTCTCCTCAAAAAAACATCCAAAGCTGAACCTTCAGCTTTTTTGAGGAGAGCTTGCCTGGTCCTGAGCCACACTGCACTGGAGACTACATGGGGAAATTCCAGGAAAATGGCTTCTGCTAATAAAACCATATGAAGACAGCCATTCATAAGGTTTTCATTAACCTTGCTCTGGGAATGTCTATTACTTCCAGCCATGGTGTCTGGTACTGCTTGGTACTGAACACACGTGGAACAAACCATTCCTGCCCTGAAAGAGCTGGTGGTGCAAAGCTGTGTCTGCTTTGGAGACGTTCACTGCAGCACAGGAACATCAAAGATCTGCAAAACCTTCCGTGTCACTTACACAGATGGAACCCTGGAAAACTGGCAAGCACCAACACAGGACATTTTAAGAAGGATTATGTTTGGTGCAGAACAATAGTCCTTTATAGCCAGGGTCTTAATGTGCTGCTGGTTCACGATGGCAATTAGTTGGATTAAGTTGTACCAATATAAACAAAGTATTAATAAGACAGTTACAGTAAATGGAATGAGCAGCACTCATCCAGTGCCAGCTGCAGGGGCACTGTCAGGCATTTGGGATGCAAAGCCTTGGGTGTTTGTGGCACTGGGGAGGACATTCACAGCCAAGCCATGAACATCCACCTGCTGTGGTGGCCTCTGCTGCTAAATAGAGCAGAATGGAGAACAGCAGCACTGCTGGCATCCCAGCAGGCAAGCTGGTTCCAACCCCCAAACAGGCAATGACAAATGCTTCATCGTGGGAGAGATGAAGGCTCAGAGGAAAAGGTGAAGCAGCAAAGCTAGAAGTAGGACATAAAATCAGATTACAGCTTTGCTGTGTTTGAATTGCATTGTTTCATTTCAGTTTCTACTGCTCTAAGACTAGACATCAAATAGACTGTTAAAATTATTCGAAACCAAGCTACAAGTCTCAACATCAGAATGCCTATTAGACTTATCTGTGACCTTCTTACCATTAAAATCATCATATTATCATTATTGTACATTTTCAGATTATTATTAGGCTTCAGAACTCTGCTGCAGCTTGATTTATAGAAACTGCTTAGTCACTGGCAGCAGTGCTGTTCTGGGAGTGGGAGAGATGCTCGCTGGTGTTTCATCAGAGGCTCCTGCCAAGAAGCAGACACTGCCCTTGACAGATCATTGAGAGCTGGTGAGTGTTTCCCTCTCATGTAGAACTTCTGGAAGAGCTGCAAACCAAACCAAACTCCTTCTCTGCCAAGAGCAGGGGTGAAAAAACTCAAGGCTCAATTAATGCATCCCCTCCAATCCTTTTGGGCACATTTATGTTGCCCTTTGCGTGGAAAGCAGCCTTCTGGTTTGCTGTGCACATTGCTGGGAGCACTGCTCTGGATTTTGGGGAGGTGGAGCTCCTGTGGAATTGGGGTTTAGGCTTTGGAAGGAGCCTTCTGATGGGACAGAAGTAGTCAGCAATGTGGGAAGGAGCCAGGTTGGAATGGGAGGTGGGGGAGCTCAGCAGGTCCAGGCACCAGAGCACTGAAGAGCACATCCAAAATTAAACACAGGGAGAGGGTGCCTGCTGCTTCATGACATTAATGAGGGTGATGGTTTCTGTGACCCCACTCAAGGAGCAAATGCTCTGAACAGAAGCTGCAGGACAGGCCATTACATGAAGGGTGCTTTCCCTGGGTTGTACATGCACCAGGGCATAGTAAATGCTAATAATTTACAACCCTCTGAACAAACCAAATTACAAACCTGTTTCTTTTAGTTATTTGCTGAGTAATGACTATGCTGAGCTCTTTATAAAAAGTGTAGACAAAAATCAGAGTCCTCAGCCCTGTATATCCTGAACAGGTAGGGAGTGATGCCGTGTTCACCACTGCTTCAGTCAAACTGCATCATCCCCAGTGCTGGTGCTCCAGCAGCTGCAGGTCTGGCCCTCCAGAGCCCTTTGAAACCTGCAACTGAATTGACCTGAAAATAAAACAATACTTATCAAACACTTCTGTACTGATTTCTTTTGAGGAAATGTTTCAGCATCACTAATGAAGTGTGCCTGTTTGCAACAAGCTGGTATCCTGGAGATTTAAATCCAGTACTTCAAAAGAACACACATTGGTTAAGTAGCTTAGTCTTTAGTTTTATTCACGCTGGAGTAAACCATTGCCAGATATTTTCAGGGAGCTAACTGGAAAGAAACAATGGCTCTATTTGGCAGAGTCCAGTGGATGAAAAGTATCAAAGTATGAAGTCCAAAACTGCTGAAAATAGTGAAAAATAATTGGATTTGTTCTCTCCTGACTCAATACCTTTATTCTTTTTGACATTTATTTTTTTTTATTGCCTTTTCTCTTCTAATGCTTTGTGGTAACTCCTGTGAAAGGTCTGTAATAATGTTTCATTGCTGTGAAGTCACCGGATAACCACTACTCCTGTTCAGGCCCGACACAGTCATGGATGTTTAGAACATAGCCAGAAATGGGCTGACATTAATAGAACAGGGTAAAATAAGAGGTGGGAAGAGCATTTAAAAGCAGGTACTGTGGAGTCACACACAGAGAAAACAATGATTTATATATCTGTTGGAAACTGGAAAGGACATGCAATAATGTGGGTGATACCCAGAGCTATTTCATGGGATAGCTGGTGCTACAGCAGCTCACTTCTCTCTCTCTCTTGTTCAAATAATTGAACTTGCTCGCAGATATAATGCTTGAGTCAATATTTTCAGGAACTTTGCAACTCACTTAGGCCCAGACCATATTGGCACTTTCTGCTCTCTCAAAGAACAAGGCCCATTTGGTGTGACCCTGCAGATGTGCAGGGCTGTGCTGCAGCAGGGCTGAGCTGGGATGAGGCTCTGGAGAAGGGACCCATTGCTTGGTCCAGCCTTGGGTTTGATGTTCAGGAGGGAGGTACCACCTCTGTGCCTAGGCCTGAGTTTTTTGGCTGGTTCAGATGCCTGGGTGTTGCTGTAAGGAGCAAAGAGCCCATTCCCAGGGACTGGACTTAGTTCCCTCTCTTAGCAGCGACATCTGAGGGCCACATTCCAAGTAGAGACATCATGGCTTTGCCTAATAATAAACCTATTGACTTAGGGAATTTGGGGACATGAATTCAATAAATTTGTGTTTTACTGAACATAGTGTTGGCCAAGTCCCTTCTAGCCAAAGGCCATCTCTTCTGAAGCAATCAGGGCTCTAAATGCAGCAAAATAGAAAATTTGTAACTAAAAAAAAGGAGTGAGGAGTGCTGGTTTGACAATATTGCACAGTCCTGTCCCAGTCTGCATCCATTTCTCAGCTATTCTCTGCCTGCAGTCCAATAGTAAAGTCATATTTATTTTCTTGGCTCTGCTGTGTTAATGAAAAAGCCACTTAACAAAACAAATAGAAGGAAGGACATTTGCAACCAATTATGGTATTGCTGATCAGTCACATTGTGCTGGAAATTACATGCTGAAGTTCAGCCCAGGCAGCTGATCAATGACCTGGTAGCTTGGCACTGGTGCACGCTATCAACTTAATAAATCAATGTAATTCCAGCCCCTGTGCCAGCACACAGATATGTAGTCAATATGACATCAATATTATATAATGATGGTTAAAACTAATTGCCCAAACACCATGGTCTGTTATCTGCTGTGCAACCCCACCAGAGCCTGATGGTGCTCCAGCAGGCATGCTGGAATTTGGTACTGGCTGTTCCTTAAACATACCCCTTGGCATCACTTAAAATCATGGGTTTAATGCTTTTTTTTTTTGTTTTTTTTTCTTTTTGAAACCACAAGGGAAGTCAGCACTTCAGCATGTCATTGAGGGCTGACCAAGCTGCCAGCCAGCTCCCTGCCTCTGCTGGGAGGACTTGGTGTGCATGCTGGCTCCTGGCACACGCTGCAGGAATGGGGCTTCTCCTTGGTGGCAGATGCACATCTTGGCTGCTTTGTGCATGGCTTCCTCTTCTTAATTAGCTCTGACATTTTAGCTGTTGTAATATGGGTTTGGCTTAGGAGTTAAGGCTGAAAGCTCTGGGAGTTTTTTGTTGGAAACAAAGTTTGGTTTAAGTACAGGGCATCCGGGATGTGTTTAAGCTTTGTGATGGGCTGGACCAGGGAAATCCAGGAGCTCCTGAGTGTGCTGGTAGTCACTTCCTTCCACACCTGATACCACCAGTTTCTTGTATTTCACTCTTGTCAAAGAATCTACAAAGAACACAGAAACTACAGAAACTGCAGTTTCTACAGAAACTACATAGTTTGCACTTATAAAAATCCTGCAATTCATATTAACATTAATTTAGAAACCGCTTTTTTAAGGGTACCTGGACACTGAAGACAACCTAATAGGATTTTTGTAGGTCCCAATCCACTCCAGCCAAGTGATTCACTCATCTCCCCACCTCTAATGTTTTATACACAACATTTTACCTGGAATCACAGCAACATCCACTCTGGCACATACTCCAAGCCTCTTACTTGGCCATGGCTTCAGCTTTCCTGGGAACATTCCTTGTGCTCTGTAGGACCTGCTGCTTGTTGCACATCATGACAGCAGGAAAAGGGACATTTGGGCAGTATAGACAGACCTTGGCACAGTAACTTTGGTTGTGTCCTCACACATCAGCTGCATTACTCAGATTCATCATGTCCTGGAGTCACTGCAAAAATACGTGAACGATTTCTATCTCATTACTCTGTGCTTAATTCTTATTAGTGCAAGTGTTTTACTACATAAAGGATATTTTAACTGCAATATTGATTAATCAATCATCAGTGAATCGTGATAGAATGGTTTGGATTGGAAGGGACCTTAAAGCCCATCCTGTTCCAGCCCTCTGCCATGAGCAGGGACACCTTCAAATCCCAGGTTGTTCCCAGCCCCATCCAGCCTGGCCTTGAACACTTCCAGGGATGGAGCAGCCACAGCTTCTCTGGGCAACCTGTGCCAGGGCCTCACTACTCTCACAGAGAAGAATTTCTTGTAATAACCAATCTCTTGTCAATTTGAAGCCATTCCCCCTGGTCCTGACACTCCAGGCCCTTATCTGATCAGTCTGATCTCCTTTCCCTCTCTGCTCTGTGCCAGTGGCAGCTGCAGCTCACTGGTGGCTCTCAGCTCTGATGCACCTTTCCTCCAGGGAATGCTGTTATCAGTACATGTTTATATTCTGGGAGCATGTACAGGAATTGAGCCATGGCTCTCTGAGGTGCTCTGCAAAAGGGGAGGGAAAAGGCAATCCCTGCCCCAAGTGTCTTATGTTCTGCAGGCACTGGGAGCCAGGGGGATTTATAGCACATGCACACACACAAAATATGTGTTCGTGTGTGTGAATATAAATATAAATATAAATATAAATATAAATATAAATATAAATATAAATATAAATATAAATATAAATATAAATATAAATATAAATGCAATGTCCTTTCTTTGGTAGGATAAGTTGGTTTGGCTAATGCTTAGCTGAGAGCAGAGATAGGGAGCAAGGAAAGGAGGGAAGAAAATCCTGATTCTTGTTGCCCAGCCACAGCTGAAGCTAAGTTTGGCTGGGTTTTTGGCAGAAATGAGTTGTAAGGATAGTTTTGAAGGAGGAGAAAGGAGTGGCTGTTCAGATTTTATCGGGAAGGTTTTCCCAGGCTTAAACGATAGCTGTGCAGAATGTGAGTCTGTGCTTTGGGAAGGAGCTGAGAGAAGGATTTAAAGGCCGGTGAGGTAAAGGCTGTGGGCTGGCCATGCCTGCCTGTAGGTAGGCTTTTGGTTCAGCCAGGTAAGAGGAGATGTGCAAAGGTAACAGGAATAAAGAGCAGAAGGCAAGAAGCTCGTAAATTATGCAACTGAAGGACTGGTGTGGTTGTGGAGTGAATTGATGTGGCCTTGAGGGTAGCTGCTAAAACTGAAGTTTGTAATAACTGATGTAAGAAGAGGGAGGATTAGAGGAGATTATTTAAAAAAATAAAGTTTTAGACATGATAAAAAGAGCAAATTTGAGACCCAGTTCCAAGAAATTCAGCCTGGTATCACTTGGGTGAGAAGGAAATGGAGAAAAGAAGGAGGATGGCAGAAAACAACCTATTCCTGACTGTTTGAGGGGTGGAAAACACTGACTGGGCTGCTCTTGCATTCTTTTTGAGTTATTTGGGTATTTCCCCTATTTATTTTTTGATTAATGGATTTTTTAAAATATCATTACTGATTCTGGTAACTTACCCACATTGGTGACTATGGGTGTACCCAGCCTGGTTCTTCCTCATGGGACACCAGCTTCACACAAACTTGGTTTCTTTTGATGTTTCCAAAAGTTTGTAGCAGAAAAGTACTCTGAGAAAATTTTGTTTTGTGGTGGCTTATCCTTTATAACTCTGGCCATCACTCAAATAAAAAATGGCAGAGGTCTGTGGAAAAAAAGAAAAATAATTGAAAAATTGATTCTTACTTCTGTTTTTCCAAACCACCAGAGCACTTTGCTGTTTCTGGGGAAAGATGCAAACAGGCAACATTTCCCTTAATGTAAAAATGCAGAATAATGCTTAGATGAATTTTTCAAAGAAGACACTTCTATATTTGTCCTGTCAAATGGAGAAAATAATCAGCTTTTTCTTTCTCTTACCTTAAATATTTACATCTAGAAGTGTTAAGTAGATTTGTTTTCCTTCCTTAGTTCGCTTGGTTTGGGAAAAAAATGGGGTTTGGGGTTTTTTTGGTTTTTTTGGGGATTTTGGGGGTTTTTTTTGGGGTTTTTGTTTGGTTTTTTGTTTTTTGTTTGTTTGTTTGTGTTGGTGTATAAAACCAGGATGTAGAACAGTTGGAAATGGGTTGGGGGATTTATCAGTTATACTTGGAGGGCATCATATCTCAGTATGGTACAATGGGAACAAAGTGTGAAATCCTGGATCCAGTAGCATCAGTAACAATTTCAGTTTTAATTACCTTTATTAGATACAAATAATATAATAATTTGTACTCTTTCGAGGTTTCTCCAGAATAAGTGACTTATTTGTGATTCTCTTCAAATGGGAAGCCACCTTACTCTGTCTGAGTTCCAAACCACACCAGCAACAACTATTTCTATCTGGAGAAACCTTCATCACCACCTTGGCCCGGGGTTGGCTGGGTTTGCACAAGGAGATCCCAAATTCTCGTGCAGATGGGGTGGGATGAGGAGGAGCAGTGCTGCTCCTGGTCTCTGCCAGGTGCCATGGATCACACCTGAGCTCATGTGGCCTTGCTGAGGATGGAGCAGCTCTGTGTGCTTGAGGCATCTCCTCCTGAGAGCTCTCCCCGAGGCAGCTGTGCAGCCAGGAGCTCTCCTGAGGTTTGCAGGAGTCTCTGTACCTTTCCCCACCTCCTTTGACAGACATTTCCTCTCAACAGATGGCCCAAGTGGGAGTGATGAGGAAGGTGAAGTGATGCAGCCTCAGACTCTGGTCCCCACCAAAAGATGCAGCTCCCAAGGCTCCAGTTTGACCAGGGAACACACAGATCTGCAGGAGCACTGTCTGCTGAGAAACACGGCCCCAAAGGAGCCCTGTGGCTGTCCTGGCCTCTTGGCAGCACAGATGGGCATCTCCAGCAGCCTGAATTCCAGCTCCTGGCTCTGCTATCCCAGTGACAGCAGCACATTTGCATAAGGAGCCACTGGGTGAGTAATACCTGCCTCTGCAGACAGCAAATCCTGCAAACACTTTGTGGTAAACCTGCTGCTGCTCTGGGCAGGGAGGATGCACTTTACTCTGAAAGCAGAGGATGAAAGACTCTGTGGCAACGGCTTCCTTTGAAAGGGCTGAGCCCAATCCTCTGCACAAGCAACTGTTTATTATCAGAATCGCTGATCTCCAGAGCACTTAATGCCCCTGCCTGCACAGAAGGCAGCCAGCACACACTGCAGCCTCACAGCCTGCAGTCTGACTTCAGCAATATCGCTGCTAATTGCAATAAAACAGCGGATTTAAGGCATTCACCTGTTTCAGTCACTTGTTCAGGCAGGCACAGGATGGAACAGGGTGTCAGTAACAATCTGAAATGGCTGTATTTGCCCAATTCCTAAGCTACAGGTGTGCAGTGAGGCAGACCTGTGCCTGTCAGCACAGAACTGTCTAAGAATTAACCAGATTTGCACCTTGCCTATCTGTCTGCAGATAAGAGCGTTACCTCAGAGACAGGCAGTGGATATTTCTGATAGACTGAACCTGGGTGCTGACTTTGACCTTGGCCACTTATATCACTGGAGCAAAATTCTGCATGCTTCTGTTTGCTTACACAGAGATAAGGATACTGGTCTCTGGATTAAAAGTGTCACTAAGGAGGCACATTATGATTATAATTATTATTTTACAAGCTGAACAGTGTTCAGAAGCTGGCAGGGCTGCTTCTGAGGTTATTCAAGGAGTGTGTGCCTTTGCAAAAGGCTGGAAGAAACTGTACATACAGATTTATAAGCTGAGGAAAAGGATTATCTGCGAAACAGCCAACAGTTTTTATTTACTGTGAAAATCTGAGTCTCACTCCCAATTTCCCATCAAGATAGAATGCAGGCATTTGGTTAAAATGGTAACTTAATGCTCCAGAGGTTTAATTACCACCACTCTATAATCAAAATCAACACAGAGTGCAAGCTGTAGCTCCCAACTCCAACAAGAAATGCAGCTTCCCACAAAGCAGTCAATAAAAAGAAGATAGATAGCATGTGCTTGGATTTTGTGGTCCTTCCCACAGCTGAACTTGCAAATCTGCTATTGCTAATGGTTTTATTTCAAACCTCAGGTTCTCCCTTAGCTTTTATCAAAC
The DNA here is from genome assembly GCF_001522545.3 of Parus major. Lineage (NCBI taxonomy): Eukaryota > Metazoa > Chordata > Aves > Passeriformes > Paridae > Parus > Parus major. Next base: position 9,449,847 of record NC_031782.1, on the reverse strand, counting down.
TCCAGAGCTCGTTATTTCTACATTTTAACTTTCTCTGAGTATAATATCTATATACAAGGTACTGAATTAAGGGAGCTCACAGTGCTGGAAGCTAAATTTCAATTATTTTTTTCCCCTGTACCAACAGAAAGCACTGAAGTAATCTCAATAGATTAATAGTGGTTATTACTGAAACTTTACAAAAGCCTTGGTTGGTAAAAAGTGTCATGAAAGCAGGAATGTCTTCTGGGCTGGGGCTGGTGTGATCCCTGGCATGTACCTCCAAAGATCAAATGATCCATCCATCCATCTCCATTTCAGTTCCTAGTGCTTTTCTTTAAGGACTTCAGGACTTCTGGATCATAGGAGCAGCCTGGGTTTTGGTTAGTACAGTTTTCCCTCTGCAAGTCGAGATTTCTTTTCTCCAGTGCCTTCTCCCAGTGCATTTTCTGAACGAGGCCGTTGTGCTGTGCCAAGTGATGATCCCTGTGAAAATTGCACATGCTCTTCATTTTGTCTGTTCCCTTGCAAGTCAGGTTTCTTGTGAGCAAAGCTTTTACCTGTCCTGCAGCCACACCCCTGCCAGGCACCAGGGCAAAGGTGTCCTGCTAACAGTGCAGTCCTCTGCCTCTGCCAGGGGCTGAGCCTTGAATTTATATCCTGGGATGCTCCCAGATGCTGCAGTAGCAAACACAGAAGCTGTTCTCCAAAAAACTTTGCTGTAGTTTCTGCCCTCTTAGCAAGGGTTAATTTCCTCCTCATCAGCCCCCTATAAAAAGCAGCACATTTTGTGACCTGCTCCTACTGACTTGTGGAAATAAGAGATACCCTATTAGCAATCCTTGTCCAAACAGTGTTGGACTGGTTAGTGCCAGCACTTTCCATCCAGCACTAGTATTTGTTTTTCCATGCTCTTAATCTTAGAAGTTGAATTGAGTCTGATAAAAGTGACTTCCTGAATATTGCATAACAGTTTACGTCTGTCAGTAGGGAAGACAAACAGACCTGACCTTGAACTCAAAAAGTTTCCTCCCAGCAGGTAAAAGCTTCCAAAAGTCTGAGCAGGGGTTCCTTGTCTCCTCCCTGTCCTGGGACAGCAATGAGGATTCCCTGGCAGCCATTCTCTCCATAAAAAAGCTCTGTAAAATGCTTTGGATCCTCCTCTTGGACCTGAGAATCCCCCGGAAAGAGCTGCAGCAGGAAGGCAGCTTCATGTTCTTGCTCTGAAAAGGAGGCAGAGGAGAAATCCTGCCCATATCTGGCAGGGTTTAGCCTCCAGGGATTAATTAAAGGCTTTTCCAGTTTTTCTTTCAAACCTCACAACATTCATCCCCGCCTCACTGAATAGGGAAAAGGGAGAGGCATTTTCTCTGGTGAAGCACCAGCCTGTTTCAATTTTCAGTTTTACATTGCAGTAATATGCTTTTCCTAAGGGAATACCACAGGAAGGGCAAACTTTGGCTTCTCACCATTGGAGCATTACGTCATTAAAACGAGCTGGAAATCTGAGCAGCGGGCAAAACAAATTCCCTAAACTTAATAATTCCCCCTTTCCTTGGAGCTTCAGTCCCCTCTCCCTTGCCCACAGGCAAGGCAGGTTGAGGTGTTGGCAGAGCCAGCGTGGGATGGGGACCAGTGAACGAGGAGTGGGTGATGATGCTACAGGAGCAGGGAGCTGTCCTGCATCTTTTGAGCTGCTGGCACTGCTGGGGCTGGAACTAAAGGAGCTCTGGGGCAGCAAAATCCTTTCTTCTTTCACTCAGGCTTTAGGTGGTGGCTGCAGCTGGGGGAGAAGGTGCCACCTGGCCCTCAGGATCCTCTATGAAACATTTGGGGTCTTTTGCACAGCTTTCCCACTACCAGAAAAGTGCTCCCAACTACAGGGCTTGGGAGACTGGGTTTTGGGCAGCATCCTGAGGAAGCAGCCCAGCTCCCAGCTCAACCCACCCTGAGTGTGTGAGTGGTGCCCTGCACGGCCCTCGACTCTGCAGTGTTTGTTTTCTGACCCCATTACCTATTCCAGTTTGGTTTTCAGCTGCTTAGGCTTGATTATTTTAAACCACTATATCTGATTATCAGCAGCCCAGCCAGGCCAGATATGGGGATCCTGGGGTATCCCCAGCAGTGTTACAGAAGAATAATTTGCCTCTTGTTCATGGTTCTGAGGGCATTGGTCAGCTGAGGGCATTGTGGCCCCCTGTGCCACAGCCTCACAAATCTCAAACTTTGCTGCAGGATGAAGCACCTTGCTGCCATGGGTGTGAGGAGAAATGTGTCCTGGCAGGCACCCAGCACCCCAGGAGATCTCAGCAATGGGTCCCATGGCACACAGTAACCCATGCTGGCACAGCAGGATGCTTCTGGAAGCAGAGCAGCCCAGGGACACACTGGCATGGCAGGGTGCAGCAGACTGGTACCCAAACCAGGCATCCCTGCCCAACCTTTTCAGAGCTGCCTTGCTCTTGCTTTTCAGTTTTCTATTGTTGTCCTAGAGCTTTTTTCCTCCTCCTCCCCCAAGCAGGCTGAAGAAGCCTCCAGCTGGCCTAGGAGGCTTATCAGCTCTGTCTGGCTGGGTGTTAACAGTTTATTTGCATAAGTACCTGTCCCCGTCATATGCAGCTTGCCTTTGTGACTCACTGTAGTTGTTTATTTTTCCTCCAGCAGCCAGGCTTGCAGCTGCTGCTCCCTGAGGTATGCCAGGGCAGATGCCACCACCCCAGGGCACTGCAGGATGCCTGGCACACTGGGGGCAGGAGCTCACCCTCCCTGGCTCATCCGCTCCTCCTGCCCTGCGGGACCAGCTTGGGAATTAAATATGTAACTAGTCGGGTCCTGATTTCTCCTGGCTGTCAAGATAAAATTAAACAGAACCCTCCCACTTCACACCTCAGCAGCTGTCCCTGGCTGGGGAGAGCACAGCCTCACCTGGGACCACAGTCTCTGCTCCTGTTGCAGGGAGGGTTGGTGCATTTGGGTTGAGGCCTGGATGATGGGGTAGCTGCCTCCTCCCTGCTGATGGCACTCATAGAGTCAGAGAATGTCCTGAACTGGAAAGGATCCACACAGATCATCAAGTCCAGCTCCTAGCCCGGCACAGGACAACCTCAGAAATCCCAACACGTGCCTGAGGGTGTTGTCCTAAGGGAATTTGGACAAGCTCTTTCAGGCTTGGTGCTGTGACCGTTTCCTGGGGAGTTTGCTCCTGTGCAAGACCACCTGCTGGGTGAAGAACCTTTACCTGAGATCCTTATTTTAAGCAGCTGAGACCCTTAAAGCATTTTCTGAACTCAGGTCTCAGCTCCAAAGGCAGAGGCAGTGTAACCTGCCAGACCAACTCTTTGGGCTGTACTAAAGCAAACACTGCACAGCTCTGCTCCAAGTGTTGGCCATGATGCCAGAGCCATCCCCTCACTAGTAGCCAAGTGATCTTGTTTCTGCTCATTAGCTCTGAAAGGTGTTGCCATCCATAATAAGAAAGTAATTAATGTTAAACTTCTGCTGCCAGGTAGGATTGATTTGAAGATTATAACCATTATAAAGGGAGGATGCACTCCATATAGAATGTGTTAAAGCCCTAGCAGGACTATGCAGGAATTGTTGCTTCAATGGTTCCCTGTCATCTGTGGAGCTCACCAAAGCTCATCCACAGCTCAGACAGACATGGGGCTGCCTGGAAGGGCTAGTGAAGGGTGGCTACTTTCAAAGGGAAACAGTAAATTCAAATCAGTAGCATCCTCTGCAGAAGGGCTGTAATCCTATCTCAGGAGACGACAGAACTGGTGATCTAACATGTCTCCATGCTCTTGTTGCTGTGTTATTTTACTAATATGGTGCATAGGCTAGAGGTCCTCAGTGTCCACAGATGGGAAATGCTCAGTGTAGGGCCCCCTCTCCAAGGAGCTACCAAGACTGACATACCCTCTCCTGAATGTGGCCCAAAAACCTGGGTGCTGTTGTGTGGTGTGTTCTGCTGATGTGTTCTGCCTCCTTTCCATGGATGATGTGCCAGTGAATCACCTGTCCATCCATTCAGGTACTTCTTGTATATATACGTTATTTCAGACATATATTTTTGGTGTCATTCATTTATCATTCATCACATAAAGTGCTTTTGACTGTTGAGCCGTGCCAGGTGTGCTCTGCTCCTCTGACTGGGAGATGGGATGGATGGATGGATGGATGATGGATGGATGGAT
>NC_031782.1:9438017-9444627 GCF_001522545.3 Parus major | reverse complement strand
ATGGATGATGGATGGATGGATGGATGATGGATGGATGGATGGATGGATGATGGATGGATGGATGGATGGATGGATGGATGGATGGAGGAACTTGGTGAGAAGAATGGGGGATTTGGCTCAGCTCAGCACATCCAGCCTCAGCTCTGACTGTGTGATGTTACAGGACAGACCAAAGTGTGAAAGAAGTGAGCATGGAAAGGCAGATAAACAATAATTTGCTGTGACTATGATCATTGAAGAGAATCAGTGGATTTGGGTTGTCCAAAGAAAAATGCAGAGAGAGCAAACAGAGAGAGAAAGAAGCAACCAATACTACATGTGAACAATTCAAAAAGTGGTTAAGGAGCAGAACCACAGAAAGATAAATTAATGAAGCCAAGAGAGTGCTGCAGGAATCTCATTATAAATATCATGTTAAATTGTATATCAAGAAATCCCTGACTTTCCCCCTTTATCTCTTTTCCTTAAATGCATTAGCAGCTGACTTGTCCTTCTGGCTACTCTCAGGTCTTTCTGAGACATTGTTTCCCATTCCACGTGCTTCCCTCATTGAGCCTGGTTTGCTGCATGGGAACATTGATGGAGTGTCCATGTCAGCCCCCCTATGGTTAAAACCAACCCTGTAAGCAAACCTTCATAATTTTATTTATGACTTTTGGATGAGATAATGGTTTTCCACTTTGAAAAGAAAGCTTGCTACTTCAACATTTATTTTCTATAAATGCCATGGCATTTATATTGCAACAGGAGACTATTCAGTGACATTATCTGATAAATATCGTGTTATACAGCTGCAATTTACAATGCATATATTTTTAACGGTGCTTCTAAGCTAAATTAAATGCTTCTAAAATACGGTACTTAAGGAAAACAAATGTCTGTTCTAGCAATTTTGTTTTTCAGGGTGCACTATTTTTTAAAAACCAGATACCATCTTCATCCTGTCAGGCAGTAAATTATGCACTTGCACTTTCATAAACTCTCCCCTTGGGAACTTAGTCAATGAAATGGAAATGTCTTTTTCACACCCTCCAACTCCAGAGAAATACAGGGAAATAGCCAACTTGGTTATAAACTGAATGTCTAGAGGGAATCCATATAAAATGTGGATTAATGCAGTCCTGATGCATGTATTGTTTAGCATATGTACCATTCACCCAAATGGTGCATTGAGTTGTGACTGGGATCATTAATATTTCCCTTTATTTTTTTTCATTGGGAGAGTAATTGCACGTTCTGTGGTGGGATCTGTGCGAAGACACACACTGGCACTGGACTGTGAACCTCCCTCCCAAACCAGGATAGCTGCAGGACGAGGAGAGCTCTGCTGGACTGCCCAGGGACAAAGCACGATGGCATTTACACCTCGGCTGATCTTCCCTGTGTTGTGGGGTGGGAAATGGGCAGGACAAGGGCTCACAATGGTGTCTCCTGCCTGTGGGATAGCATGAGGGGGAGCAGAGCTACTGAGGCAGCTGAATTCCATGTTCCTTGCACGTCCCTTCCAACTGAATTATTCTAAATCTATTTCTATTTTCACCATCCATCACCCAGAACCACAGAGTTTTGCCTGTAGTAGTCAAATGTCTTCATCTGAAGGGCTGTGTGGTCCAGGGAGTTGTGTTATCCCTTCACCACCGCATGTGGAAAGTGGGAAAAGGCAGCAAAGGAAAGGAAGCTGGGAGGGAGTTGCAGGGGAGTCTGCTGAGATGCCCAAGGATGGCTCAGAAGCAGAAGGAGCTACAGCAGCTCTCCTGTCCTAGGAAGGGCACTGAAGCTGTTCACTCGACTACTGATGGTCCTTATTTCCCCCAATCTACCTTTAAGAGCCCTCTAAAAGCTCCAGCTCTTCCAGACTGGGGAATGCATAAAATGTGAGATGTATTAGATGCATTGGGCAATAGCAGCAAACTTACAGGAAACAGGAGAATCAACAGCAACAACAACAAAAAGGAAATCTTGAAATTTGGCAGAAAAAATGTAGTGCAAACCCCACAAGAAGGCATCTTTGTACAAAGCCACTTACAGATGCATTCCTTAAAGGTAATCCCTTCAGACAGTGTGAGGCTGCCATTTCTTTGAAAGATATTAAAGCAGCTGTTGCTAGAATACAGAGAATTACTGAGCTATCTGTCAGAGGATGGACATTTGTAATGCTATATCTACTTTTAAAAAAAAAATAAATTTACAGTTTATTTTGATACCAAATTTCCAGCTACTGAAGGTTAATTGAGACTGCAAACAAAATCTCACTATCCACTGATCTGCCAAATCAAATTTTTTCTCCTGTAAGTATAGTGTTTTTCCTTAGCTTCAGTGAGGAAAAGAATTATGCAGAATGAATGAGAAAGAAAAGGGATTAGTTTGTATAATGACCATAGCAGCCATCTCTCCCTTGATCTGTCCTAGTTCATTCTCAAAGATGCAAATGATTATTATTGTAATTTAGAACAGAGCTTGTTTATTTTCCTTCTGCTGTATCTGCTTACTACTCTCCAATTAACACATATTTTAATAAAAACTAAATATCCTGACTCTAGCTGGGATATTGGGTGACCCCAGCTGAGATATGGATGTGGCAAGATTCTTACCATCTTCGTGTTGTCCTCCTGGAATGACTGTGCACTGTCCTGGTCCTCGAAAGGAATCCAAGTAGCCATGAGGCTATTTTGATGACTTCTGGCTACCAGAGGCCTCAAAAGAGGGCATCTAAAGCAGTAAATTAGCAGCTGTGTGTCTCCTGTACTGTTTTCAAGTAGTGTGGTATTTCTGAGGGATCTCTAGGAACTCTCTGTCCCTGGAGCAGCTCCCTGTTCCATGATGGTCCCAGCAGCAGGGCTGGGTGGGTGGTGCAGTAGGAATGGGCCAGGAGAGCTGAGCTTCCCTCGTGGTTTTTTCACTAGCTAATGTCAGAAATAGAATAACCCTAAAGATCTTCAAAATGACATTGGATTTTTGCTCTCTTTGGGGACTACTGGCACTCCCATAGACCGATCCTATCCATCTGATTCTCCTGTACTATGGGAATCAAATTTAATGTCAACATGGCAGCTGGGCTTTCCTCCTCTCTCTTGTCTGTACTGAGATTTTCACTGGTCTCAACTCTTACTGAGAAGCTTCTTTAAATTAGTGTTGAAGATGAACTGCTTCATATGCTTATTCTCCCGAAGTTGCTTCAACACTTCTGTAGCTCTAAGGTGAGTCAATTCACCCCTAAAATCCAGGTATTCACACCTAATCACTCCAGCACGATGCTCCTCCAAGGTGGGAAAGCAGCCCTGAGGTTGACATGACAATGACAGCTCTGAAGCATTTTGAAGGACTCAGGGTAAAGTGATAAGATTTAACTGTGCAGAGCTCATACAAAACTCAGGGAGACTCTGCCCTTCACTTCAAAACATCTGCTAATTCCACTTGCATGCTCATCATCGAAAGGCTGCCTATATTTCTCCTTTCAGGTTTGTGGAAATAAGCACTGGTGAATGAAGATGAAAGAGAAAACCTTGCTGGTTTCTTCCCTGGAGATCATATTTCTTACTTGTTGCATAACTGCTTATTTTAGCATCAATCAGCCAGGCCTTTGTTGTGCAGACAATTCTGTCCTTTTAAAGGATTTGTGCAGTATTGTTTCTTCCAAAATGCTTTTTTTTTGTTTTTATTATTAGATTTATTTCCTCTCTTAGCAAATGCCAACTGACAACACCCTACAACACCCTGTCAGAGCTCTTCATGAGTGTTACATAAATGTCATACTATGTAAACTGAGTGTTGTATATAACATATACATGACCTTTCTGGAGAACCATCCATCAGGTGCTGTCTCTGTGTGTGTCATGTTTATGCATTTGTACACAAGCTGTGTTTAAGCGTGCATATATGGTAGCCAAAAATCTATTAAAGGGAGCATTCAAAACACAGAAATGTCCGAACTCTTGTCAGTGTAACTCATCTATTCACTTTTTTTGCAGCAGAACAAGACTTCAATTGCATGTTCAGACACTCTTTTCCTTCTCCATCACTGTGTGTGCAGTGGGATGGTCAGTGAGGGGCTCAGCAATGCCTATTGTTCAGCACATGAGCCTGGGCAGAGCACATTATTCAGTGCATTATCCACATGTCTGACCACTTTTGGATTTCACAGCAATAGGAAATACAGCTCCAATATTTCTCTGTGCAGTTTTCAAAGCAGAGCAAGGTGCCCACGTTCTGGATGGTAAAAATGTATTGAGGTTGCAACTAGGCATGCTGTGGACCTGCCATGCCGTGCTGTGACCTTCTTTAGAGGAGTACTCCAGAAATCCTGGAGACATGGCCCACAGGGTGGTAAGGCTGTAGCATGCTGTACAGGACCAGAGCAGGGACCTGCAGGTTCCTCAAATGACAGAATTATTAATTTCCTCATGGCTTTTTCTATAGCACTTTCCACTACACTGCCTCAGTGCTTCAGCACCTTCATTAATCCTCCCCAAACACTCATTCTGAAGATGGGTCAGTGACACATGGATGGATTAAGGTCAGTTTTGACTAATTCAGGGTACTTCATCTGAAAAGCGTAACGTCTGCGTTTTCAGAACATTTAACATGATCCAGCACTTCATACATGCAAGCACAGCACCCACTGCTTCCAGCTGCACAAAGATGGATGCCAGCAATTCAGGCTAAAGGTTTCCAGCCATGCACCTGCAGTGTGGGCAATACAGCCAGCAGCAGCTAAAAGTTTGGGTTAATGACTTGCAGTGTTACACAGCCTGTGGCAAGGGCACGGAAACAATCTGCTTCTTTGTGAGAGTTTTATCCTTTTGTCACAGTCTGTCTGTGTCTTGCAGCCCTTGCATTGCTCCCTGGGCAGCCTGGTTATGTAGATAAGATGAGGATCCGGCCAAAATTTGTTTTCTTTTTGATGTACAGAGCAGATCCGTGGTGTGCAGGTGTCACAGAGAAATCAGATTGTGATCGTGTAACTAAGAACTGCATTAGAGTATGTGTGCACAAGAAAATATCCAGAAATTGGTATGGAATGCCTCACTTTGGACACTTCTGATGTCCAGACCAGGTAACACAGTCACCTTCACAATATTCTGTAAGGCAGACTGTGCTATAGATAAGGTGGGATCTGTAGGTGAAGTCCTGTCATGGACTCAGAGGCTGTGCTGATGAATCCCATTGCTCTTGTAATCCCAGGAAATGCTTTTTAGCCAGTAGTTGATGTTTCTTGTTCCCTGGGGGGCTGCTGAGAGGGCTCTGAGCACCTGAAGCAGCAGGTGTCCCAAGAGCAGCATTTTGAGATATTTCAGCTGCCAGAACTGGGCATGTTTATTGCTGTGTAGTGAACTGCTCTTCAAAACCCAGTAACATGACTAATTTGGGTGGATTTACCTAAAAGACCATAAAAGGCTGCTCCATGCCAAATTTCAAGACCCTATTTCCAATGCTAGTCCTAAGAACTACAGCAAGCCCAAGAATGACCAAAGTGATGCTCTTCTACTCTGCTTTCATCCTTGGAAGTGCCAAAGGACTTGAACATTCAGAAAACATCCAGCACAGGCTGCCAAGGCAGAAAGTTACAGCCTAATTCATTCAAGTTTGGTAATTTATAAGGAGCCAGAACAAGGATGTAAGTTGGGGAGCATCTGGTTATTGTAGCTCTGGTTCCTAATGGCTTATAATCGGTAATTCACAGTTTTAGGGCTGACCAGCTTAACGAATCGTAAGAGATGATGGCAGATTGTCACTGAAAGAGTCTTTAACTTGAATTTTAATCTTCTGCAGCAATGGTTTAAAACAGTGCAAGCCAACTTCTGTAGGGCCCCTGGGAGTTGGGGAAGATGCATGCTGTACATCCAATTATTATTACTATTATTTTAATTTAAGAAGCCGTTTCTATCCCGACAGCACTGCTGTCGTTGTTTTTAATCCTGCGGAAAACAGCTGGCAACAGGCAGCCCTGAACCCTCCAGAGCCCACAACCCTCGTTTGGGGAGCGCACAGCAGGGTCACCCCGCGCGGAGCTGGGCGGCAGCCGCACCGCTCCGCACCTCTCCGCGGAAACTCTGCCAAGTTTTTTGGGGGGAACACACACACACACACACACACACGGGTCGGGGGGGCTCTTCGGTTGCGGTCGCATCCCCAGCCCCGCCGTTCCTCGCCCCGCCGGAGCTGCCGCGGTGCCGGCGCGGAGGCTCCGCGTCCCCCCCGTCCCCCTGCGGTTCCCACGCCCCGCGGCCGCGGAACTTTGCTCCGCGGGTACGGGAGGGAGGGAGGGAGCAGCTCCGCACCGCGGCCCCCGCCCGCCCCGCGATGGGCAAGAGCCGTCTTTTTGACGCAGGAGAAATGGCAAATTTTAAGTACGTCATTAATATGGCGCCAAAAGCCTTCTTTTTTTTTTTTTTTTTTTTTTAAGTATAAGTTTTTTTTTTTTTTTTTTTTTTTTTTTAAGGTTGGCGAAGCCGCCCCGTGTACGCGTGTGCACGGCGCGGAGAGGGGGAGCGGGCAGGGGGGCGGAGAGCGTGAGTGTGTGCGAGCGTGAGTGTGAGTGCGTGTGCAGGGCCGGGCTGCGGGGCTGCGGGGCGCTGGGGCTCCGGGCAGCGCCATGGGGCCCCGGCGGCCG
>NC_031782.1:9423025-9436682 GCF_001522545.3 Parus major | reverse complement strand
CCCGCCGCGCTCTGCCCCTTCCCCACCTGCCGAGCCGCTTCCCGGCCGGGATGCAGGGCTGGGAGCACCCCCGGCTGCCCCGCGCCCGGGGTGGGAGCAGCGAGCTGCAACTTGGGAAGCGCTGCAAAGGCGGGAGGCTGCTGAATTAATTGTCAACCTCGATCGCAATTAGGGGGGGGAAAATATTATCTTTTTCCATACCTATACATTTCGAGCGCTTTTTGAGTGGGAAGAGAAGGATGCTATGGCATTCACAGGGAAAATTCTCAGTGCTTTCTGAGCCCCCACAGTGAAAATTGGTTGAGCAGGGACCCTCCGACCGCTTGGACATTTCTAAGAGGAGATTTTGCTTGGAGGGAAAAAAAATTATCTGATCTCAGCCTTCTCCCCAGGGGTAAGGAGCCCGGCTTTCAGGAATGGTTTTTGACCTTTAAGCATTTATTGGCTACTGGGGTTAAAATAAGCTTGAGATAGGAGTAAAAATAGCTTGCAGAAAGGTTAAATCGAAGGTTAAATTTGTTTTTCTTAGGAAAATTGAGGCTGATGTTCAAAAATGTAGGCTTGGAGTAAAGGATTGAGGGTACACGTTAGGGGGTCTGTAGGCAAGGAGATGCAATTCCTTTAAAATACTGATGGCTGCTGAAGTGTTTGACTCCCAAGTTCTGAAAGTTGGTGGGTGGGTGGTCCTTCAGATCAGGTCTGGTCTTTACCTTTCTGTGGGTTTTCATCGTTCACGAAGATTGGAGTGTCTGTAGCTCCTGTTGATTTCCTCTGAGTTTTTGATACTCGAGAGACCTGACCTGCAGGATGGGGCAGCCGGCTGTGGGCATGGAGCTGTGCCCGGTGTCCCTTCTCATGTCCTGTGTCCCTGCCTGCACCTTCCCCCACGAAGGCAGGGGTGGCCTCAGTGCCCTCAGTAACCTTTCTGATTACCTGTGCTCTGTCTGGGCTTGCCAAAGATAAAATAGAAAATTAGAAGGTAACGAGTCAGAAGAGGCATGTAAAGTTATGAATGTGAGTAGTAAAGCAAAAAAATCCCCTTGTAGATGTGGAGAAAGGCAAAGCACAGGAAGTAAACGAGGGCTTGTTTTGTTTTAAATTGAAATGAGATTAAATTTTGCCCTGGGGAGCCAAGACAGCAGAGTTTGTATGGAGGAGGGATGGCTTGCTCCTCACCTGGGCACCTGAGCTTTTGCTGGAAAGCTGGGGCTGGCAGCTGCCTGTAGAGGAGGTGAGGGACAGACGAGCCCCGGCAGGCAGGGACAGGCTCCTGCTGCCCAGATGGTTGTTCTAGGTACCAGAATCCTGCCCTTTTGCATTTATTCTTTGCAGGGCTACCAGGGATGTTAGGAAGAGCTTCCTCCCAGATGTAGGGGCTGAGTACCATGATTTGCTGCGGGTCTTGTTGGCCCTGCTGCTGTGCGTCCTTTGGTCCTAAAGTTTGTTCTTCTGTTACTATGAAATTGGGGCTGTGCCAATTTGGGGGATGCTGCTGCTCTCTCAGAGCCTCCCGTAGCAGCACTTGGCTCCAGAATTTCTTCATGGGAAAAGGCAGTGGGACAAGGACAACACTCTCACGGTGTACACACTGGGATGTTCCAGCCCTCCACCCTTTTTATTACGCTTTCTAACAACTGGCTGGTGTTCTAGACGGAGGGAGAAACAGGTTTAAGGCGGAGGGGATCGCAGAGGGGATGCTCCGGGAGCACAGCCCCACGGCTCGGTGTCAGCCAGCGGGCACAGGCGCTGGCACGGGGCCGGGACGGGTCCCCGGCGCGGGGTCGGTGACCGGAGCCGTGTGCGTGCCGCTGGGGGCACTATGTTCTGTTTGTGTTCCTATTTCTGGGCTGGAAGAACAAACAGGGAAGTGGTTTTTCTGCAGTCTCATTGCAGCTCAAACAGAGCACATCATTCAGCCGGTGTTGCTCACAGCGTCAGAGGTGACAGCGCGGGGACCGAGCGCGGCGCATCCCTCAACCTGCGGGGAGGCTGGGAAGAGGTGACGAACAAATTTGTTTTTTCCCCCTGCAACTTACGCAGGTTTCTGTGCCTGTTCCCTGTGGAAGTGGGGAGCACAGGCATGTATGAATTTCTCTATTTGCTTGCCACAATTCAGAATGGTTTTTCTTGGAAACAGTGGAAACAGCCTCTGCACAGGGTGCTGGGATGCTGCTAAAATTCTCCAAACCCCACATGGACTTGATGTGCAGAAGAGTTTGCAGGGAGCTGGGAAACATCGGGGGGTTTCCCAGAGCACAGGGCTGGTGGAGGGGTCTGCAGAGAAAGATTTCTGTACTAGCTGAAGGCTGGATGAGGCATTTCAGTTTAGTGTGGATGGGAGTGGGTGCCTGTCTCTGGCAGTGTGCCCAGCTGAGCTCAGGATCTGGGCAGAGGCATCTCTGTGTTCCAGGAGTAGCTGCCTTCACCTCTCAGAGGTTGCATGGGCTGGGCAAAATTGCATTCCCAAGAGCTCCTCTCCAACCTTCCCCTGCTGTGAAGCAGGCCAGCCTCAGGCCATCATCTCCATTTTAACACCTATGGTGGTGCTAATTTGTCCAAGGACATAGTGATTTACATTTGTTTAGGCTGATGAAGGGCCATCATCTTCCTTGGTTTAGCATTTATCTGCCTTTCTCTGCTTGAACAATGGCAATGCTAAACATGTGTTAGTTTGCAAGCAGTTCAGTTTTTGGTTTCCAGGCTTAGCCAGGGCTATGCCTGTGGATTTGAGTTGCAGACACTTCAGGGGGATGTTCATTTGTTTATAAAAGAAACCCACATCTGTTTCTGTTTGAATTTTTTAAGCAAGCCTACATAGAAACCTTTCACTTGGTTTCTGGCTCTGTAAAAACTAGATTTTGGGCCAAGTTTGACCTAACAGTGACCTTTTCAAAGTATTACAAATTTTTTTGGTATTTGTTTATGACTTTATTAATGATGCCATGTGGGGAATGGGTCAGTTAAAGGTGAAATTAACTTTCAATGTAAACAAGAGATTAATTTTGGAGCAGAGGCCATATTTTGTGGGGACTTAAGTAGCTTACCAGCTGAATTGCTGCTGGAGCTCCAGCCCTGGGAGGGATGTGGGGATCCCCCCAGTTGCCAAAGGGGCACCATCAGCCACCATCAGACTTTATAACTCTGGGATACAGATGGGGAAATGGCCCAATTACCCTTCTACAGTAAATTCCTCTGTTAAGTGCCATGTGGTTTACTACTGTTTGGCTGCTCAAGATGAGTCCCTCAGAAAAACAGCATCTTAGCACGGCCTGGAATGTAACCATTTTCTGGGATGGCCTGGTTTTAGCCAAAGCTTTTGCTCCCTTCAGGCACACAGTACCTTGTGTGCCATTCCCTTCCCAGCCTTTCCGTGCTGCTGTTCAGAGATGTCCAAACTTGGCTCAAGCCAAAATTTCATTCAGAAATTTAATGCAGTTTGGTTTGGAGGATGCCATCTTGCACCCTGCCAGACAGTGGCAAAATGATTTACTGAAGTACAGACACTATTTTTACCTGCAGTGTGAACCACTGCTGTATGTGAATATCAATTCATCTTGTTATGTAGTGGGTGTGTTAATTCTGCAGGCAGCTGTAGGACGGAAGCAGGATGCAGGGACCAAGTTCAGTTAGAGGGATGATGCGTGCATTGCCTCATATATATCAGCTGAAACCGGTGCCAGCCTCCTTCTACCTGTGCTGGGCATTGATTTGTAAAGCTTTTCCCCTGCCTTGGAAGGAGAGTGATGTCAGTGATGCTGTCTTGCTGTAAAAGCAAAGATGGGAAACCTGGGAAATGTTACTGGCTATCAGAAGCATTCCTTTGCTTCAGCTCAGGTGTCTTATTTTCCTTCTCTTGGCTTTGGCTTATTTAATCTCTGTGATTTGGAACTCCAGAATCAATAAAAGCATTGCTTTGTGCTCCAAATGTCTGTTTGCCTCTTCAGACCAGTAGGAACCAGTTTAAAAGGTTGAGGTAGGATTTTCACTAAAAGTAAGTAAGCTGCAGTTAGAGCTATCTTAAATTTCATTTCCCCCAAGCAAAATCTAATGACTACTTGGAACAAGGCTGGTTTAATAATATCTGTTTCCCCTTGAATCATCAGGGGAAAAGTATTGATACTGCCATACTGTTTGAAAGTGTTTTAAGTCACATTTTGACAGGGCAATGCCACACCACAAAACTGGTAGTTAACATGTTCAGGTTATTTTGTAGTATTTTCCCTTATAATGCTGTGATAGCACATATATTGTAAAATACAGCTATTACAAGGTTTTTATATGCTTATGTGGACCATTTTTTTGTTTGTGGGGAAATGTCATGCTCTAGCTTGCTATCCCAGTCTGTGTGCTGCTTGGATCTGCTGCAACCAAACCACACAAACCCAATGTTTCATTATCATTCTCACATTTATAAGCAATAGTGGGTATGACATATGAACACATTCAGATTCTTTGAAAATATCTCAGAAAGTACTAGAAAGATTTCCATGAGGTTAAGATTATTTTTTGTGGATGTATTTTGGCTTGCAGCCTGTTGGATAGTTGTCTGGGCCACAGGTACCCCTTTCCATCCATAGCTGACCAAGCCCTGTATTAGCCATGGTGATCATCTACCAGCCACATTGGTAAAATTTGGATCTTCCAAAGTTAAAGTAGCTTTCTTTTTTTTTTTTTTTTCTTCTTTTTTTTTTTTCTGAAGCATCTACTTTGAGTTCTGAGTGCTTGGTTCAGGAGAACCTGCACTCCTGTGGTGTGCTCAAAGTCTCAAAGCAAATCAATCAGCTGAGCTTGAAACAGGTCTCCTCCTCAGTGCAGTGGTGCCCACTGCTGTGATTTCAGCTCTGAGAGGATGGAGAAGTCATGGCAGCTGTGCAGAAGCCATTTGCTCACCCTCAGGAGCTCTGGTGCCAGCCTGGGGGAGCTCCTGGCAGGGCAGTGTGCAGTGATGGGAAGTGCTTCAGGCTGGCCTGTGTGACAGATACTCCCAAAGTCTTCAAAGAAGTAGATACCAGCTGAATGTGAAGATGGGTAAAACCCCAGGCTTGAGGTACAGGGGGTTCTGTTCAGCTCCGGGATGCTCGTACTTCCCCCTGCAGACATACCGAGAGTGTGCAGTTTCCATTCTTCTGTCTTTACACTTCTCAGCTTTACAGCTCAGACAGGTGGTTCACAGGACATCTTTTCTGCCATCCAACAGCACCACGGTCCCTGGTAGGGCATCCTCTGGTCTCTGTTGGAGCTTCCTCCCTTGGCAGTGCTCTTGCAGAGGAAGAGACATTTGGATGCAAATCCTGGGTGGACAAATTTCCATGCAAAGCTGAGTGATCCAGATGCAAACACTGTAACTACTGGGAGTGGGAAAAGCTGGTAGAAAGACAATTAAAGTTTTTTTAAAAATCCATGAGAATTGTTTCCTTCCATTTTTTTATAGCCTCTGGGTATCCTGTCCTGAGGGTGAGGACTGACTGGTGCTGGGGTGAGAGGGTGGGCAGATATTAAGATAGCAGTGCTTTGGTGCTGAGATGAGTTTTCTGGACATGAAGTGTAACATTCAATTTCTTTTGTTACAGATGGAAGAAAAACGACGCAAGTACTCAATCAGCAGTGATAACTCAGACACCACTGACAGTAAGACCTTTAATTTAAAGCTTTGAACAAGATTCACCTCCAGCAGTCAAAATGCTTGAATAATTACTTTACAAAGAGTGGAGGAAACTGCATTTACTGGGAAGTCTCTGCACAATGGATAGTGTGCAGGGCTGGGTTTGTCAGAAATGCAGCAACAAGCTGATATCAATTTATTTAAACACTTGGCTGTGGCTCCTCTTAACTGATGAGAGTGTCTCCCTCGTGTGAGGAGCCTGGGCAGGGAGAGCTGCTGATTGCAGATCTGCTAGTGAAGCAGCAAACACCCTTTGTAGATGAGTTGTCCTTTCCTGTGAGCTGCAGCCTGAGACTAGTTTGCTCTAGGTTTGGGTTGTACCAGGGGAAAGGGGACTTTTTACTGGAGTCAGAGTAAAACTGGAGCCACGTTGTTCCCTTCTTGCAAACTGAAGGGTGATGTGGGAAAAGGGATGAGGCTCAAGCCTGCAAAACTTGCAAGCCCACGCTTGCTTTTCAACATCTACCTCACTTCATCCTCATTCAGGAAGGCACAGAAGCCTGTGTTCAACAACAAACATGTGCAAATGTGCTGAATTTTGGCTATAAATAGAGCACTCTCCCACTTATCCCAGGGTTTCACCTGCTGCAGACATACTGCAGTGCCTTGGTGTTCAGTACCCTCAGGGCACCAGCCTAATCCCTTGTCTGGACTCTGGAGTTTCTTACTAGTTGCTCTTGGTTTCTTACAAATGTCACAGTAATTTCATCTGGGCTGTGCTGGGAATTTGCTCTCCACACTTTACAGGATCTGGCTGCTGGATATCAGAGAACGAAAGGGACTTTACTAAAGACACTGAACTTCTGGGCTTTTTCCTAACAGGATGATGGAGAGATTACAGGGGGTTATGGAAAGGCTGATCTTGCTGGGTTTGGCTGCTGTTCCCACAGCTTCAGCCAGAAAAATTGTCAGTGTGAGTGGGGTTTGCACCCCAGCTCCCAACAGGAACCTGCTGTTTGGCTGCCAGCGGGGACCCCCATCCTGCTGGAGCCCTGGGGGACCTGGGGGCTGAGCTGTGCCTACAGAAAGGGTTTCAGGCTCTGTCAACACCATTTGCTTCTCGTAAACTGAAACATCTCTGTCTCAGAAAGGGGTTTGTTTTGGAAGCCATGCTCCAAACTTCCCATCTCCTAATCCCCCGATGCTCAAAGGCTTATGGAGCCGAGCTGTGCTCACTGGCCTCGCTGCCTTTTGGGGCTAAGGCATCTTTAATCATGGTATTAAACAACATGGCCTTATCTCTATGGGGCTTGGATATTTATGCTGCAGGTGATATCTAAGCTGTTGACAAATGCTCTCCTGCAGGATAGTTGTAAACAGAGGGGTGACCTTCTCTTTCATGCCTCTGCCAGGAAAGGGTCATTGTGGTGTGTTATCCAAGCCTGTATAGCTGTAGCATCACACTGTAGCTTGAGAAGAGGGGGAAAGGTGGACATTAGTGGCTGATATGTCCATGAAAGCCGTGGAGCTGTTGCTTCTGCACTCTTGGAGCAGCTTGCTGAATAAAGCAGAGTGTCCATGGGGCTCCAGCATAGGGATGTCTGCTCTGGGCTTTGTCTACACAGTCCTGTTACATTCTGAAATGGTATAAAGAATTTCATTTATATAGAACCCTCTTTAATAACATCTGGCCTGACACATCAAAAAACAAGCTGTCTTTTGGGAAACAGGTGATGCCCCCACATTTGGTTTTCATTTTGTGAAGTACTAGAAAGTGCACTGCAAATAAAGAATACAGGCTGAGCTGGTGCCTCTTCCCCTGCCAGGAAAAATAGGCATGTGAAATTTACCTGGGCCTGGGCTGGTGCAAGAACAGATGTTTCCAGCTGCAGTGGTACCACAGCCTGATCCCTGAGTCAGCTCAGCTCCTGGCCAGAGCCATGTACATGACCCCATCATGTTTGGATGGCACTTACGTGCACAGTGATGTTTCCTCCTATTTGGCCCTCCAAGGATAAAATCAGTGTTAAAGAGGCTGTTAGTTATTTTGTTGCAATGTCACAGAAACATTTTTGTATACTCGAGTATGGAGGGGCCGTCCTATACAGAAGACTGAACTGTCATCATTATTACACAGAAATTCCAATAATCAGTTTGTTATTTATTGGTAACAAATGCAGTCTTACATTTAAGTGATAATGACACAAATGGGTTGGAAATAAAAATCAGTGATGTGGTGGTTCCTGCACATTTCAGGCTTTTGCCACCCTTCCTTTTTGGTGGTGGCAGCAGTGGTGAGGATACTGTACAAAAAGAAGTCATGTCAAGGTATTATTCCATCTTAGTGCTGACCCAAGGTGTTGGTTGATGCTGGAGCAGTGGGGCTGGTGACAAAGGTAAGGAAAAGCTTTGACTCTTTCCCAGGTAACCTGTCTCGGTTGCCTCGTTTCAGGTCACACCACATCCACCTCCAGATGCTCCAAAATTCCGAATACCAAATCCCCCTGGTCACGGCAGAAGGAGAAGAAGCCCTCTGAGGTACGTGTGCTTTTAGGCTTTTCCCTGAAGAGTTTTCCCATGGGACTGTACTGGCCCAGCCAGTGTGCCCATGGCTGTCTGTGGGCAGTAGGTGCCAGGACAAGATATTGCTGAGAGCCCAGAGCCCGTGCTGCAGAGCCACAACAGCACTGTCAACCCCAGCTCTCCTGGGGAGGGAGCTGATGGGGATGCACCATGAGCATCTCTGGTGAAGGCTGGGGGTCCTTGTGCCTTGTGCCCATTCCATCCCTATTGAAGTGGATTTTATCTGGAAGTTAAGTTTGGTGGGACTGGGAGGTCCTGCAGTACTGGGGTGTCTGTGTGCCAAGATCTCCTAGTTTGGGTGCCCTCCTGGGTGCCCTTTTATTAATGGCACAGGTCACAGCACTGATGGCAGGGGAGGGTGATGTGGAGATTCCTCCCCTGAACAAGTGGGAGGCATGGAGAGCTGAAATGAGAGACAGCACAGCTGAGTTGCAGATTGTGTTGTTGTTTTCCCCCTGTCATGGGGCTCAAGGACATTATGCTGAGGCCATCGGTGTCTGACCTTGCTGCAGGGTTTCCCCTTGCTGGTGTGGGCAGTGCTGCCCATTCTGGGGCCACTGCCCAGCTTCACCTGCTGGCTCTGTAGTGCAGGGTCTGGGCCTTGGGTGGGAGGAGCTGTTTGTCCCCAGGACTGTGCTGGAAGAGGTGGTGCTATGTCCTGTTTTCCTTACGTGCCTCAGATACATTTCCACTAGCCATGGAAACTATACCAGGCATGAGCTGCTGTTGTAGCAACTGCAGTGTTTGGCAGTGGTCATCTTCATTTCAGCAGCGGTGTGAGCAAAGCCAGAGGGATATTGTTCTCACATTCCCTTCCCTCTTGACTGAGGTCTGGAGTCAAGCAGTGCTAAGTTTAGAAGCAGATGATGAAGCTGGCATGGCTCATGTGAACACACCAAGTCCTCCCCATTTCACCTCTCCTCATGCTGTGGCCTGGTGAGCACAAAGCTCTGTAACATCCTTCTTTTGCATCAAGCTGAGTCGAGATTTTGAGGTTTTCCTGTGGTCACTGCCTGAATTACAGCTGCACTTGCTTCTTACTGCTCTGACAGGTTTACATTGATGTATCTGCTGGCAAAGGGCACAGACTGAAAAAGTCGAAGTTATTTGTGTCTTGGATAAAGAGAGGGACTGGAAAGCTGTTACTACCAGCTGAGTTAGTTGGAAATACTCCAGAGAACAAGAACCAGGGGTGCAGGTGTCACTGACTGCTAACAAGGCTATTGGAAAATCGAGTATTAGCACTGGTAATGTTGGGTTTTGGCTGTAGATGTGTCTCTTAGTGTGGGTGAGGGAGATTTCTGTGAGCTGAATCCTCCTTTGGAAAGTGAAGCATTTTGGGCATCTCCTCCTGTGGCACTGTTACCCCTCTCAGAAATAACTGCCCATCCCTGAGCTTGATGTGTTCATAAAGGCTTTGGGTGAGCCCTTCAGGTGCTGTCAGGAGTCCCTGCCACAGAGATGCCTCATGTTAGATGTGAGAGACTGTCACTCATGTCACAACAATGTCATATAGGTACCACCCTGCTGCTGCCCACTAAAATCCCACTCCAAGAGTGGGGCATCTTTCTGCCTCACTGGTGCAGACACACTTTTGTCTTTAATATGAGTTAGTTTAATCAGCCATCTAAGATTTTGCCTGACTATTACTGAATGTAAGTCCAGGATTCCAAGTGAAAATGCTTCTGGACTTGGTGGTAAGACCTGGATCCAAGTTGCTGCTCTACAGCAGCTGGAGTGAAAACTAGATCTTAGCCCATGGCACCTGGGAGACATCAGATGCCTGCAGAGGGCTCATCCCTCTGCTTACTGCTCCATTATCACCAAGTAGGGTTCTCAGTGAAATGTAGCTGTGGAACAAATAAAGTGGAACAAAAGCTGAAGAGTGCCCAGCTTAGCAACAGTTGGGACAGAAAGTGAACCTCTGTGGCTTATCTGAACTGAAACTCCAGGGGAATTTGGGGAGGTGATGTCTGGTTACTCCAGCTGGAGTTTGGCCAGGATGAGCAAGCTGACAAACTGTTTTTTACCAAAGCATGGTGGGCACAGAAGCAGATGGAGCAGTCCAGATCTCAGCTGTGCTCCCCCCCCTCACCATGCACTGCCCCTGCACTTGCTGGTGTCTACATCTGCTGGAAGCCAGTGCCAGCTGGAACTCAGGGGTCAGGAGATTGTTGGAGGTTGGATGTAGTATCACCCCAGGACCTGCAGCAGTACAGGGAGATGGTTTGGAGGTCACTCCAGTATGAATTTCCTCTCCAACAGCATCTTCCAAACTTTTCCATGAGTGACTGAACTTCTGCTGTTCCTGTGAGCATCCATGAACCCGTCTGGTCCGTGTGTGGGATCTGCTGCTTGTCATCTGTGAAGCACTGTGGGGTTTGGCAAATCCTCCCAGGAACACTGAGGGATTTCAGGCATGGACTGGGACAGGCATCATGTCCTGTTGGAGCAAGTACTGAGAAGTGTAAAACACAAACTACACCACTATCAAACTACTTCACATGAAATAGTGTATCACCTTTTCCCTTGTCCATCCTGCTGAGGATGGGATCCGCAGGAGAATAATGGGGAGAGCAGGATAAATGTATTAGCAGATATTGAACCCCCTGCTAGTTTGGGTGTGGACACATGTATTCGAGCAGTAACTCAGACTCCAGGTTTACACATGGCTTGTAGCTTTATCAGGAGCTGCAGTGGGTGGATGTCCTGAGGATGGCCATGCTGGTGGATGGGCTGGGGAAACAGGGGGTTCATGTGTGTGTGGACTCACCAACCTTTGCAGCCCTCCAAGTCACGTCCCTGTTTTTCTGGGAGCTGCTGTCCCAGAGAAACATGCATTCCTCCTGACAATCCAGGCAGGAGAAAAATATCAAAAGCATTAGTGTTACATAGTTATTAGTCAGGTCAGGGGGTGATGTTTATTATGAAAGACTCTGTGAGACGGGATTAACTATACACATTAAAAACCATCCAATACAAGGCATCTGGAAAAACAAGCTTCTTAACATGGAAAAGTACTGAGCTGTTTGTAAACATCCGCGAAGGGGCCATTGCCAGGGAGGGTGATTATATTTATCTGTGCCTGTCACGGGGCTCTGCCCGGGCTCTTTCCTGACTGTCCCAGGCACCAGGCCTCTGTCTTGGCTCTCTCACTTGCAGAGGTGACAGTTGTCCTCCCCTGTTCCTTGCCTGGGCAGCAGAACCTTTGGGGCTAGAACCTGATGCTGATGTGCCCTGGGCATGGCTCTGCTCCGCTGCATTGCCTGAATGCAGAGGATGAACGTTGGCAGCTGCCAACAGCTTCTTGCATCTGCAGTGATAGCAGTACCAATCTGGTGATTTTAATTAATCTCATTAGTGCTTGTTTGTCTCTTAACTTGTCTGCAAATGGAGCGTGGTGGCTGGTACCCGTCTCCCTGGGTCCCTGCAAGGAGCTGCTGGTCATGCTCCCCACCCTGGGAGCTGGAAGGGGGGAATGCTCTCAGGTTATCCCTGCCATGGATCTGAATCTGCAGCAGGGAATCAGATATGCCTGAAGGATGGATTTCTGCTTCTGTTAGTGGCACATGAGTGCAATCCTGCCCCCGGCTCTAGAACTACTGGGGATGTGAGCATAAGCCTTGCTGGTTTGACTGCAGTCATCAAGCCTCTCTCCTGTTTCTGACAGGGAACAGTTGTCAGTGTCTAAGGAGAGACTCTAAGATCAAGGCAAGGGTGTAATGATAGTCGCTGGTTCTCTCTGCCAGCTCCTGGCCATCAGCAGCCCGGGGACTCCCTTGGATGCTGCCTCTGAGTCACTGCCTTAGCTGCTATGTTAGTCATTCCCTCCAGAGCTATTTGAGATCCATAGTGCTCACCTGCTCTGCTGGAATACATTTTGGAGGGACAAAAGCCTGCTTTTTCTGTGCAGAACACCTGCCTGCTAGCCCCCCCAGCCGTCCTTTCTCAGCTGAAGAGCCCTGCACAGTCTCAGCTGTGCTGTGCAGGTGCTCTCATCCCACCGGACATCCTTGTTGCCCTTCTCCCTCTCTCCAGACCTTTGGGAGGCAAGGGGACTGCAGCTGCAGGCAGGGCTCAGGATGAAGGGGAAGCCACAAATTTATACAATTTATGTTATTTTCTGCTTGCCTTGTTTAGATACTACTTCCGTGTTTTGAAAGACACCTTTTTGTATCTCTTTAAAAGGATTTAACTCTTTTCCATTCTAATAAAAAGGAGTTCTTACTGCATTGGATCATGTTTTTTTCCTCCTCCATTAGGTGTATATAATGACCAGTGCAACGTGAATTTAGTTCTTGTACTCTTCCATGCTTGGAGAAGAGCTTTAATGGATGTGGCCAAGCAAGACTGGACATGCTTTTATGGGGCTGGATGGGGAGAAAGCCCCTCTCTATTGAAAGTTTTGACTGCAGTTTGGCTTTGTCAGTTTTCCCTTGCCAGCATGGGGATAACAGATTAAAACCACTGTCTTCTGAATGCTGAGATGGGCTGGACAAAAATTCTCCTTGTTCCTATTTTGAGTTCTGTTGTTCATTTAACATCCAGCAGTTCATGAGGAAACAAGACCAGATGAAGAGATAGGAGGCTGGCTCCCAAATGGACATAGGAGTTCAGAATTTCTTTCCTTACAGGCAGATAATACCTGGTTGCTCACACCAGGCATTCAATTCAATTCAAAACCTTGCTACTGAGTATCGACACTCCTCTCATTTGGAAAGGGCTGGAAAAACATGATAGAACAGCAGGGATGTAGGACTGGGAGGTCCAGAGGGGAAGTGGGGTGAGGCAGCCAGGGCTGCACTGACAGAGGTGCCATCTCAAGCTGATATCAAGACAGTTTGTACAACCAAAACCTCTATTCTCAGGGGTCCCATTGTTCCCGTTGTTTTTTCTCTCTCTAAAAATCCTTGTGACTCATGAGCTATAGCAAACAATTTTATGCTTGAGAGAGTGAAGGGCTAACAGAGCTGGCTGGAAATGAGGAGGGAGTCCTGCAAATGAGGCAGCTGGAGACTTCCCTGGTCCCAGTGTGGATGGAGGAAGGTGGTTATGGCTGGGGTATGCGGGAGTCAGCTGCCAGGACTGCAGTCAGGGAGGGAAGAAAGTGTTGAGCCAAAACCTGAAGAAAACCTGTTATCTCAGTGTCAGGAAGCAGCCCCACACCCTGCCTGGAGTGACCTGCTGCTGGCCCTGCCTGGGAGCAGCACTCGGAGCACCCACGACCTCTGCTCGCTGTGGAGGGGACATCACTGTGAGATTGTGTGTGGTGCTGTGCGTGTGAGGGTCATCACTGTCAGCTACCACGTGGGTGTGAGGACATCAGGGAGGATTACAGGTCTGTTGAGTGATGGAGGGAGTGAATTCAATGGTGGGATCTCAGATGCAGACTGTGACCATGCTTTCTCACCTCTCCTGCCCACCCTCACCCTAGTGAGCACCCTAGTTTTCTGCATGCACTTCATTTTGAGC
>NC_031782.1:9411648-9422915 GCF_001522545.3 Parus major | reverse complement strand
TTCTCTTCTCTTCTCTTCTCTTCTCTTCTCTTCTCTTCTCTTCTCTTCTCTTCTCTTCTCTTCTCTTCTCTTCTCTTCTCTTCTCTTCTTCTCCATTGTGTACCACTGCTTTGCAGTGTGGAGTGCTTTGGAAGGAGTTCTTTTCACTAAAACTTTTTTAGTTTTTTAACTTTTAGGGACAGAGATGTTACTGTTTATTAAAAAAACAGGATCCCATCCTGAGATTTGAAGGAGGAGGGACTTCCTCTGCCCCAAGAGCAAGGTCTGAAAGCTCCAAAGTCAGATGGGTGCAGATGCAGGGGAAAATGTGTAACAGAATTCCTGCCAGCTCAGTAAGCCTGGTGTGCAGAGACCTGGCCTGCTGGAGCCCATCTGTGTTGGGCTGAGCCACCTGGTCCCTGTGGATGTGTTTTCTCCTGGGCTGGTTTGCAGCAGGCTCCTGGAGTGCCCGTGCTGGGGGACACTGAGGCCACACCACCTCGCCAGGCGTGATCGGCTGTGCTGGATCTGGCACAGCAGTCCCTGGGCTGGCTGCTGCTTTAAAAGCTAATTAAACCCAGTGCTAGACGAGTGTTTCTTTTCATTTCGATTTAAAGCCTAAAACAGATCAGCTCATTGGCTCTCACCCAGGAGCTGGTTTTGTACAAGTGGAAAGTCATTACCACGGGATCCACGTTTGGTGTTTTTGGGTGGGTTATTTGGGGCAAAAGGGATATTTGGCAGGCTCAGACCTAC
Source organism: Parus major (assembly GCF_001522545.3). Taxonomy (NCBI): domain Eukaryota; kingdom Metazoa; phylum Chordata; class Aves; order Passeriformes; family Paridae; genus Parus; species Parus major. Next base: position 9,422,180 of record NC_031782.1, on the reverse strand, counting down.
AGTGCAGTCACTGGAAAAGCCAAGTCCTTGACAGAGCACATGGAGTGGGAACTGGATGGCAGGGAGATCTTTGGGCATTTATAGGGGTTTGAGAGTGAATCACAGCCTAGAAGTTGATGTGAGAATTGCATGGAAAGGTGGTGGAGAGGCTCTCAGAGGGGCTGGATGGTGATGGGGCAGAGGCAGAGAAGGAGGAGAATGCTGGAAAGCAGCATAGCCTGGGAGTCCTTAGCTAAGGGAGGGATAGGGAGCAGCATTTCTGATGCCTCATGGCAATGTCCATTGTCCTTCCTGTTGTGGTGAGGCACTGTGTGCCTTGGCATCTCCCAGGGGTGTGTGTTCTTTCTGAGGTTGTCCAGGTGTTGGACAAATTGATGCTGGTCCATGGAGAGCTCACAGAGATGCCTCAGAGCTGTCACAGGGCACAGGGAGAGGCTGCAGGGCTGTGTCCAGTGGGAGAAGTAGCAGATCCTCGCCAGGGTGGAGCAGCTGATGTATAAGGTACCAGGGGCTCAAATCCAATCCTTGCCTTGCTGGTTTCTGCCATACCCACAGGAGCATCCTTCCAGTGCCAGCCAGATTCAAGTGACACATCAGGATGTGAACATCAGGGGATGTGAACATCTGAGGATGTTACATTTAATCAGCTCAGGGATTTTTCTTTAATATTTTTGAGGAGTAAAAGCAATTCAGCTTTTGCTTCAAAATAGGAAATTACAGAAACTCCAAAAATACCGACATATTGTTGGGGAGCACCTTGGCTGCACAGCCACACCGACCCAGTGTGAACTCAGTGTTGGTTTCATTTGGAAATGTGAAGGAAAAAAATACCCTGGGATTTTGAAATTTCATGTTCTTTTTCCCCGTCTTTAAAGCTGACAGTAAGAAAGGGAGAGGCTGGCCCTGGGCACTGGTGTGATGCATCTCTGAGCATCACTAAACCTCCATGAGGTTCCTGAGCAAGCAGAGGTAATAAAGGAATGTCTTGGTTTGGCCTTTATCCTTAATGGCAGATTGATAGACAGTAACTCAGATTCCATTCAGGGCTGAAAGGGAAGGACAGAGCCTGGCCAGGGCTGTGGTGGTGGTGGGGGGAGCGGGTGCAGGGCAGCAGACAATCTGTCAGCTCCCACGGCCCAGGAGAAACAGTAAACACTCCTATTGAGGGAAAATTGCTTGTTTTCTGGTACCCAACTTTCTCTTCATCGCCAGGTCCTCAGTTCATCAGTGCCCAATTTATCCTTTATTTGGTTTTCATAAATAATTCAGAGGAGTTTGAGTAGAATAATTGAGTCTTTTCCCAACCCTAATCCCAGACAATTCAAAACAAAAAGACATTTAGATTACAATTTGAGCATATTAGCTGTTGGGAGATTTCCAGACAACTGATCTGCTTTCCTTTACAATTTCTGTGCTGTTCTATCATTTCTAAAGTGTTCTGCTTTGATAGTTAATAATTTGAGCATATCCAGTTCTTCATGAAAAGACAGAGGAGTCGCTGTGATAAAGTAGGGGCGCGTGTGCTGCCGTCGGATGGGTGAGCTTATCTGTTTTCCAAGAAGGACTAAATAAATGAAGTAGTGAGATTGCAAATCCAGCCTGTGATGCGCCTTATCTTCAGGGAAATAGATACAATCGTGCTTATTTGGCTTAAAATTAAAACTCAGCTTCTGTGCTGATGCGAGCTGAAAAGCCAGAAGGGATGGATTTGGGGAAGACTTAATGCAGGAGAGCACGAGCCTGGGATCTGCACCATGCTGAGGGGAGAAATTGCACCGAGGGCTGGTCCCATTGCTGTGCAGGCTCCTCTGTCTCCCTCTTCATCAGTAGGTGGAGAGTGTTGGGCCAGGATTTTGACACTGTTCCGTGGGTTCCCAGCCCTGGTGTTACTCCAAAGAGACAGGGCTTGTCACCTCACTGCTGTCCCCTGGTGCTGACCTAGCAAAAGAAAATGGGGATCCTTTGTTTGGGGTGCAGCTCTGGGAAGGCCACAGCTGCTGTGGGTGCCTGGGGAGGCCTCAGGGCATGGTGATGATGTGTCTGGACCCTCCCAATGGGTGGTTGTCCTGGAAAGGGCAGTCTCATGTTCTCTAACAGTATTGTGCTGTTGCCAGGGGAAGGCTAGATTGAATATCAGGAAAAAGTTTTTCACTGTAAGGGTGGTAAAGCACTGCCACAGGTTGCCACGGGCAGTGGTGGAATCACCATTCCTGGAGGGAGTTAGAAAGACATGTGGATTTGGCTCTTGGGGACATGGTTTAGTGCTGAACTTGGCAGTGCTGGGTTGACAGTTGGACTTGCTGATCTTGTAGGGCTTTTCCAACTTTAATAATTATGTAGTTCAATAGTTGTGTGGTGTTGTTGGCCAAGCAGAGAGATGGCACTGCCCCGATGGTGGCCTCAGCCCTGTGTGGTTCAGGCACAGGGGAGCTCTGAGGAGTGAGGGATTACCCAGGTTCATGTTATCCTCACTGGAGCTGGGCACTGAAACTGGGTTAAGGGGATGTTGTTGACCCAGGCTGTGGCCTGTCAGTGCAGGGCTGTCAAGAACAGTGTGTATTTCTACCCTTTATTTTAGAATACACTCTACAGTGAGATTCCTGTGCTTGTTTGGATACACAGACCCACACTACTGCAGGGACTATGATATCTCACATATCCCTTCTCATGTTTAATTAATGCCTGTCTTAATATTTTATTTTAATTTCCCACACTGGCAGTGTGTTAAAAGGTTACTGTGGTGTCTGTAACCATGTCTTTGTAGCACACAGAGACTTAAAGGACACGGATCTTTCCAAACTGAGCTGACTGTAATACATAGGCTGTTAATTATTGTTTGTTGAGGGCTGTTCCAAGACTGTGTCTGACCAGCTCAAATCAGGTTGATATAGACATAGTCAAAAATGTCTCCAAGCAGCTGTATCAGGAGGAAAGTACCAGTAAAATTCAGAGGTCCCAACATAGCAAAGGTTGTTTATATATTGTATTTAACTCTAATTGGGTTAGCAGCTGAGACTCTGAGGATTAAACAAACTGACCTAAATACTGGTCTCAGTGGTCTTAGTTAATGTCTAGTTTCCTGCATTTCAGTTGCTTTGGGTTCACAAATACTCTCCAAAGCATGTTATCTTTGTATCAAAAAATGTAAAACTCTACTGTATTATTTCTTGTGATTCTGACAAAGCAATTCTTATTTGAAGAACAGACTATGAAGAGATATAATAATATCTGAAGAAAACACCTGATCCATCCCAGCCTTGTGGAAGGAATGCAGAAGTAGCAGGGATGGAGTGAGATGGTGTCCAGGCAGGATTGCTGGCACTGGCAGTTATTATTCCAGCTAATAGCAGATGGTACAGAGGAGAAATCATCCATTTTCATTTACAATTTATTTTTATGCTGCAAGAGGCAGGATTGCTCGAATCATTGCTGTCAGGCAACCCTCTGGAAGGAAAACCTTACTTACCGTGAGGGATATTTTTAGAATGAGTTTTTAATCCTTGTGTATTGGGAGAAGATGCTGCAGGGCCAGAGCGAGATGGAGAATGAGACCATTCACTGACTGAAGGACTGGAGGATTTTCCTACAGGAGGGGACCAGGTTGGTCTCACAAGGGGTTTTATTGAGTCAGGAAAAATCTGTGTTTGTGGATGTATAAGCAGCATCTAGATCACATTTTAGCTGGATAAAATTTCTGTCTTCAGCTTTTGCCTGTCCCTGTTCAGAACAATGAGGTGATGTGATGGAGACATGAAGGTGCTTGGGGCAGTGAGGTGACCTGAATGGGACACAAAGGTGCTCAGGATGGTGAGGTGACGTGAGGAGGATATGAAGGGGCATTTTTCTGGGGCAAATGGCTGTGTGTTTCTTTATTCATGTCAAGAACATCATTTTCTCATGGACTGTGAAGGCCAAATGTGGAAAAGCCCAGTTGCTGTACATCCCTTGGCATTTGGAGTAGATTTGTGTGGCTACCATCAATCCCCTGAGATAAAGCAGCCTGTTTCTTCAGTTTAAAACTAATTTTTGGTCTGCATCTTGTCCAAGCTCACACCCTGTGGCTGGATTTCCTGACTGCCCAGTATAGGGGACCTTGAAGGGGTTGCAGCTGCAGGGCTTGGGCTCTTGGCACTGCCTGGCTGGAGGGGAATCCCTGCCATGTTCTCCTGCCCAAAACTTAGCCTGCAGGGGCTTAATTTGACAGCCTGAAGCCACTCCACTGGTGATGCAGAAACCCCCTGTGCTGTCCTTTGGGGGCAGTTTCCCAAGGACACCCTCCCTCAGCACGTGTGCCCAGCCTCTGCTGGACCTCTGCACTCAGTTTGGGTTTTTCCTGGTGCAGGTTTTCCGGACGGATCTGATAACAGCAATGAAGATCCCTGACTCCTTCCAGCTGAGTCCTGATGAGTACTACATCCTGGCTGATCCCTGGAGGCAGGAGTGGGAGAAGGGTGTCCAGGTGCCAGCAAGTGCTGAGGCCATCCCTGAACCTGTGGTCAGGTAAGTCAGCAGCATCTCCTCCAGCTGCTTCTGTCCATGGGGCCCCCTCTGCCTGGTGTCCTCTCTGTGGGCTTCCCTCTGCCTTGGTGGGGTGCACACCATCTCAGGGAGCACATAAAGGTGGTGCTCAGCATTCTGGGCTTGCACAGGGATGCACAGGGACCTCCCCCCACATCCTGAAAGGTCCCTCTTATGAGTGGCTTTTTTTGGGCTGTGGCCATCTGGGGGACAGCTCCTTGTTTGCTCTTGTCAAGATCTGATAAAATCAAAGGAAGGATAAAAAAATAACAGCAGAAAGCTGTGCAGAATACCAGCCTCTGCCTGGCTGCTTGATGCTTCTCTGTTGAGGAGCATGTGGTTGTACTGCTGGTATTTTATGGTAGGGGAACAGGAATTGGCCCTTAAATTAAAAACTTCCCTCTTTACCATGTTTGTGCTGGAGACGTGCTGGGCATGCTGAGATTCAGGGCTTGGGAAAAGGAGCCCAGCAAACAGAGAAGCATCTCCCAGACCTTGTAGAGGTGACGTCTGTCAGCAGAGATCAGGGCTCATTAGCTATTTTAAAATAGGGAACTGAGTTTTAAAATAGACACTTAAACAGCTGCTCAGGCGAGAAAGAAACATGGGGGAGCTGCTACTCCCTTGACGTGTGCGGGGGATTATCCCAGGGCAGTGGCCAAAGCTGCAGGGGAAAGGTTGGTGCTGCCAGTGGGGGAATGGAAAAGGCTGGGAAGAGACCCCAGAACTTGCAGGGTCGGACCTGAAAACTTTCAGGATCAAACCCAAAACTCTCCCCCAGGGTTTACAGGAGCTTTGCATCTCTCGTGTGTTCCCCTTGTGCTGTGTGACACCGTGTGTGCATCCTGCAGGAACATGAAGATCATGCCAGGATGATGCTGGGGCTGCTCATGGCAGCAGGGTGGCTGCAGGGGGATGTGTTTTGCCAAACGATTTGGGCACGGAGCAGAGGCTGGTGGAGGCTCTGCTTGTCCCACAGCAACAGCAGCTGCTGCTGCTGCAGCTGCCGACCCCGCTTCTGAAATAAACTTTTGTGTACGCTCCCCTTCCTCCCCCGGGGAAAACAGAGAAAGAAATGAAACTTTAATGAGTCTGAACACATCAAAAGGGAAGTTGTAAAGGGGGCTGTTGAGTTGATTTAATCCTTGGGAAAAAAAAAAAAAAGCAACAAAAAAAAAAAAGAGAAGGGAAAAAAAAAAAGCCTGTATGTGAAATATCTTTTTTTAGTTGTCTTTGATAGCTAACCACAGGCTGGCCTCACCAGTGCTCTGCTTCCCAGCTGAGGGCTCGTGCCGTGGCTATTTCCAGCTGAAAAGTGATAGCTTGGCACTGCCTGGGCTGGCAGTGCCCATGCAGAGCCGGCAGTGCTGCTCTCCAGCAGTGGGATTTGGCATCCCAGACCTCACAGCCAGGGGCTTCTGGAGTGCTGGAAATGTGCCTCTGTGCTTGTCTCCCAGCCCTTGGATCTGGGGGTCCTGGAGCAGCTCTGCTGCATGTTTTCATACATGGATATTCCTAGATCAACACCTGGAACAGGTCATTCCCTCCCAGGTCCCCATTCCACTCTGTCCTGCTCTGGCACCCCATCACTACAGTGATATATATGGGTGCTGTCCCCCTTCGGTTTCTGGAGAGAGACATCCTGGTGCTGCCCACTCACCTTGAGTGTGAAGTTTGACTTCCAGTGTCAGGTTATCCTCTGAAGAGTTTCCTAATTCTTGGGATTATTTTGCTTGTTTGATTATTCTCAAAATTGGCACTTTTCCATAATCCTTGATGAATTGCCTTCTGAAATAGCTCCAGCTCTTTCTTCAGTACCTCAACATTGTTTTGAGTTCAAGCCTTGCTCTACAAAGAGTTTTATTTTTAAAGCAACAGATATTAGAAAGAAATTCTTCCCTGTGAGTGTGGTGAGGTGCTGGCACAGGTTGCCCAGAGAAGCTGTGGCTGCATCTCTGTGAGAATGGCCAGGCTAGAAAGGGTTTGAGCAATCTGTTCTAGTGGAAGGTGTCCCTACCCATGGCAGGGTGCTGGAACTAGATAACCCCTTTAAGGTCCTTTGCAATGCAAGCCAGTCCGTAATTCTGAAATCTGAGCCATTTTCTATGACCTCTCAGAGATACTCATTGCTGACTCCATCACTGCCAGCTAATCCCAGGTGGATTTCTGCAGCCCCTCTAGTTTGTGTCATGCCCTGCTCATTGCAGGCTGCTCCTGGGCTGCTTTGGGATTGTGCTGCTTGCACACAGCTTCAGCTTCCTCTGCTTGCTTCTCCTGCTGCTCTGTCTTGCACTGTGTCTCAATTGCCTGAACATCTCTCTTTGCAGGCTGGACAGCAGGCATGGCCTGGAGGGCTTTGTCCTCGGATAGACGCCTGTTTGGGATGTTTTGCTTCCCCCAGTGTGATGGGAATGAAATGAAGAGCTCATTTTACAGCAGTGTTAATGGCTACACCTGGTTTGTAGCCATGATGCACATCCCAGGGGGACAGGCAGTCAGACTGCCAGATTTTTTTTTAATCAGGACAGCATGCACACCAGAAGGCACAGCAGAGATGGTGTGCTCCTGCTGAGCAGCTCTCCCTACCAAAGCATCCCTGCCCTCGAGGTTTTCCCACTTGGGGCACTGATGTGAGAATGGGAGGTGAAAAGGGCAGCATGGGAGGTGGAAAGGGCAGTGCTGGACTGCCAGGGACAGTGCAGATTGCAGTCATTTTGCTGTCTCCAGGGTTAGACAGCTTCTTGCATCTTGCCCTGTTCTGGAGAAATGTCAAATGTTTTTTCACAAGAGATGACTCTATCTCATCTGCCTTAAGAGAGCAGCCTTGAAAGTCCTTGCAACTCCATTTACCTGCCCTGTTTTATTACTTTAATTCACCCCAGTCTCCATCTCAGGAGCCGGCACCTTGCTGGTCCTGCCTGAGCTACTTTTGCCCCCACCCTGTGGCTGCTGCTCCATGGCCTCGGCACTGCTTTCCTCCTTTTCCTCCTTTGCTTCCAAACTTTCCTTTGACCACACGCAAAAAATTTCATCTAAACCAAACATCCTGTCTGTGTTGGGTATAGACTATCCAAATTCCTTTAATCTGCTGAAAAAAGTCCCAGCCTTCATGTTTTTTGTAGACTGGAAACGTGGAGCCCAGCGGCTGACGCTCTTTCTCGCTGTCAGCGCTCTGCTTTCCCCCTTCTCAGAGGTGTAACAGAGCATCCTGCCCTTAGGGAGGGATGCCTGTGCTGATCCAGTCCTGATGTTGTCACTTCTGACAGCCACTTCCATGTGAAATTCCTAGGGGGAGGTGGGGGGGCTGGGGAGAAGACACTAGAGCTCTGGGAGCTGGCAAGCAGACAAGCACTGCCTGTGAAATAATAGCCAGCCCATCGTGCTGCTGCTCAGGAGTTGGCTCCTGGGCTGAGCCATCAGCAGCCAATGGATTGTGCTGTGGGGTGTGCAGGAGCTGCTGCCCACTCCAGGGATGGATCTTGTCCTCCAAAGGGTGCCGTGCACGCAGCCACTGCTGCTCTTTTCATCTCCTGCCTGGCTGCTTGGAAACCAGCTCTCCCTGCCCATGCCCTGCCTCTAGGTTTTGTGCCTCCAAAGCTGAAAATTAGATTTTTAAAACATTTTGTTTTACTGGAGCTGTAAAATGCCAAAAGCTGGGGGTGAGGCAGGAGGCAAGAGCTGTATTTTAAGGAATGCTTTCCCCAGAAAGCAGCTGTCTCAAAATGCCTCTGCTAAGAGCCACCTTAAACTCGAGGGTCCTTTCTGGGTTAGCACAAATTGCCGTGCAGTTGTGAGGAAAGCAAGGAGGGAAGAGGTGCGGCATATCTTGGCTTGTTGTCCCAGGAGGATGCTGCTGGCAGCCACCTGGATGCTGGGGTCATCAGAGGCAGCACAGGAGATCAGCTGTTTCCTCTCCACAATCACTTCTGGCTCATGGCTATTTAAAAGAGTTTTATTTTGTATCCGACACAAATGAGAATTGCCTGGAGCTTGAGGGGCTCCAGTGTGGCCATAAAAGCCACTTCCAGTCAGATGGGAGCTATCAGAGGAGTGAGTAAGGTCAGTTTTCCCTTCCAACATGGAATTCCAACAGGCTGGCATCCCCTGCCCATGTGTCTCCTGGTCACCCACCTGTGATGTGGGTGGTGGTGACACTGCATCCCAGTGGTACTGTGTATTCCACCTCTGCTAGAGCCCATGGTGCAAGGATCTCCACTGGCTTTCTTGAACCAGAGCTGAGCCTAACAGAGCCCCCATGTGAGCTCTGCAGTTATTTTACAGCTGTGTCAACAGAGGCACAGACATTTCCAGCATGAGGAGAGACAGATTCGAGGTCCCACTCTGGTGTGGGGTGCATTTGGGTGCTGTATGCAAAGTTGGCTCATCTCAGTACAGCTTCAGGATTAAACAAGGTGAATTAAGGGTAAATTATCAGCAGTTTGGGAGCATCAGGGCTTTGGGTACCTCTCCTGTTGTAAATGGGAAGATGTTTCATATTCCCAGAGTCACACTATAATAAAAGGGACATGGACTTTGCTGGTTGATATGGGTAGGAGGCTGTGAAGCTATTTTTGAGCAGTGGATGTGCCAGGACCTGACCTGGGCTTGTCCCTTCCTGCTGGTGGCGATGCTGGCAGCGTGTTGTGCTTGCACAGTGGAGCATCGCTTTGTAAAGCGGCGGCGCCTATGTGGGATTTTATGCACCTGTGCAGGTTTTATTTCCTCCTTTATTTAATGATTTAATGTTCTTGGCATGTGGCTCCTTCCCCAGGCTGACAGGGATGCAAGCAGGATGTCAAGGTGGCTCTTGGATCTCACATTAGGCCACATTAGTGTGTGCTGTAGATTCTGTTTCCTGTGAATTTGCACACAGCGGGAGGACGAGCAGGAAGGCTGCTTCTTGCTGGCAGGCTTCCCAGATATTCTTGGCATTGCAGATCTATACTTGCATCGTGGCTGTGGCCCTGTTTTAACAGAAAACAGAAAGTGCTGTGGTAACAGGAAGGCACAACCTTGGTGAGTACCAGCTCGGCGACGGCGGCAGCACCAGCGCAAATGCCGTCTGCCACTTCAGCACAGGGGCTGTGTCCCTGTCCCTGTCATGTCCTGTCCCATCCTGTCCTCCTCCCTCAGTCCCCTCTGCCCTTCCCTAATGGACAGGCACAGGTCAAGCAGCTCCTTGCTGTGCTCATGGAACACATCCAGCTGGTGCAGGGCTGGCTGGGTCCCGGTGGTGTGGTGCTGCCCAGTCTGTGTTCATCTCCCCTGAGCTGTGTTGTTCTTTACTGGACTCCCATGAGGAGCTGCCCCCACGTCTCCAGGAGTTCCAGCAGCTCTTTCCAAGGATATGTAGTTGCTGGCAGGTCGTGGCTTTGTGATACCGGTGCAGTTGGAAGAGGAGGCAGGCAGAGCAGGTCTGTCCGTGGGAAGCAGTGCTGGAGATGAGTGTACTGAGGCGGGGAGAAGAATGAACTGGAGCACCAGCAGTGGGTGTAGGACTGGGACACATCCCTGCCCCCACCTTGCAGTGAAAAGACATCACAGCTCCTCCTCATGGGGCTGGGTGCTGCACCCAGAACACCCAGCACTGTGAGGGAGCAGTTCCAGCAAAGGGAGAAAATCCCTCCAGGAGCGGTCTCTGCTGCAATGTGGAGCACAGTAGCCTGAGGAAAGGTGGCCAGGCTGGCCTGGCAGCAGGGTGGCATGATGCAGATGTCCCAGCTATGCCTGGACGTCACCTCTCCCTGTCCCTGGGGAGTGCTGGCTGGCAGCCAGGCTGAATCCTTGCAGCTCCCAGCCCAGGGAGGGCTTCCCGAGGCTGTTCTCAGTGTGTACTCGATGAACCAGCACACTTTGTTCTCGAGTGGTGAGATTGGACTTCCTTTCTTCGGTCGGCGACGCAGGCTGGCTGTTGACTCATCAGCTGCTTCCCTTGGGCTTTGCTGCAGAAGGGGCAGGCAGGATTCTGCAGCAGTTTGAGTAGCTTCTGGAGCAGAGCTTTTTTTTTTTTTTTT
>NC_031782.1:9258658-9411570 GCF_001522545.3 Parus major | reverse complement strand
CCTTCCCTCCAGCTCATCATGAAAAATGTGTGAGTTTGGAGCTTGCAGATGGCATGCTGGCGATTTTACAGAGGGCTATTTCTTGGGTTGGTTATCCCCATTCTGTGGCTGCCTGCCCTTAAGTATGCCTGTGTTCTGGTATGCTCCAGAAATACATGTACACTTCCCTCAGAGACTGTGCTCTGATCAAAAGAAGTGAAAATCCCAGTTGCCCTAGACTTAAATGTTTTGATCACAAGCCCTGGGCCATGTGTGGGGAGAGGAAGGCTCCCTGCCTGCCCATTCCTGGGGACCCTCACAGCTGGCTGTGGAGAGAGTGGGCTGGCCAGTGGCACTGATCCAGGACTGCAAAATAATCCTAGTGATGTGACATCAGTGAGTTTTGTCTCCAGCTTTGCCAGTGGGAGAGGAAGGTTTCCAGTCAGATCTGCTCAGGCAACCCTTGTCTCTGGGGGAGGGATGGGCTGTGCACAGGGTGGTCTGTCCTGCCAGTGCTTCAGGTACCTGCTTTGGGATGGGATGAATCAGAGGCAGCAGAGGGTCTGGGCCATGCAGAAGGTGGTGCTGGTGCTGCAGAAGGTGGTGCTGGTGCTGCAGAAGGTTGTTGGCTCGCGCCCACTGCCTGCGACTGCTTTGCAAAGGAGTAAGTGTGATTTACTCTGCCTGTTACTTGTCATCGTTTCTGGTTTACTCTCTGCTTGACAAGTTCTTGTGTGGGCTTTCAGCAAGTCCTCACCTTTATTAGTTTGCTATGGGAAATGTGTTAATCCAGCCTGTTCTTACCTCATTCTGAGCCACTTGGACTTTTATTTTGAATGTTTGCTAATCCTCCCAGTGGATGCCTGTGGTTTATACTGGATCAAGCACACAGAAAGTCAAGTGTACTTCAGCAGCAAATGTATAGAATGAGAGAGCTTTATTTCCTGCTGCTCTGTAACAAGGTTTACAGCTCTTGGGACTGACTCTGGTTTGGTACAGCCTTGGGAGCCTCCCCATCTCACTCCATTGCCTCTGCTCTCCATCCAGAACCATGCATTTAGTGTGTAGCCAGGCAAACCCCAGCAGCTCTGATTGCTGGGCTTGCAACCACAGCACTAATGAAATCATCCCTCAGTGATTTAGTGTACCTTGGGTTCCCTTTGAACAATGCAAGGAACTATTACTTCTGAGTGCTCTCCAGAGTGATGAGAGGAGCGGGATAGCCCAGCAGCAGGAATAGCTGCTCAGTTCTTGGTGTTGCTATGGGTAATCCCGTTGAATTTAGGTGAAGTGTTGCTGGAAAGTGAGCATCACTATGTTGCCAGGACCTTGGGGAGGTGGAAGAGAGCTGGTGGGTGGTTTCTTTCAGTGCACTTGGAGAAGATCTAGAAAATCTGACCTAGTTGAAGGTGTTCCTGCTGGTGGCATGGGGCTTGGATTAGGTGACCTTTAAAAGTCCCTTCCAATTCAAACCATTCTGGGGTTTCATGAAGTGCACCCAAACAAGCCTAGCTGCACGTGGATGGTGAAAGAGGCAGATGGATCCCTCTTTGTTTTCTGGGATGGGCTGTGTGCTGCCTTGAGTGATTCAGTGTCAGAACTCTTCTCACGTGTTTCAGGATTCAGTGTTAGTTTGGTGATCCAGAACACATTAAAAGAGTCTGGATGCTGCCTTTTCAAATTCCTCAAAGCTTTGCTTTCACTGGGCTGGATTTCTTTAAGGAGACCCATGCAAAGACACCGTGCTGGTGGATGGGAATTGTCATCTTGTGCCTGTGTCTGTGTTTGGAGCTTTCCCATACTCAGCTCTGTAAGTGTCAGGAGGATTTGTCCAGTTCTTGATCTGCCATGGCTCATGCTAAGAGCATGGCAGGTGCAGAGCTGCCACCGTTGCTCATGTCTTCTGTTTCTGGTTTCCATCAGTAGGTGGATACAAAGGCAAGTGGAGCTGTTTGCATTACTGAAGCAATTATGGAAACATTATCTGGCTGGGAAAATTAATTCCAGATGCTTTAATGTTAGTAGCTTGGCTTAAGTTACATAAAGAAGCAACATACTTTTTGTCTTTTTATATCCAGAAAACACACACTCAAGTGTCGTGGCTTCTCTAGTAGCAATTCCAAGACATATATTGCTTAAATGGAAATGAGCAGAATACTGGCAGCCTGCAGGCAGGGTTTGGAGAAGGTTTCTGTGTGACATGGGTCCCTGAAGGGCCACCAGGTGGGTCAGTGATGCTCTGGGACAAGGGGGAAAGCAACACCTGTGGGTGCTGGGGCTGGCTCTGCCCTGCTTGCCTTCAGGGAGAAGGTGCTGTGTGAGCATCCTCTGCAGCTGCCCTGGAACTGGAGGCTCCTGCATTTTGTTGTGTTTCAGAGCCAGAAGAGCAGCACAGTCTGTGTCCCCTCCCAGCAGCAGTCCCCCTGCTGCCTTCAGCACCACTTCTGCAGCTGAATAGCACAGAGAGAAAAGGGGGAAAGGAATATGGAGAAGATCCTTGCACAGCATCAGAAATTATGTGTGTATTTTGCTCTCAGCCCAGACACTGCTTTTGTCTAGTCAACCAGAAAAACATCTGCGTTTTGTTGTTCCAATCAGCCCACCAGCAAACCACTGCCCAGCCATTGCTGTGTCCCTGCAGCTGTGGTTTTCCTCTGACAGAAGTTGTGGAGATGAACCCAGCTGTGCTATGGTGCTCTCCTCTGCCTTGGGAAAACAGTCACTGCTCTGCACCTGAATTCTTCTGTAGCAGGTCCCTACTCCCATCTACATCAAAATGATTCTCTGGGCACTGAATCAGACTTGCAACTTAAATAATTCATTTGTTGAGCTAAATCTCTGTGAGATTTAGGCTGGAATATAAACATGAGAAAGACAGGGACATCAGCATTGGTCTTTCTCTAGTCTGCTGGGTATCAGGCTTTTTATGTGGTGATAAACAGCTCAGAAATGGAATTGGAAAAGCTGTCTGGGTTTCACAAGATGGCTGTTTAGTGCCTCCTGTTCACTTGTTTTCCTCTTTTTATCACATCAAAGAAGAGTGAATCACTTTCTCCTTAGAGGATTATGTTATTCCAGGGGCCTGGATGGACCCACTATGGTTACAGGTTGTTACAGAAGGAGATTTCAGATGGAGGGGGAACAACTAAGCATTTCTCTTACTGCACCTGCTAATTGTAGCTGGGAGCCTCAGCTGTATTTCTGTAAAACTTCCAGAACCTGCCTATGTAAATCCTAAACTACCATCAGCTCAGGAGGGGCCACCCTACTCCATCCTCAAGGTTCTGCACAGAAATGGGATTGTCACAGGGGGATTTCCAAGCCCAAAGAGAGAGCCCTTGGATGGTCCAGGAGCTGGAAGGAGTTTGATGGGCTGGCAGCGAGGCTGTGCCCTGCAGAGCTGTGCTGCTCACAGACCAGACACTCCCGATGGCTGGGGATGTGTTAAAAGCTGATAATGAAAATTTCTAATATTCACTGACCAGCGCTGAGTGTCAGAATTCAGCTGGGAGGGACAATGGCGGCAGCTGAAGGGATGGTGGGCGTAGCTGTGCCGCTCTGTCCTGGGCTGGTCCCTGCCTGGCAGAGCACAGCAGAATCCCTGAGATCCCTGACGCATCCTGTGGTCCCTGACGCATCTCCAGCGCAGGAGGATGGGGAGTGCAGCCTGCACAGCCACCCAGGCATTACGTCACCTGGAGCTGCACTCACTGGCTGCTGGTACCCGAGGGCAGGACGCTGCTGCAAGCAGCATTAACCCCTTCCTGAACAGCCTCAGTGCCACAAAGGCACCTCCGCAGAGCTGAGCGTTAGCCACCGATGTCTGTGCGGTCAGGAGGGGTGTTGTGGGCACAGCTGCTCCTGTCACCAGAGCTTGGTGGATCCTTCTGGGGCCAAATTCAGCTGCTCTGTTCTCTCAGTGCAGCGGCAAAAAGCGAGATGGAGCTTCAGGGCTGAACCACACATGTAACTGCCTGTGCAGGATTTTGGGACGAGCACTTAGAGGAAGGTTTAGGTTATAGCAGAGGGCAGTGCCAGCCCAGCCACCCACTGTGGCAGTGGGGACAAACTGCATGGTGGCACTGAGCTGCTTGCTCAAGCATGGATGTACACAGGAAGGGTTGATGTTAAGTTCCCTCCATCAACCATTTTTGCTAGGAATGTGCTTGTTACAGCCCCTGCCATGAAGATAGCCTACAAACGGTGCAAAATGGGTGGCAGAGCAGGCCATCAGCCATCACAGATTCCTCTTCCTGTGGCTGCTCTGTTGATGTATGTATGATGAATTTTCATGGATTTTCAGAAGCTGTTGCCAAATCTTGAGGGGGTTTTGGCTCCAGCAGCCAATAAGGAAATACTGCAAATCGTTTATTTTCTGCACAAAGTGGTCCCAGCGGTGCCATCTCATTCTGCTCAGGTTCTTGTTTGTTTTAAAATAAAAGGGTTTGGTGACAGTGGCCTGTTGAGATACTGTCACCGCTCTCCTCCCTCTCTGGGACCAGCTGCCTCCAGCCCTCTCTTCTCCATCCTCAGGAGGGTGTGTTGACAGACTCTGGGTACCTGTGGTCCTCCCTGCAGGGTCCAGGGGCTCTGGTCTCAGGTGGCTTATGCCAGGGGTGACAGCAGGGTGCTCATAGGGCTCTGAACTCTCTGTGCTGGCGACCAGGGTGCTCCAGATGTTACCTGGAGTGTCTTCAGCCAAGGAGAGGAGAGGTGAAGTGCACAGGTACCTGTTAGCACCAACACCTGGATCCTAAAGACACTTCTAGGCTCATCTAGCTGGTCAGGCCAGCTTGCTCACAGGTCTGAACATCAGGCCAGTTAATTTAAAACCTAAACATATTATCTTCTTGGCATT
Source organism: Parus major (assembly GCF_001522545.3). Lineage (NCBI taxonomy): Eukaryota > Metazoa > Chordata > Aves > Passeriformes > Paridae > Parus > Parus major. The sequence goes on along the minus strand of NC_031782.1, from coordinate 9,406,733 downwards.
CTCTTTCATCTTTGAACCCTGCTTTGGGAGTATAGTGTTTGGCTCATGGTTTTATAGCCTTTACTAAAGCCATAAAAATGCAAGAAGTAGGAGTAACATGGTCAGTAAATCTGGGTGTGGGTATGCTGAGGGTCACAAACCCTTGTGTGTGGGTTGTGGCTCATTATTGTGACCATCCACCACTATCTCCAACCCCATCCTTCACCCTTATACCCCCAGGCACTTATTCTAACTTAAATTCTGCTCTGCTGTTGAGAGGCAATAGCATCTATAAAATCTGTTAACTTAAGTTCATAAGAAAATGGGGCATCTGGTCCAAATGGCCTGCTAGATGCTATTTTAATAAACAGAAAGTGAAAATCATCCCTTTAAATTGCCCTTTTAAAGCTGTTGTGTGCCACAGGAGAATTCCCACATAAGCAGAGCTGGCAGTAGGAGCAGTATCAGCATTGACTGGAGGTTGCTGGCAGAGCTATCTTGCCACTGACTTTCCTAAGCTGACTTATTTAGGGACATTAGACAAGACTAATTTAGACTAGAATGGAGGTAAAGAAAAGATGACTGACTACAGCCTTTGTTGTAATAAAATTAAGTATTTTTAAATGAGAAACACTATGCAGGATTAATTATTTCTATCTGATATATTAAATGGGAGCATGTAGAAAAAAATGCTTTCTCCCTTCAGCCAAGTGAAGCATTCAGTTTACAGAGATGAATAACCATGGGAATTTGCTGAGTATATTTTATTACTGTGTAATCTTCTCCAGGGATAGATGTGATCCTCAAGAGTGTTGGGGTCCACTTACTCCTTTTCTTCAAGTGCCCTTGAGACGCACTTTCAGACTAATGGCCTCAGGTTTGTTGTGATTTTCAGGTTGATCCAAATTTTCACCCCTTTGTTTAAGCGAGCTTTTGACTGATACAGGATTTTAAAAAAATGTGGTGTCTCTGGCTGGCTGGATAAATAAAGGAGTAAATGCTCCCCCTGTGTAATTTAGCTTCTGTGAGTGGTCTGGCTCTTGGTGGAGGCTTTGCCTCTGTGGTTCTTTGCCATGATGGTGCAGGGAATTTGGGTGGGTTGGTGGCTCGTGTGCAGACTCCTCATCACCCAGTCTGGGTATTTCTTTGTCTACTGAACAGCTGTTTGGAAATATGGTTTCCCAATGGATTAAGACTTGTCTCTGAACAAAAGGGGAGCCCTGATGATGTCCCCAGCTCTTGGAGCCCAGCAGGAGATGGATAGACACTGATGAGGGCAGCCTCTGTGCTTTGTTCCCTTTTTCTTGCTATGTCTCCACTGCAGTGTTTGGACAGCACAAAGCTTGCAACTTTTTGGGCTCCAGTTTCTTGAAGCTGTTGGAGATGAGGAAGGGTGCCCAGCTTTCTGTATTGCTGTGAGGCAGGGCATGTTTCCCCAGGGAGTGCTCTCTTGTCTTAAACTGTAGGATCTCCTCCTTCCAAAGTTCCTCTTAGCCTAAGGCACTGTTTCTGTAGTCACTGATCTTTATATCTCAACACCAGGAAGCCCTTTGCAGGTGTGTTAGCATGTGTCAGGAAGGAGTGGGCTGCTTTTTAGGAACGTGATTTTATCCACCAAAGCAAATGCAGGAGTCAGGGGGAGGCTCTGCACCTCTGGGCATTTCATCCTGCTTGGTCTTCCCAGAAGCTTGGGATGCCCCATGTGAGCCTCAGCATCTGGCAGCCTCCAGCTCCCCTCAGGGTGGGAGGAATGTTCATGGGAACTGGCACAGGCTGTCTTAGGGTTTGCTGAATTGTTTTCAAGCCATAAAACCCTTGTGTTTAACTGAGTGCTCCAGATGAGTCAGGGTGTTTATCTGGACCAGGCTTCCAGCAGGTCTTCATAGGGTTATACAAGCTTCTCACTGTATAAAAAATAATTTAGCAGCTATTTCAGTTTCTTCATTCCTGACCTTTTCAGTTTTCTGGTATTTGAAATGGTGAGAAAATGGCACAAACATGTCCCAGCACCCCCAAGCCTGAATTAACTCCAGGGGATTCCAGCCCATGCTGCCCGATCACCATGGGGTTATGGGGAGGAAAACTCAAAGTTTAGTGATCCTCTTAAGAAGATACTTTCCATATTAATACTTATTCCTTGTAGGAAAGTGGCTGCTGAGTGCTGCAGCACCTGACCATCCCCCCCTGATCCCTGTGTTCCCAGATGGGGAGAGGCACCTGCCAGCACTGCACTGGCATGTTTCAAACCTTTTAACAGAGTGATGGTGAGCTTGTTAAATGTTTGTATCTTCATTACCTTGATCTTCATCGTCAGTGGCGTGGTCAGAGGCAAAATATCACTCTGTAAGTGCCAGTTCCCATTAAACCAAAGCAAGCTGCAGTTAATTACAGTGTCAGAAAAAGCTGGACAGGGATGCTGGTGGAGCTGTTGACATCCTTGAGTCCCCAAGCTCCCTGTGATCTCTGCATCACCAGGGACTGTGCAAAGCCGGGACCTGAGAGTCTAAACATGCATCCAGGTTTTGGGGGGACAAGGGGGAGGGTGTGGGAGCATGGCTGGCTGGGGAGGCAGGTGGACTCAAGGGGAGAGTCACTTGTCACCTGTCTCTGAACATCAGGTTCAGCAAAACTTCTCCATAAGATGTCTGCAGAAAGGAGGTGGAGGCTGTGTGCCCAGGCTCAGGCAGGTGCTGTGTCCCACACACCACTCTTGGTGGGCAGTATCATATGCACTGTGTGAGACAGCTAACCCCAAGGGATTGCTGCAGTCACATCCTTATCACACCCAGTGCATTTCAGTGCTGTCAATACAGTAAATGACCTGTTCAGGATACTCCTTTGATACATACACAGACCATAAATCTCTGCAATTTTATGCTGGGGTAAAAACAGCAGCTCTTTCCTCCTGCCATCCCAAGCATCCATGGCTGGCTCGGTGTCAGAGCATCACCTGTTGCAGGGACTGTGCAGTGAGCATCTTGTGTAATTCAGCTTTATGAAGGCTTATGGCCCTGACCTCATGCCTGCTCAGGCAGCTCTTCCCAACAGAAGCATTCATTTCAGGTGGAGGATTGGTTTTTTTTCTCTCCCATAACAAGGCTGTGCCCAGCCTGGCTGCTCCCACACCAAGGTTCTGTTTCTGTGCAGGGCTGATCTGGACTTGGGCTCATGGGAAGAAGAGGTTCAGTTTGACATGAACCAATGCACATTGCAGCAGCAGCTCCTGCTTTATTTTTTGTTACTAGCATCTTCCAGTGGCTAAAGGGGTTACAAGAAAGGCTGGACAGGGACTTCTAGATGGGTATGTAGTGACTAGACAGGAGGGAGTAGCTTTGAACTGACAGAGAGCAGATTTAGATTAGATATTAGGGAGAAATTCTTCCCTGTGAGAGTGATGAGGCCCTGCACAGGTTGCCCAGAGAAGCTATGGCTGCCCCATCCCTGGAAGTGTTCAAGGCCAGGCTGGATGGGACTTGGAGCAATCTGGGATAGTGGAAGTTGTCCCAGCCCATGGCAGGGAGGGTTGGAACTGGATGATCTTTAAGACTCCCTCCAAACCCATCTACTCTGCGATTCTCTGATTTTAGGGGTTTGGGAGCATCTTAGACGCCAATCCTGAAGCTGTGGCTGGAGCATGCCTAGTTTCAGTGTTAATTACTGCTGTCTGCATTAAAGATGTCAGTGAATCCCCAGATTACAGTGAGATTGTTTTAAAATGTGGGAACTGAGAGCTGTCCTTCCATGTGGACACTTTTTAGTTCTTGACCTTAAATGTGGAGATGTACTCAGGACATTGGGTCACACCTTTATTTGCAATTTACTGGTGGGGAAAATAAAGCAAAAGAGATAATAAGAACCCATTTCTGGATGTTTCCCTCTCTGAGCCATAAGTTGTTGCTTCTCCTGCTGGTGGCTCTGGAGGTACCTCCAGTGTTTGTAACTACAGAGGACAGCAATTAAACTACCTCTCTGGGTCTGTAGAAACTCCAGGTTCATTTTCTTACCCTAACACAGATTTCCTTCCTGACCTTGGGCAAGGCAGGTAGGGTCTCATTCCCAAGGACAGCCAGGCTCAAGTGTCTCTCCTTGGCACACACAGACCCTGGAGCATCTGGTACCACAATTCATCTGGTTGTGTGATGGACACTGTGGCTTTGCCCCAGACACATCACAGAGCACAAGGCACTCAGTGCTCTGACATTAGCTTACATAGCAGGACAGAAGGCAGATAAAAGTCTTCCAGAGATCAGCAGCTTTCCCAGCTGGCACTGGTGCAAGAGCAGGGCTGGGTCCTCCAGCTTTGCATGGGAAGAAGCTATTTGGAAGGGGCTGATGTGCTGCAGCGAGTTAATGTTTGGTTGCTGTTTCTTTGCAGCACCTTTCTGGCTCGATATCTGTGCCAGGAGGTGGATTCCAGGGGAGGAAATGTGATCTGTGCAAATACTGCAGCAAGTTCCAGTTCCCAACTTCGCTGAGATCTGTCAGCTGGCACCACAGGCTGCTTCTCATTTCCAGCTTGTCCTCTGCTTGCATGTCATTAGGCATGACACTGTTGACATGTGCATGGCAAGTATGCATATTGCTGCAGAGTTGCCAAGGAAAGGAGAAGAGCTGACAGCCAGCGCCTGGTCGCTCTCTCTGCGGGGTGTTTGCAGCAGATGAGGCAGCTCCTCTCCCCATCCCTGTGGCTGTGATTAGAGGGCACTGAGAACAAATCTCCCAGGCCACCATGGGATGTTCTCCAGTGCCAAGTGTGCCGAAGTGCTGCCCAGCATGGTGTGGGTGTGGCACTGCAGTGTACAGCACACTGGAGGTGTTGACAGAGGGGTTAATGGCTGGGGGGCTTGTTATCAGTACCTGGATCATCATCTCCATTGCACCTCGTTTTTCTCATGGAAAGAGTTACCTTCTGTAGATGGATGGGAACACTGATGCTGTAGGTGCTCTGCTGGGGCTGTCTGTTAGTGCTGGCCCATGGGCTGACTTCAGGGGCAGTGGCTTTGCTTTCCTTCACAGACTCGGCTACCCAGTGTGGTCTCACCCTCTGGCAAGAAACAGAGTATTTTTCTGAGTTGTAGCTCTTTCTTAACCTCCCCTTCTTTTCTTCCAGGATCATCCCCCAGCTGGAGAACTCACTTTCACAGGTTTCACCGAGCAGCCTGCCTGGCTCTGATATTTCAGAAGCTACAAGGACTTACTTGCAAGGAATGAGCCGCTATGACTTGGACGAGCTCGATACCTGCTGGTTGGAACTTGTTAACATGGAGCTTAAGGAGATGGGTGAGCACTGCTGGTTTTTCTTTTCTTTCTGGCACGGGTGTCCCACAGTGGGCATTCAGGCTTTTTGAGTAAGCATGTGGAACTAAAGGCCTTGAAGAAGAAATGTCAGAAATGCTGGTCCTTATTGTTTTGTGTTCCAGGCATCTCTAGATACCACAGCATAACACTGCCTGCATCACTGCTGTTATATCACTGCACATTCTTCAGATCCTCTAGTGGATTTTGGTCGAATCCAACTACCTGAGCTTGGAATTTGACCATTGGCACTAGAGCTTAGCATGGTCTGCTGGGCAAATTTGTTGGCACAGACCCGTGGGTGTGTAGTCCTGCCTGACTGTGGAGGGATTTTCCAGTCCTTGTTAGGGAAGGGTTGCTTCCTTATCTCTGCAGGTAAGAATAAGACCCCAATAAAGCATTCAGCTTATGAGGTCAGCTTGTAGGCTCAAGGGTGCCTACATAAAGGGTTAGTCCTGGTGGCAAAGGCCTTTCAAGAGTGGGAGAAAGGATTTTACCAGGTGCTTGAGCAGATGGGATAGTGCACTGCTGAGCAGCAGGGTTGTGCTGGCTCTCACAGGCATCTGGTTGAGGGCTGCAGCAGGATTCAGGATGAGGTCAGAAAGATACAGTTCTGTGAACTTGCATGGAGCACAAGCGAGCTCAGAAGTTGGCCATGACATTGATTGATCTTGGTTTTGGAAGATCTGTCCTTCTGGTGCACTCATGACTTACAAGGAAGTTTTGTTACCATGCTTTTGAGAAAGTTGTAGAAGCTGCCTTCACAGTTTGTCTGATTATCTGGTATAGTATTATATACACATATATATGCATATTGGATTTCCCATGATCTCAACACTGTGGAGCCTATAGCATCACAGAGAAATCACAAGCCACTTTTGCCCTCATTAGCTGGTCCTGCATTAGCAGCCTCAGCTCTGTCATTAGCTCATGCAGGTTTTGAGGCACTGGCAGCTGCAGTGAAGTCCTTGGGCAGAACAGAGGGTGCTGCTAGATAAAGCCAAGTGTCTCAGTCCTGCTCAAGTACCTTGCAGGGGATCCACTCTTCCTCACCCTGCACAGCTGCTGCTGCTGCTGCATCAAGAAACCACCTTCTACCACACTGGGCATGATTATGACCTCACTGTGCCTTCACTGTATTCCCTGCTACATTTCCCCTGCCATCTCAACCACTGCATGGCCATCAGAAGTGTCTCTGGGCTCCAGAGAAGGGTTGTCTCTATTTCCACTTCCCCTTGTGTGTATTTCATAAGTCTCTAGAAATGAAGTGGGCAGAGATTTGTCTTCTTCAGCTCAGTTGGATTAAACTTGCCTTACTTTATTATTTCTTCAAAGTATTAGGTTTCAAATGCAGTTCAAATCCTGTGGATACAGCTTCAGCCCAATAGATTCTGGTATCTTGCACCCTCCCCCAGTCCTCCCAACTTCTGTAGCAGTGCAAGGGCTAGTACATTTTTTCCAGTGACTTGGAAAGGAAAAGATGTGGCTTTAATTAGTGCCCCATCCCTGATGCTGTGGGGAGCTGGGGGTTTGGCAGGATGGGAGCTGGTGCTCCTGGCTGCAGGACCACGGTCACATCACCCATGGCAGCTGTGGAGGCTGGAAGTCATCGGGCTTCCTTGAGGGGATGCATCTTCCCACCTGTGGAAGTGATGGGGTTTGGGTGCTCATAGAGGAAAGCTGTTGTAGCAAATCTATTACTGCTCAGCTCCTAGGCTGGGCCAGAGCAGGGGCTCTGCTCCCTCTGCTTCCCACATGGGAAAAGCCAGGGTTGGATTTGGGTGCCCTTCACCACCCAAGGCAGAGGATTGCTGCTGCCTGGGCTGGCCCAAAGGCACTCTGTAAATAGCACTTTCTCCTTGACATTAATGACACTGCTAATGACTCGCTGAGATTTCCAAACCTGCTCTGCTAATCTCCAAGATCATTAACATGACTTAACTAGAGAACAGGCAGCTTCTCCTCCCATTCAGAGGAGTCAGGAGTTATCTTCCAGCATTAATTTGGGAGGTAGGCAGAAGTTTAAATTCCTCATGGGTGTTTGGCTGAACTGTTGTCACTGGGCTGTCCAGGGGCACAATATGTCATTCCCAAAATATTTAATGACAAAGAAGGATCCTGATCTCTGACTGGCTCCTGAGGATGTGCAGGGAGGAGAGCTGGAAAACACCTATGAGATCATCCAGCTCGCCTTTCATGGGTCCACTGTAGCACACAGCACATGCCTTTTCCAGTCCTTTTTAGGTCACCCCAGGGATGGAATTTTATCACCAAGATCAGATAAACCTCCAGATAGCTCCAGCTCTCTGCATTCTGCCTGCTGACTCCTCTCCCAATTAAGTGGAATTGCTTCAGAAAGCAAAGGTTTTACATGAAAAGCAAAAGTTTTAAACATAAAGCAGCTTTAAATAGTTTTAAACCCCCCAGTAAGATGCCTCAGTAGCTGTTGTTGTACTCGATGGAAATGTGCTGTTTAAAGAACCTTTTGTGTGCTAGAGATGAAGTCAGTATTTAGGCATGCCCAAGTGTTTTATTTGTTACTGCTGCAATATGAGATTGTAAAAGAAGTGGATCTGAAGAAGACTGAATGAAGCCTGGAGCCAGATTAATGTCCGTGCCACTCCAGGCAGCACAGGGCTGTCCTTTTAGACAGGAGCCATGCCATAAGTCTTCATTTTTATATTAACATTTTATGCTGTATTTTATGATCTCCACTAAATCCGAAGCTATTGTAAGAGTGGAGCTAGGGAGACTTCAAAGACCAAGGCTGAAAGATCCTTTTGCAGTGATCGGCACTTAATAAACATATGGAAAATCCTCAAGAAATTGCTAAAATTGTTGTCGGAATCAATTTTGCTGAAGGCAGAGTCGAAGTTTCTAAGTATTCCCTTGACTTAATCCATATGGTGTATTCTGCTCACATATGCCCACCACAGCTTCTATCTTGGGAGCTGGAGGTGTTCCTGGTATTTTATGGCAGGAACATGCAAAGGTCACATGGATTGCTTTTGAAGCTCCGGGGGGAATTCATCGCTGCATACTTGAGATATGTCTGTGTACTAATGAGATGATACCTCCCTCAGCAGAGGTGAGATTGGTCAAGTAGATGTGAAATACACTGGAGTCAGTGGAGTACCCCGGGCAAGATGTGCTCAGTGGAGCAGAGGCTGCTGTCAGTCCTGCTCCTCATAGAGTGGCTGCTTCCCTCCTTGACACTCCTGGGTGTCACACTCTGAGGCTGCTCCCATTCCACTGCGTCCTTGTGGGATTCTAGGAGCCCCTTTTCCACCCTGAGGCAGCAAGTTGGCACTCCCCAGCAGAGCCCATTTCCAAGCAGCTGCCACCCACCAACCTGTGTCTATGTCCTGCTGTGCAGGGCCACCCCAGGATAGAGTTGTAGAATGGTTTGGTTTGGGAGGGACCTTAAAGCTCATCACATTCCAAACCCCTGCCATGGGCAGGGACACCTTCCACTATCCCAGGTTTCTCCAATCCCATCCAACCTGGCCTTGGACACTTCCAGGAAAGGGACAACCACAGCTTCTCTGGGCAACCTGTGCCAGGGCCTGCCCACCCTTGCAGGGAGGATTTTCTTCCTAATATCCAATCTCACTCTGCCCTGTGTCAGTTTGAAGCTGTTCCCCTCTGTAAAACACCACAAGCCTCTGGAACAGAGCTTATTTAGCTCCTTAGAGATACAGATAATCAATACCACATGTAAATGAATGTATTAATTGTTTGTATGCGATGTATTAATGTATAAATTGTCGGGGCTGGAGATCAGTGGTAGGCTCTTCAGACATTTTGCCTTCACATTTTCAGCACAATCAGTTTTTACATCAAGCCGCTGTTTTGCTGTTTCCATAAATTCCTGGCAGTAATTGCGGTAGTTTCCAGCACTTCTCCAGATTTGCTGCTGATGGGGTGAGGAGGCTTTCATCAGGAGTGCTCTAGGACAGCCCTGTCAGAGCCAAGCATCACTTCAGAGAGGCAGCAGCTTCTAAAGTGGCTTCTGAAACATTTTGTCATCATCTTAAATTCGAGCAATAATTGATATCGGTGGGTGGCAGAAAGGGTGATAATTGGTTCCTGTAAATCTTTTAAGTGCATTAGCAGGCTTTGTTTGTAACAAAATGTCTGGAGGTTTCACTGTGGATGCTCAGTTCACTGTTTGTGTACTGGTCACACTTTACATGCAGGGTCTGTTTATAAATAACATTGATAAAAGATTAATGTACAATTGCTGCATCTTCCAAGGGCTGTGTCTGTAGGTGGTGGGCTGGAGGTGGCTGTGGGACTCGCAGGTGGTCTGCTGTGGTGTTCAGGTGGTTGGCTGTCCCTGCAGGATGCCCAGGGGGGCACTCAGCCCAGGGCAGGCTGGCTGGTGTCCCCATGAGTGCCAAAGCAGGCAAGTTTGAAGTGGCTTGCCTGGGGCGAGCTGGAGGGCACTGAGCTGGAAGGAGATCTCTGGAGTCTGTGGTCCCTGTACCGTGTGTGAACACCCCATCCCTTCAGGGACCTGTCATTCTTTCACCTCAGGTTTTCAAAGATAGTCAGAGACAAGCCTACATCATTTCACAATTGCTTTCCTTTTTTTAATTATAATTTTAAAAAGCAGTAGTTTTGCTTGTTTTTATATATATATATATATTTCCTGAAAAGTAGACTCCCAGGTTTATAGTCTGTGAATGAGTGGATGGCACAGCCTGCAGTCCTGATAGCTGTTTGTTCATGAGCTGTTTCTATCTCCAGGTATTCTCCACGGGGGGAAAGGATTGATTGTTTCAGTAAATTGATATTAGTGGAGCACAGTTCAGTCAGAAATAGGTTTCTGTTTTGTGAAAGGTGGCTCTCCAGCTATTTTTTTCCTCCCCTTGCAATGAGTTGGCTCACACCACGACAAGGAGTAGCTGAGAATTCATTTAGCAGAAGAATATTGCTCCTTCATGCCACATAAATTACGATATTACAGGAATAATTATCAGGGAGGGCGATGTTGTGTAAAGGAATGTGCCTGGTACTTCTCCCAGGCGCGGCGCTGTGGCTGCAGTGCCAGCCCAGTAATCCCAGTTCCTTTGGGGTGGAGTGTTAAAATTCTGTGTTTGAGGTGCTGAATGGGCAGCTGTAAGGGCTGAGCTGTGTGGAGCTGGGCTGGGACCCTTGGGAGCCCCCTGGGATGATGGGGGTGGCTGTGGAGCTGCAGGGGTCGTGGCAGACCCTGATGCAGACACACAGGGAAGACTTTCTTGCTTGGAGCAAAGTTCCTTCTGGTTTTCTTTTCATGAATCAGATCTGGAGACCTGTAGTGCATCATCATCTGTCACCTCTTCTCCTCCGTATCTGAAGCAAGTCCCATTTTCTGGTGCTTCCTTTAGCTGGGAATGTGCTACCCCACAGCATCCTGCCCTGTGCAAAGAGGGGACAGGGCACACATCTGAGGTGCTGTGGGAGGCAGCATTCCCTGGATTACAGCCCTTCCCACTGTGGGGGGATACCGGGGTGTTCCAGGGAGGCCACATCAAAACCCATCATCATTAATGCACTCAGTGTTAATGGGGAAAGGGTGTGGGTGGCCTCCTGGAAGGGTGATGGGACATACTCCTCCTGTGTTGGTGTTTTGAATGTGGCTCCGAATAGCTGGGGATTATATTGGCACAGGATTGAAACCTCACCTCTTCCTGTGTCCCTCCACACAGAAATTCTCAATAAGTTTATGGTTATCACTGCTGTTCTCCGTGGAGGCTCAGGAAAGCTTTGTTTTCTTGCCTAAGACCTTGGCACACCTTAACCAGGTGAAAATACTGTTCTCTTGGTCAGCAGGTAGAGTCTGCTGACCTGATCGTGGTCCCAATGTGGACATCACTGGATTTGTTCATTGTAGCCAAGATCAGTTGTCTGCATCTTTACTTTCCTTCTCTGGGGAGAATAGTAGTGTCACTTGTGCATGTACTCAGGAAGTCTTTTGGTGGAGAAATTTTTGTTTGCTGTTCAGCTGGCCACGATCAATAAATAGAGAGTTTTTGCAGCCAAAAAGATGACAATTTTATGAATGGAGTTTAGTAGCACAAACTTCATATGATACAGAAGGAGATAAATGGAACACAAATGGAAAAAGCACTTCACCCCCAGGCCCCATTGTTTAGAGTTTCATAAACGATTAATCACTTCATCCCCATCAAGTGCAATTGTCAATTCAATAAGCTCCAAGGTATTTGGGATGACGCTTGGCAAATGCATTCCTAATGTAATTACACCTAAATGGAGTGTGAGAGCGCGTGTGTGTGTGCGGGAGGGATGGATCTATATTCCCATGTAATGCTGGAGCAGCTGCATGGCACACAGGCTGGTAAGGGAACCCGCCGAGCTGCTGCTCTCCCTCTGGCTCTGCCTTTCCTCTGGCACAGGAGTTTTGGGGTCAGCGTGAACTTTCTTCCCAGGGTCAAACAGGTGATGGAAAATTCGGGAGGTGGGATGGGTGCTGGTTCTTTCCACTCAAGGTGAAGTGGAACGGTGGCAGTTCTGACCCTGGGCAAGGTCAGGTTCATGATTCCTGTGGAAAACCCCCTCCCTTTCCTTCCTCATGCTGCCTGCAGCTGCCTGCTCTCTGCCTCTCTCCCATGAGCCCAGGGCAGCTCTGGAAAGTGTGTGGGGAAAAGCACTGGGAACACCTTGATCACTGTTTTGCTTTCTGGAGGATCAGAGCCTGAAATGTTGGGAGGAATGGAGTAGCTCCAGACTGGCACTCTGGTGCCTAGGCTCATAGTCACAGATGGGGAGTTGAAACCCTGATCAAGAGGAGGATATTCTTGCTGGACTGGTTTAATACTCACATAAAGTCATGTTGAGCAAGTGCACCTCAGGTGGTGTGTTTGTAAAGGGACTCAATTAAGGCAAAAATAATGCTCTGGCTTTCTCTGTGACATGCATGCAATTAAAGATCAAGGAGGGGTGGCTTTGAGTTGAAAGAGGATCGATTTAGATTACATATTGGGAAGAAATTTTTCCCTGTAAGGGTGGGGAGGCCCTGGCACAGGTTACCCAGAGAAGCTGTGGCTGCACTGTCCCTGGAAGCGTTCAAGGGAACAATTGGATGGGGCTTGGAGCAGCCTGGGATAGTGGAAGCTGCCCCTGCCCAAGGCAGAGGGCTTGGAATGGGAAGATCTTTAAGGTCTTCCATTCCATGTTTCCATGACATCCAACCAGAACTATGCCAAGAGCAAGATGATGGCTCTACCCCAGCCCTGGTGCTCAGAACTCACTGTGCTAGTGCGGGATGCTTCACATTGCAGAGCTCCAGAGGCGCAGGCAGCCTGTGCCAGCCTGGGGCTGAGATCCCGCGCCCATTGCCGGGGCAATGGAATCAAACAGGTATCAGCAGGTTCCTTGGCATGTTGCAGCACAGCAGCCCCAGCTCTTGAAAGGGCTGTGATAGGGAACAGTGTTGTCTGTCTTAGATGGTATCTCAGACTCGACATAGACGTGTAAAATGCCAGGCTGGATGTTTGCAGAGACTTGTCAAGCCAAGGGAAATTGTGCCAGTGAAACATTGGGGAAGAGCTTAAAAAGACAGACAATGGTGTGTTTGCTTGCCGAGCTCGCCTACGTGATGCTTTCCCCCTTGACAGAGTTTCTTCAGTTGATCAGTGGCTATGGGGGGAAAGATGCAGCCTTTGCCAGCCCCATCCAGCCAGAGGTGCTGGGACCCCTGCAACCCCATCCTTGGGGGCTTTAGAGCAGCCCAGTGTTCAGCCCAGAGCAGGGACACCACACTGTGGCTTGACACATGACCAGGATACCAAATTTTTCACTGAACAGTTAGTTAGGAGCTGTTCCTTATGGGTTCTTCCTCAAGCCTTTTTTCTCTGTCTCTGCTCATAAATGAGGTATTTTCTTCCATTGCTTTGCATCAAGGAGGGGGACAGCAGTTTGGGTCAGGTTCCTCCACTGTCTGGCCAGTGTGTGGATATTCACACTAATGAACTACAAAGTCTAATTGTTTTGTATTGCATCCTGCTGGTACTTCTGTTGTCTCCGTGCCTTCTCCTCTGATGACATAGTGCTCGTTGGGAGGCAGGGTGTGATGGGAGCTTAACTCTGCCTCTAACCCTTCATGGAGAACCTCACTCCTGCTCCTGACAGATTTTTCTCCTTGCCTGGAGTGACCTCACATTTCATTTGTGGCAGCAGGATCTCTGTGCACAGGTGGGAGGCAGCACTTCTGGGACCAGCCTTCAGTGTGGCACCATTTGGGGCTGCTGAGCTCCTGGCAGCAGCATGCCCCACCTAAAGGCAGCTGGGTATCCCACTCCTAGAGGTTGCTGCACTAAGAAACCCCTCCTGGTTATTAACCTTGTATTCCTGGTTGTCTCTGTGGAGAAAGCTCTGGTAAAGCATCTCTGCCACCTCTCTCCATTAAAGATCCTGGTATGGGGGGAATAAAAGACCCACCTGGGTCTGACCTCCTGATTTCACTAAACCCAAACACAAAAAAACCCCTCATATATCCTCAGTTTCTGCCTTTGGCTTCAGTTTTACATTTCCGTTTAATTGGCCATAAAATGGTCAATTTTCAGTCTTAACAATTAAAGCACTGATTTTGTGTTGCCAAAGCTTGTCTGAGCCCTCACTGTGGAAAGCATCTTTGCAAAACTTGTTTCCTTGAACATTTAAACTGTCAGCCCCAATTATCCGCATTGCTTCAGCTGAATGGGTTTCCTTCCTCTCAGCCAGCAGCAATATTTTGTTACTGTCTATGAAACATAGACTGCATCCCAAGTTAGGAGCAGCCGTTTTCCGAATCGCCGCTTTTACCGTTGCTGTGGATTTGCCTCTTGAGTTGCCATCTGAAATGCTCAGCCCCTGGCAAAACGCTCCCTGAAGGTGGGTGGGCGCCTGTGCCGGAGCTGCATCGGTGGCTTTGCCTTCATGCTCTGCCTTCTGCCTTGCAGAAAAGCCTGAGCTGGATGAGATCACCCTGGAGCGAGTGCTGGAGGAGCTGGAGACCATGTGCTACGAGAACATGAATATCGCCATCGAGACCGAGGAGGGCTTGGGCATCGAGTACGACGAGGATGTGGTGTGTGACGTGTGCCGCTCGCCAGAGGGGGAGGATGGCAATGAGATGGTGTTTTGTGACAAGTGCAACGTCTGCGTGCACCAGGTGAGCCCCTGAGGGCGGGGTGGCAGCGCTTGGCTCTGCTCATCACCCTCGGGTACCCTCCTCCTCTGGCTTCCTCCCATCCCCACCCATCCCTTCCTCTGGGCTGCTGGATCCTCTGAGCTTTCCTCGTGGATCCCAAGTGCAGCTCCAGACGTGTGGGGATAGCAGTGGGGTCTTGGATAGCTAGCAGACAGCAAACCTGCTTTTCTTACCTTTTTAGCCCCAACCATCTATAAGTGCCCACAGAAACACACAACCAGAAGTTGAAGTGTCCCTTCCTCCTTATTCTCTGGTCTCTGTGATATTTTATGTCTCCCTCATCCTTTAATATGCTTACTTCTCTTTACTGCATTTATTATCCATTGGGAACTTCAGCACCCTCAGGTGACCAGAGGTGTGTGTAAGACTTGGTGGCTGGGTGGGATGTGGGTCTGCAGTCCTGTGTTTGCACAGACCCCCCCAGCTTCCTCCTCATCCTCTGCTTTATCTGGGGAGTGGTTGGACCTTCCAGCTCCAGCACTGCAGTCTCACATGGCGAGGTTTCTGTCCTAGCTTCCCCACCGGGTGAGCGTGGGATTTCATTTTATTTTGCTGCCTGGAGGAAAATAAATTTTATTTTTAGAATTGAATGCAAATGCTTCAGGCTCTTGCTGGGGGGAGTCTATGGGCCTCCTGCTTTTGGGGAAACCTTGACAAGGGGAAGGCAGCCACATGAGAGTGTCCTGGGTCCCTTGTGGACCCAGGGAGGTTTTACTGGCCGTGCTTCAAGGGGAAGCGCTGTGTGGTGATGGGATGGCAGTAGCAGCACCTGGGCTTCAGCCTCTGTGTGAACGGTTTTGGGTTTTTTTAGTTCTAACAAGAGCCATTTGCTCATCTTTTGGGCAGCTTTTCCATCAGTGCTTCCTGGAGGTGGGAGAGCACTGGAAATATCTGTAGGAGGTGGGTGTTTTGAATGGTTTCCATCAGTGAATCAGATTCCACAAAATACCAGAATGATTCAGGGTTGTGTTCAGGGTATTTTTTATGTCTTGGGTTCTTTTTTAACAAGCCCAAGTGGCAATGTCAGGCTGTGAGCTGGCATGAGCCACAGCAGGGACTCAGGGGGAGCTGTGGCACTGTGTGTTCTCCACTTCAAGCAGCAGCCCCACTGCTGCAGACGGGGACACAGCAGTCTGGATTTCAAGGCTGTTGAAGGAAAAGAGGGATTTTCAGTTGTTTGCAGGGAGTAAAGTCCAGCCCTAAGCCCTATGCCAGCCCATAAGATGCCCATGATTTAATCTCTGCCCCGATTTACACCCTAAGCCTCAAAGTCCAGAGGCACAGTGCAGGGTGTTACGTGGCATCGTGGTTATCTAACCTGCACCGTGCCTTTGCCAGCACCACATCCCAAAACCTGCTGGGAATGATGCTTTCCTGCGAGCATATGGGTGCTGGTGCCATGGGCTTCACCAGAGCCATGCCTTGTCCTCCTGCATGCCATCAGCAAGGGGCTCAAGACACTCAGTGGTGGGTCATGGTGCCAGGTGATATCGTTGTGCTCACTCCATATGCATAACACAGGCCATGAGACTTGCTATTAATTCCTAAAGTCAAGCTTTTAGAAAGCACATGCAGTTGTCCTTTTAAAATTGTCAGCGAGGTGGAACTGTGTTACCCGCTGCTAAATCACAGTTCATTGCTCTCACAGTGACAACATCACATTTCTGTTTAGCATGGGAATGATCCACCTTCAGTTTCCAGCCACCATGCCATGGGCCTGTCATCACTGAATTCCCTTTCCCTGGTGTGGGCACATGGCTGAACCTGCCCTCTTTTCCATGGACCACACCAAGCTTGTCTATGGCTTGGCATCCTCCCTGGATTTTTGGCATCTTGTTCTCAGTGATGTTGCACCCCAGATAGATGCAGCAATAAAAATAGCTGTGCTGCTCCTACTCAGCATTCCTCTGGCTTCATGTTTCTGGAGCACCTTCTGCCTCTGGTGCTGCACTTGGAGGAGTGTGTTCAGCTGATAATGCACCTTGTTTCTAGAGCTGTACCTTGTCTGGGACAGAAGCCCTGTATTTTCTTCTCAGGAGCAGAATTGCACCTTCAGCTGCTCTAAAATCACTAGAAATAAATAACCAAGATCTAAGAGTCTGCTAGAGATGGGCACCTGGTCATAATTCCTGCTTTCCCCTGGATTTTGAGATGAGTCTGCCAGTTCATTCTGCTGCTAGTACATATCAGGCTGATTCTTGACTGGTACTAAATCACATGTTTTATAAAACATGTTCCAGAAATGATTTATCTGTCAGATTTGGAGGCACTATGAAACACAGTAAGTCTCCTTTGAACTGTGTAGACTTGAAGCAATAATATTTCCTCTCTTAATTCCTTGTTATCCCAATAATCTGTTCACAAAGTGGCTTTTTCCACTTGGAAACCACTATCAGTCCATTTGTGATTTGGGGCAACCTAAAATCATGTTGTAGTCTGTTCTGAGCCAGTGAAGACTGATGGCTGACTTTTGCCATGCTCACACATCTCCATGTGCCCCCTCTGTTCCAGTTTCCCATCCACAGCACTGTCACTTGCAGTGACAATGACCTGCAGCAGCAGGAGAAAAAGCTATTCTTTTTGGGGGGTAAACTTCAAGAAGTGGAGCTGATGAATGCCCAGGCTCAATTTGCAGCCACCAGTGCTGGGAGTCCATGTCATCACTGGCTGCTTACCTTCTGTAGGGATGTCAGAGCAGCCAGATGTAGAATTAATTACATCTCCTCACTTTAAATAGGGACACAGCCCTGTGTTAGTGCCCAAGGCAGTGTGTCGCCCTCTGAAAACCCTTTAAGTGGGAGTTATCAGGACCTGACAGTTAAAAACTGTCCAGTTTTAGTAGTAGCTGTTTAATACAGTCATAAATTATGGTTGAAGTGGAAAGTATTTATCATTATGTGATATGGCTTATCATTTGGCTCTTCCCCAAGTACAGAAGAGAAATATTTATGAAACACTGTGGCTTCTCGGTGTCCTGTGTTACCACAGCAGGTCAGGGAGCTCCACGGGCAGCCCAGGTCTTTCAGTTCTCTCTTGGCTGGAGACTTGTCTGTGCCCCCTTTATATGTGTCATCCTTAAGACTTACTATCCTTTTTGGTTCCTCCCATCTCATTTACATTCATGACTCTTGGCTTCCCTTTTTTACCTTTCTGTAGTTATTTTTGCTTCCCCTTTGGGCTGTGCTGGGCCTGTAACCAGTGTGGTCGACTTTCTCAATCATGGGCTTGTGGCTTTTCAGCCCTCAGTGACCTCAGAAGATTTCTCTGCATAGCATTTCTTACTTTTCCAAGTCATTGTGGGTCAGGAACGGGCAGGATATGAGCGGGCAGATGTCTGCACCACAGAGCTGCTGCTGGTGGAGGCTCTGCCCCGCCAAGCCTGGAGCCAGGCAGGTGCTTGGAAGAGGCACAGCACCTTTTTATACTTAGCTTTTAATTAAAACCCAGGACACACTGATCCACCATGAGCATGCATGTGAAAACAAGGAAGGCAGTAAGGAAGGACTTCAGCTCCCTGTCCGTGCTGTGTCGAGTCTGCAGTTTGTTGGGATGCAGTAGCAGTGAGAAAGGTGGGAGTGATGGAGGCAGTCTGGGAGGATGTCCATCCTGGGCTGCTGGGTTAACCCTCGTCCCTCATGTCTCCACAGGCGTGCTATGGCATCCTGAAGGTCCCCATTGGGAGCTGGCTGTGCCGGACCTGCGCCCTCGGTGTTCAGCCCAAGTGTCTGCTGTGCCCCAAGAGGGGGGGAGCGCTCAAACCCACCCGGAGCGGGACGAAATGGGTCCACGTTAGCTGTGCCTTATGGATACCTGAAGTAAGACATTTTCCAGCCTCCTCCTGACACATGGGTGGGCACAGTCCTGGTTTCAGGTCTTGGCCCAAGGGTGTTCGTTAACAGCGTAAATAACAAATACAGTTTGGCTTATCAAGCTATGCCAGGCAGTTTTCACGCCGTGTGTTTAATTGGCAGCCAAGGGGCACCCTGTTAAGGGAGGGCAGGGAATTGGAGTGCAAAGCCACAGAGGTGGGGAACATACCTTTGAGCAGAGTAAAGCTAATTTCATATGCCCATCTGAGATACACCTCAGATGAGGAATTAATGTAGGGGAAAAGCCAACATAAATTTTTCCTTCTGTGTCATCCAGATTTGTTTCTGGTTTTGGGTTTTTTCCCAAATTACAACTGACCCTGAAGAATAAGAAATGTAATCCATCCTTCATTCAGACTGCCACAGACACCCCTTGGAGGAAATTTGGGACCGTAGCTGATATTTACAACTCGTCTTCTATCTTGTTGCCAGGTTAGCATTGGATGTCCTGAAAAGATGGAACCCATTACGAAGATCTCACATATCCCAGCAAGCAGATGGGCTTTGTCCTGCAGCCTCTGCAAGGAGTGCACTGGGACATGCATTCAGGTATGTAACTTGGCACTGAGGAAACTCTGACCTCGGGGATTGTGCCTGTATCAGCCACTGGAGTCTTGAGATGCTGAAGGACATGGTCTGAATGACTCTTATTTCTGTTCTGAGCAAACTTAATGACAAGAGCCTGTCAGGCATCATCAGATGTTGTTTGCAATCATTTAATGCACTGAGTGCTAGAACTCTAGATTAACTTTCTTTGCATAACACGGTGGTGTTGCTGTAGTGACACTAATTACTGGGACTGCAAATGACCTTGGTTTAGATCAGAAGCCTCCAGGAGAAGGGCTTTTTAAGGCTGCCAGGAAAGTGAGATGCTCATGGGATATATAGCACAAGTATTTCACAGAACTGAGGGGGGTCAGCCTTTCAGTTTTGGGGAAATCAGGGTGCACAAGGGTTGGATAGTCCTCACTGACTTGCTGCCTCAGAAAATAAAGTACTTACCATGTATGACATTTCCACATTTTCTATTTTGCCACACCTAAGGAAACCACTGCAGATACCTGATTGCCTGCCCTCCCCACAACAGGAGAGACAGACATTCTCTTTTCAGATAGAAAGCAGGATTCTCCAGGTTTTTCTATGACAAAAGTGGGACATAGCTTCCCACACCACGATCTCTGTTCTTGGGGAGCAGAGCAGAAGCTCCCATACAAAATGCAGCACTCTTGTCGTGAGGGCATTTGGGGAGCCCTGCTGAACCCCATGATTCCCCCTCCTTCCACCTGCTTGGCCAGTGTGATGTCCTGGTGGTCCCAAAGCCATTAAGCTTTGTAAAATTGAGAGAAATTTAGGGATGTGTCCTGATCCCAAGTGATGAGCTTCAGTACCTCAGCAAGAGCTGCACGGTGGAGGTCGGTGTTCGCAGCAGTGACCGTGGACCAGGAGCTGCTGGCTGGTGGCAGAAGGACAGCAGGGATAGGAGCTCTGCAGGCTCTGCTGTATTTGTGCTGTTGTCTTGGGTTTAATACTTTAAAGGCAGCTATTTAAAAGTAATCCCCATAGTTTGAAATGAAATCTCACAATACTTCTTTAAATCTGTCACATTGACTCATTTTTTTTTGATGGCTCTGGGTGCTTATTCACCCTGCCAGATGGAGATACTGTGTCAGAATGGCAACTGCTTTCAAAGAACAGAGCAGCAGGGAAGGAAGCAAACAGGCTTGGCAGCATCAAAAAGAATTCAGTGTCTCTCAGGCTTCATCCTCTTAGTGCCATCATGACATGGGAGCTGTGAGATCCCGGGGACTGAATGGATTTGCATTAAAGGTCACCTGAGATGGAACAGGAGCCTTGCTGTCCTGGAAGCTTATGGTTTATAAGTCTTCATGAGATTGCCACTGGGGCATTTACTGAGGCCACCCTGCTGTGTGCAGGATGGTTTTGATTCAAGGAAAAGGGGGAGAAGTGAAAAAAAAAACCAGCCAGTACCTTTATTTAAGGATTTATGGGGTAAATTAACACCCATAGGTAAATAAATACGCTCTGTACTCATCCATGGTACAGAGCTCTGTTTCAAAAACTTATGTTTATGGAGCATATTTTATGGAGCATATTTTTGCTAGAACCTGTTTATACAGGTGGGATCTACCCTTGTCAGCATTTTGGGTTTGTGACCCAGCTCTGAAAGGAGGATGTTGTTTTCTGCAAAAGCACTGGATGTTTGCGCCTGGCAGCAATAATCAGGTGCTGGAGGTGGGCAGGTCTGCAGGAGGAAGGAAGTTGCTTCCAGGAGGGGGTTTTCCAAGAGGGTTTTATGAGGCAGAAATCTGGGAGGTGGGCTGGAGGAGTAGAAGACAGTCATCCCAGCAGGGCATCTCAGAGGCAGCACTGCAGCTTGAGAAAGCACCCACCTCAGCCACATTTGCAGAGACACACACTGCAAATCTTTGTAGGGACCTCTGTGTGTGGGGGTGTTTTTCCCCATCCAAATTTGACCATCAAGAGGGAAAGAAACTCAGAAAAGCCTAAGGAAGGGCTCCCCACTGCTGTCCATGTCTTTGCCCTTGCTGCTGCATGTAACTCAACCCCTGCTTTTTGGTGCAGAGCTGTGAGCCTGATGTAACTTGGTGTGACTGTAACCAAGCCTAAACTGCCTGATGCTGTGCAGAGATGCAGCTTTGGAGACACCCTTTGCCTGACTCCTGTTAAGGGGAAGTCATTACTTCATGGTGGTTCTTGTGGTCAGACATCAGGAGATGCCAGACAGCTCAGAATGCAGGAGGAATTTTCTTGTTTGCATTTCTGAGATGGAAAAGAGAGTGCCAGGAGCCAGGCTCTGGTGCAGCCTGAGTCCTGACCATGCTTTTTTCGGACTCCACTCCCTCCTCCTCACGTGTCAGTGACTGGAAGAGCTCATCGAGGCAGCACAGAACGCCAGGGCTCTCTTGGTTGCTGGCAAGCTTCTCCAAAGGGCACAATCTTCTGCTGTCCTCATCTTCCAGCTTTCTTTTTGTTGTCATATTTTGCCCTTGGGAATGTCCTCCATCACTCCCCCATTCATCATCACTTCTCTGCTCACTGCCACCCACTCCCATTAAGCAAGCAGTGCCACTCATGCTCATCCACTGGGATAACTGGTGGTTCCCCAAGCTGTCTTCTGCCTGTGGTCCTGAAAAGGCAGTGTGTGGCTTCAGGGATAAGAGCAGAGTGTGTTGCCCATGCTGCCCCAGTCCCATCCCCAGTCCCATCTTTTGCCCTGCATACTCTGAGGAGTCTGTGAGGCTGAAATTGCCTAAAAATTGAAATCAGTTAAGCTCTACCAGGCTCCAGACCATATGTGGTCACAAAAAATCACATGGTAGTTTTTTAAGGATGCAGAAGTGTTGTGTCTGATGGCTTGGCCAGTGTTCAGCACCGGTAATTAATTTTTCCTTCCTGAGCTCCCTCTCAGGTCTGTTGGAGGAGCCACTTCCTTCCCCTCAGACCCAAACTGCAGTGGAGCACCACTGCAAGCAGCTAAACTTCTGTTTGAATGTCCTTGGCAACTAAAATCACCTCTCTGTTTCTTTCCATTAAGAATGATTTTAGAACTAATTAAGAGCCCATGTTTAATCTCTGGAGCAGTTTTCTCTCAGAATTTTGTTTGGGAATGGATTTGCCTGGATAAGCAAAGTGTGCTGAAATCCTTGAATGAAAGGTGCTGTAAGATAATGAAGCACAATCGATAACAAAGTGGGTACTGCTCCCATCTTTTGAGCCTGGTTTATTCTGTGTGGCAGATCCCTCCCTCCCGCCACAAGTGGCTCCATTCCAGTGCCATTCTGGGATGGATCAATATATTTTTATTGTTAGCTTGTCCAGAGTCCCTCAGTGGCTGTGGTTGACCAGGTATCTTTGTCACCCTGTCGGCTGAGCTGCCTAATTATTTTCTGTTTGCATTTTGGGCACGGTTTCTGACAAGTGTTGCTTGCCATCTGTTGGAGTAGAGAGATCCAGGATGAGTGTCACTGGATTTGCTTTATTCCTAAGGTGGAGTGATGGTCATTCCTGTTAACAGGACTCTGTCCTGGCAGAAGACATGGGCGTGTTGTTAATGCTGTTTTTAGCACTGATGGCAGAAACAGAAGGGAAAGGGACAGCACTGTGTGCACTTTAAAAGCCAGTGTGTGATATACTGCCTGCCTTGAGTAAATCTGGAAGCTGCAGTTCAGGCTGGGCTCCCTCTGTCCCTCCTACGTTGCCAAAAATAAATACTTGAGAATGGAGCTGGTGCTTCAGCTACACGTGTGGCTGTGACAGGGCTTGTCCCAGGGGATGGCCAGGGTAGCAGGGCAGGCACCCTGTGCCCACTGTGCTGCTGAGTGCCCTGGGCTGGCACAGGGAGCATCAGTGGGTGCCTCACAGTGCCAGGCTCCAAGCCAGTGCCAGCAGCACAGCATAAGGAGTTGAGTTTTGCAAGTTACCAGACATTTTTGTGAACAATTTCAGACTGAAATTAGGACCAAATGGCCATTTTTAAACAGGATAAACACGGTGTTGGAGTTCATAATCCACTTGCTTGTGGTGCCTGCAGGAGTTAGTGCCCAGCATTGCTGCTCAGAGCCATGCTGATACATCCAGCTCTTCCCACTGCTCTCTGAGGCTTTGCAGTAGGGCCTGGAGAGCTCTGGAAGTGAAGGATTTGGACAATGCTTGCCCATGCTTTTCTTGGTCCTGGCAGCTTCTTGAGCACCAGCAGACTAATAAAAAAAGTCAAAGGAAAATATCTAAAAACAGCAATGTCAAAAGTTCACCCCTGAGTGCCTGGGCAGGATTCAGGGCTGATGGATGGGATGATGATAAAAAGCTGTAAAACTTCTGTTCCTCAACTCCTACCAGAATATATTTTTCTTTTTGAGAATTAAGGTGTAGCAGAGCTCCAGTAGAACTAAATGGTTTGTCATCAACATTTAGGAAATTTCACATGCCTCCACCTGGTCATTCAGGCCACAAGTGCATCTTCATCGCCCACAAGAGCAATTCTTCCATTAATGCCAAAGTAGTGCCTACAGTAATAGCCCACTTAAAATGTCTCATTATTGCAGTTTAACTGGTCATTAGCAGCTGGAATAGACTGATTTCTTATGGGTTATGGTTGAAATAATTACCTTACACTTTGAGCCATTAAAAACAGTTAATGAGTAGAGGGGGAGAAGGTGCTGACATGGACACAGGCATAGTGCTGGCTGGTGGGAGTTCCTCTGTGGGACACCAGGCTGAGATTTCTTGCCTGTGGGATTCAAAGTAATTTAAGCCTGAAGTAAGTCAGGGAAATCATTAAAAAAATCGATCTGATTTAACTTTGACAACATTGTAGCCACTGTACAAGTTCTAAAGCATTCATTTTGTGATGTTTTGCTCCAGTTGCATTTTTCTTTCTTTTTTAAATGGAGCGAGTTGGTGGCTGTGTAATTTCCTGAGGAGGAAGGCGTTTAGGAGCATTGGCTGCTTAGATCCCATGTTCACTCCTAAACCTTGCCATGTTCTATGTGCTTCTAGCAAAAATGGCATATTGGCTTTAGATGTAGTAACAGAGGGGGAATAGCTTGAGGGTGAAATACAGGTGAGCATTTCTCCATCAGGAGAAATCCACTGACAGTCCTGATCACCCCACTGGCCTGTGCTGTTCTTTGGCTTTTGACATGTCTCATTGGAAGAACTGTTGGAAGCTTCTGGTTATGGTAGGTGAGAGATGAGCAGGGCCCATGACAGAGGTGGATTAAAGAAGGTCAGGTGGCAAAATGCCACCTCTTGAACCCTGGGGCTCTTCTGCTTGTGTTTGTGGTGTTGGGCCCCTGGGTCTCTGAGACTGGGGCAGTGAAGATGTTCCTCCATCAGGAACTCCTGTTGTGGAGCATCCATCACTTCATGGCAGGTGTCACCCTGATGGTCTCCCTGGGTTTGTGGCAGGTCCTTGTCACCTGTTTTGTTGGTGAGTGTCCCCTCAGTGATGGTGCCTTGCCCTGGCCCTGAACCCTGTCCTTGTCCTGCAGTGCTCCATGCCAGCCTGTGTCACCGCATTCCACGTCACCTGCGCCTTCGACCACAACCTCGACATGCGGACTATCCTTGCAGACAATGATGAAGTGAAGTTCAAGTCCTTCTGCCTTGAGCACAGCACTGGGGCCACCAAGTTGCCTGAGGAGACACGGACAGAGCCCGACCAAGCCCAGCTGGACTTGGAGAAGGTCACGCTGCGGAAGCAGAAGCTCCAGCAGCTGGAGGAGGACTTCTATGAGCTCGTGAAACCTTCAGAGGTGGCAGAGAATCTTGACTTAAGTGAATCTCTGGTGGATTTTGTCTACCAGTACTGGAAACTGAAGAGGAAAGCAAACTCCAACAAACCGCTGCTGACACCAAAAACGGATGAAGTGGACAACTTGGCTCAGCAAGAGCAGGATGTTCTCTACCGACGCTTAAAGCTCTTCATGCACCTCAGGCAAGACCTGGAGAGGGTGAGTACAGCTTCTCCTTCAGCTGTGTGTCCATGTGCTCCATCAGGGCTGCTGGCACCCACAGACAGCAAAGCCCAGTCTGACTCCCCTGACAGTTTGGTTCTTTGATCCTCATTCAGAAGCGTAGCAGTGCTCGGTGTGTGTACATCATCCCTGCCAAAACACTGACACTGATGGAATAAGTTAGTATTGGTCTCAGCTGGGGGTTCAGAAAGAAAAAATGTCTGCAGGGAGAGGTGCCTTGGCAGGGCTGGGTGGATGGGGGGCAGATGATGCTGCAGCTTATGTCCACTATTCCTAAGTAGTTTCAAACCACAAAATTATCCTGTGCTGCCCCTCAGATGCTTTGCAGCAGCAAATCTTGGGAACACACTGTTATTTACTTCTATTAAGCATCAAAGATGTGTGAAAGGCAGAGTGAGAGCAGGCCTGGTGGGACTGGGCATCCCCTGCTCTGCTGCAGCCAAAAGTGGGTCAGCTCCTCAGGGAGCTGCTGGTGGAGGCAGAGCTGGGCCAGAGGATGCAGATGGAGGATGCAGGCACCTGCAGCTCCCAGTGGTGCAGGACATCCTTGAATCCCCCCAACCACAGCAGAGGAAGCAGCAGCCTCCAGAGCAGCTTTCTGGGTGCCACCATTAGTGGGTCTCCAGCAACAGGCTGCATCTGCCTGATCTGAGGGTGACAAGTTCAACTCACTTTTTCCCCTCATCTGCTCTATATTGTAAATCTAAGCCAGGCTCCTTTTCCTCCTGCTGCTTCCTCTTGTTCCCAGCTTGGCTTTTCCAGCTGCACTGAACCACCATGCATCCCTGGGTACCATCTTTGCTCACAGCAGCTTCTCTTTGATTTCTTTGTGTCAAAACTATGTGTTTTACCAGATTTCTCGTTTTCCAGAGTCGCCTCCAGGCTTTGTGGGGTGTGCCCATCAGCATTCAGCCTCTGCTTAGCAGCTCCCTGCCAGGTTTCACTGCCTGGCCCTGGAAGAGCTGTTTGTTTGTTCTACTTCCAAGAGTGGAACAATAAACACCAGCTGGATCAAAGTCCAGTGCTCAGATGGGTGATATGGATTTAAACCCAATTGTGGCCAGAGCATCCCAGGTATCTGGTCCTGCACCTGGCAGGTCACAGCCCCCCTGTTTCACTTGCAAATAGTGAGGAATCACATGAAATTGGGATCAGAGATGGAAGCCTCTGAAGGTTTTCAGAGGGTGTCCACAGGATGTCATGTTGGATTTTAGCAATTTCAGCAATTAATCTGGCAGAAGGGGTTTTGGGGCTGATAATGTTGTAGGGATCCAGGAGCTGGGGAGGCAGAAGCAGAGAGCAGATGACATGGGGACAGGCAGAATGATGGTGGTTCCCTCTGGCATTTCTTAATCCCTGACATTTCTGCATTTCAGTGTCAGCAAATTAAAGCTATTGCCTGGGAATCCTAATACAGTCCCCCCATTTTATCTAGGGCCTTTTTTAACCCTCGTTGCCTTTTTTAAAAAGCTTTTTCAAAGGACTGGGTGTTCAAATTAGCTTTAACAAAAAGCTGTGGTTTCCAGGCTTTCACACCAGCATCTAAACTTGGCTTGAGGAAGCAGCACTGGGTGGTGTTGAGCTGTGTAAGTGTGGGTAAATACCAGCAGTCTCTAAGCAAAGCTAATGTTTTCTTCCAGGAATATAAAATCATAGAGAAGAGATATGGCCAAACTCTTGGAGATTCAGGTTGCCAGAAGCAGTTGTTTTCTTCATAAAGAAATAGTTTGATGTTTTCTCCAATCCAAAAAGAAAAAAAGAGAACATAGTAAAATATGCTATATAGCTCCCTGCCTTGTATTTACATCTAGGGGATTCAACAACAGCAAAAAAAAAAAAAGAGCAGCTTTTTCTCCTTTTTTTTCTAAACATTCCCAAATTGTCCTTAAGTGACAAGTGAGACATGTAAGTATGAGGGGTTGGCTGCAGTTGTCCTGCTGCCCTCACAGCCTTTGCTGACAGATACCAGGTAAGCGTGGGATGATGTCCTGGCTTGCTCTGACATTGTGAAAGTTTCAGAGGCTCTTGGCCACTTTGGGACAGTCCCCCATGCCTGGAAATACTCTCTGCAGAGAAGAGTGTGTGCATGAGGAGGGGAGGGAATTGAAGACATCAGGATCACATGAGTGTGGACATACCCATGTGCACGTTCCTCTATTCAGGCCACCTCCTTCTTACCGTATTACAGGAATCTTTGCTCTTTCAGAGCATCAGAAAGCTGAGTAAATGCTGTCAAATCCTGTTAGCTGCCAGCATTTTCTGCTCTGCAGCTGAAAGCCAGCCTCTGCTTGCTCTAAAAGCCTTGATGTCCATTGTGGCAGCAGTGCCAGAGCCTGGCTGTCCAGGCACCGTTCCATGGGGCTGGCAAAAGCGTGGCACTGAAACTCATCAAGGGCCAGGTGCCAGGAGTTATCAGCAATAGCTCTGTCATCTTGTGCTGCTGGGGGTGTTTATCAGCAGCAGGGTTTAGCTGCTGCTGCTGCACTGGCTCACGTGAGCGGTTATATTTTGTGCTTTGCTGTTTGTATTTAGAGCTTCAGATAATTACAGAATGGGTTGGGTTGGGTTGGAAGGGACCTTAAAGAAAATCATCTTCTTCCAACCCCAATGCCATGGTTAATGAGAGTTCTTGAACTGGGGCAAAAGGAAAAAAGGCACCAGTGACTTGCAGGTAGATGTGGAGCAAGTGTGAGTAACTATATGGAGGGGACAGATTTGAGGTAGGAGCTGCTCCAGCTGCTGACCTGGGTCAGCACCACCAGGGTATTTTGCTGTATTTTCTGTGTTTTTTCCTGGTATCTGCTTTAGGGCAGTTCTGTGAGGCTCTGACATCCCCATCCCAGCTCAGCCCCTTCCCTGCACTGGCTGTGGAAAGAGGGTTTATCCCTCTCTGCAGAAGGTGCAATTTGTGGATAAGAACCTGTGCATTTCTCAGGGCACCAAGCTGCTTCATAGAATTGGGCATTTTTTGTGCAGGTGGCCATGTGTCAGTTGTGACAGAACATGTACATGATGCAGCTGCTGGGCCAAGCACTCAGCACGATGCTCAGATGATTGGTGCTGGACTTTTGCATGTTATAATGCTCCTTCTGAAGCATCTTCCCTTCCCAGACTTCCAGTGCCCGTGCTGGAGAAGCCAGCCAGCCTTCCTTGCCCACCATGGGGTCCTGGCTGTTGGAGCCAGGACAGATATTTAGGTTTGAGATGATTCTCTGCATGGTTTCTCCCATATGTATCACACCTTTGAATAACAGTTTGGATCAAGAGCCCTCACTGCTAGCCCTGGCTTACCCAAAGGGCCGTGGTAGGAGTGCAGCAGATGATGGTGAGGTGAAAAGGATGGAATCCCAGGGAGTGGGGATTTCCCTGGGCAACAGGAGCAACGCAATTTGAGGAGACCTGCTTTGACCCTGCCTAAATGAGACACTGTTTCTTGTGTTTCTGTAGGTTAGAAATCTCTGTTACATGGTGACCAGACGGGAGAAAATGAAACACACCATTTGTAAACTGCAGGAGCAGATCTTCCATCTCCAGATGAAGCTTATTGAGAAAGATCTTTACCCAGGTCAGTACCACAGAGCTCGTTCTCACAGACACTGTCCCCACTGAAGCCAAGTTGTGTGCCCCAGCTCCCTTCACCAGGGAAGCCAGAGCTGCCCCCTCCCCTGATATGTTATTTTGGCACAGTTCATATATTGACTCAGAAACACTCAATAAAGCCAGACTCTGGGTGACTGGAGTGCTGGAGCTATTTGTTTTCACAGATCCCTCTTGATCCTCCCCTTCCTGGAAATCAGTCAGGACCATGCATTTGTTAGGTGGGGATGCTAAGGCAGTATTTTGTGACCTGGGACTGCTTGGGAGGAGATGGCACATCCTGGGCATGGGCTGCTCTGCACCTGGCTCCCTGATACAGGGTGGAAGCCCTGCTTCAGGCTCTTTGCAGATGCCTTTGAGCATTCTGTCAAGAGTCAAGGGATAAGCTGCTGGTGGGGGTTCTGTGGCTCCAGGAGACCAGCTCCTTTAGCTCTGGTCAGCTGCAGCTCCTTGCTTCACATATCCATTAGCAGAGATCATGCTGCTGACTGCAAAGCCGCTGCCAACTTCTATTAAGGAGCTGAAGTAAAGCTGGTTTCCTTTTGTCCTACTTCTTTTTCCTTTTGCACAAGCAGTCCCAGAGCCCACAGCTTCTGCTCCCTCCTCCTTCTCCTCCTTTGCCTCCAGTGGCAGGGCAGACCAGACCCCGTGGCTGCAGAACAGTTTTTCCAGCAGCAGCATCTGGTGCTTTGGCAGCTGCTTCTGACGCTTGTTGTGTTTGTGGCTTTGGAGTTGTGTTTGAAGCCATCACATGGTTGGGGTTTCTTCAGGAACTGTCTGGGCTGAGCTTTCCTTGACAAAAGTCTCCTTTGACTGAAGTTTTGGAGGCTGAGGAATGTGTATGTTGAGATGTCTGTGACTCAAGCCCATGCAAATTCCTCTTGATAGCCAAAGCCAGGCAGTGCTGGAGCAGCTGGGACCCCAGGGTCTGCTCTGGGGTGATGTGGGTCCTGTAAATCCCAGTCCCTGTCATACTCTGTGTTGCTGCACACATCTTTACTGGACTGGAGGTACAGCTCACCAGCCTGATCACACACAAATGGTTCTCACCAACTGGAGACCCCACATTGCACATCCATGCCCTGGTACCCAGATTATTGTGTGCATGTTACTCCTGGACCCCCACCTCACCGCCCCAGCCAGCAGTGTCCTTGCCAGGATCTCCTTGCCAGGAGCACCACCTGCCATGGGCTGTCACTGCCAGGTTTTGTGGGTTTTGGAGGCATCACAGAGGACTTAAGGATGCTCTTCAGTTCAGCTGGGCAAACCCAGCCCAGCATTTGGTGCTTTCAGAAGGAGATAGGCACAGGGTAGTTTGCCAGGATGTGTTTTTAAGCTCACCTCTCTTGTAGACAAGGTGTTAGATAGCTGGAAATGCCCCTGGGGACCTGTGTTCCCCAAAGTGCCTTGGGGGTACGTGTCTCTCTGATGTAGCAGTGGGATGGAAGCCAGGAATTCCTCCCAGGGAGAGCTGGAGTAGGTGAGCTGGGAGCTTCACCAGTGGGGTGCAGGTGCCAGCCAGTGATGGGGAGCTGTGTTGAGGCTCTGCTGACGGTGTTTTGGGGTTGTCTGCACACCCCAGTGCTGGTGCTTTGCAATTGCCCTTCCCAAAAATGTTATGGGTGTACTTGAGAAAAGCATGGCTGCTGTTCCCATGATGTTTGTTCTGCCTAAAGGTGAGTGATCAGAGACAAACCCACAGTGGGAGGGTGGCTAGGATTGGTGTGCAGGGATGACTTCAGACCCTGTGATGCAGATTTGTCTTCTCTCCTGCCCTACCTGGCTGGTGCTTGCACTTTCCACTCTGAACCAACTGAGCTGAGCTGCTTTTCTCTCCTGGGACAGACTTATTGGTTGAGCCTGAGCAGGGACTGACTGCTTCCTCTGGGACCCAGCTCCTGTCAGTCCCTGCTGCCAGGGAAACAGCCCAACTCCAGGAATTTGGTCCTGGCATCTAAAGGTGGTTTGGGCATCCCGTGCCAGGGGGACATGAGGGACCCGAGTGCCTTTCGGCATCAGTCCGTAGAGTGTCCTGAGCTCAGGAGGAGTTCCCTTGCCAAGTGACCACACCAGGAGCTGCAGATACTCAGCATCCAATGGAACCCAAGCTTTGGACAACTCACTGCTGCCTTTTGCAGCATTACAAAGCACGTACTGGTTGGGAAGTGGGGGATGGTTCTGTTAGCATCCTCCCCCAAAGCTCCAGACCAGATGCTCTCCATACCTGGGGATCCTAGGAGGAAGGAAAATGTCTCCATTATTTCACCAGGATGAGGCCAGTTTTTAACTGCTGTTACAGTAGCCATCGACCAAGATCTGCTGGGGTTGTTCCAAAGATGGTTTTGGCACAAAGGTTTTTTTGGACCAGCTCCCACACAAAACTCAGAACAGGAGGGGTTTATTTTTCCTGCTGTCAAATGATCATTTAAGCAGGAGATTCTTAATAAAATCAGTGAGAACTGCCCATGTAAAATGAACCTTCCTCTCTTCCCTGTATTTTTCTTGCACAGAGTGGAAAGCAAACACTGTCTGGCTTTGAAACATGGCTACTATTTTGACAGGTTCCTCTTCAAAAAGTGCTGCTCGGGTTTCTCTTTAGCCCCGTTGTGCTGTCTAAACAAAGTTAGATTTTGATTTTGTAAGCGAAGTGAAAAATGTGTCTGCCTTCCTCCCATTACTTGGCAGGAACGTAGCGAATACCAAATTTGCTTTTTCATTTCTTTCTTCCTGTAAGTTCTTTGGTCAGAAGGGGTTCCTGGCTGGCAGCTCCAGGACTGTAAATCCTCTGTTAATTCAGGCTCAGGCAGGTGCAATGCAAATTCTCTCCCCTGCTTGCCTGGTACATTTCCACTGCTGCCACAGGGGGAGAGCTGAGGTTATTCCCTCTGACCTGTGCACCTCATGGCCTCTCTGCTGAGGATTTGCTGCTGGCTGACACAGTAAACTGATTCCTTCCTTAAGATCATTGTTTAGCCTATGGGCCAGACTCTGAAAAACTGCTTGTGGCACCTCCGCTTCTATGAGCCACTCACATTTTGGTTTAAGGGCAATATCCTTCCCTCTCTGAAAATCAATAGGAGTTTTAGCATGGACTTCTAGGGGAGGATGGACTAATGGAGTAAGTAAAAACTGTTGGAAGTATTTTACTTGGCAATACAAGTTGTACTTTTATATGGTATTTGTCCTGTTTACCCAAGAGGAATAAATCCAGTAGAAGTTCAAAGCCATTTAGGAAATGCTAATTTTTAGCTGAATGTCTGTATAGCTAAGAGTTAGATCCCTACCTTTCCATAGGCAATCCTAGTCATCTTTTCTACTTCATGTACCTATATCACTTTGGGTTTTTTTCACTTCTGCAGTTTTGCCGAAAGGTCAAATCAAGGCTGGCTTTAAAACTGCTGCTCTGTCAGGCTGGCTGTGCAGCTGAATCCCTTCCTGGAGATGCTCTTGTTGGTGATGGGTGACACAGCACCAGGTTTGTAGGTCACCATGGCTCTTGCAAGGTGTCTGAGCAGGATTTGGGGTTGCTCCCTAGTGGATCATCACCCCAAAGTCCTGGCCCAGGTCTGTGGCTGTAGCGTCTCCAGCAAATCACCTGCCTTCAGTGGGGCTGCTCCTGTGGTCACTCCTCTCCAAGGCTAAAATCTCCTTTTTTTGTAACCTACAGATTTCAGATTTTAACATGTAGGGACCTTAGCCCACAGCTGGCCAAAGAATGGCCCCTGTTCTCCCTTTGGCTTGGAGTTGTTGCTGGTTTGCTGCAGGTCTCCACTGCAGGGGTGTGCCCCAGGGGAACTTGCTCACCACAGCATCCCTGATGCCTCGTCTCACACGACGTTTTCCTTTTTTCCTAAAAAATGCCAGAACAAACTGGGAAGAAGACAAGGGGTAAGAAAAGTGACCCAAGAAGGAAAGGAAGAGATGGTAGAAAAAGTAGTCCTGAGAAGACAGAGAAAAGGAAATCGGTCAACGAAACTGTTTTGGGACAACTGGGTAAGTCTGATTTTATGGCGCAGAGCTGACCCGCGATGCTGGAGGCTCCCTGTTTTGGGGAGCAGGGTTAAGAGTCCCAGCCCCTGATCCCTCCTGCATGGAACATGGTGGAGTTACACCTTCCATCTCTCCTTTGTGGGAATCAACCTGAATTATCCAGGTCCTACTAGAGGGACTGGGTCAGGAACATGTTCACTGGAAGGGCAGGGGATTCAAAATTCCCCCCTGTAGCTCCAGGATTGGAAGAATGTGTTACAAAACCTGTGATGTGCTGCTGGAGCAGGATTTCGCTTTCAGGTGATAAAATCAGACTTACCCATCCCATGGTAGGGCTGCTCCCCTGTGCCTTCTGTGCTGTGCAGTGACAGTGAGTACAGCACGTGGGCTCTGAGGTTTCATGTCCTGTCCGTGGCACATATGGCTGTGCTGGTTGTGCCACTGATGCAGGAACATCCAGGAGTCAGGCACAAAGTGCTCCCATCTCTTGAATTTGCTCAAGAGGGAGGAGCCTGACCCCACAGTTGCTTCAATCACCTCCAGTTCATCCCCATCAGCTACAGCAGCAGGCAGGGCTTGGGGAAGAAAAGGAAACAGAACAAAAAAGGTTGTTTTGGACAAGGTCCTTGACAACTGCATATGGTTTTTACATGGAATTGGGTTGTTGTTTGACTTCCTCTGGTGCTGCCACCTCTACCAGCAGAGGCAGAAGGTGATGAGTCAGTGTGTGCCTAGCTGCCACACAGGGGAGCACTGGTACTGTGAGGCTCTCAGGTAGTCTGGAGATGCTGCTAAACCCTCCAAGGGGTACAGAGCATTTCTGTGGGAGGTCTGGCAGTCTGGAACCCACCCTGCCTTGCTCTGCATTGCACATTGCTCACCTGACTACACTGCTTTCTGGTTATCTCAGAGCTGTTGGGTTTTAGGACCTTTGGAAATGGGGCTTTTGCACTCATTCTGTCTCTGTTCTGTTCTTTGCTAAAGAAGTTTTGGATTTACTGGGGCAAATTCCAGCAAACAAGAGAGGCTGGTGATTCTCAGAGAAAATCTGAATGGCTGTGAGCTTGGGAAACCAGGCAACTTGACCCAAAGCTTCACCAAGTTCTTGTAACCTCCTAAATTCTGTGAAGGGTTTGAAGCATCCCTTAGGGCAGCTGTCATCAGAGAAGAGCTGGGGAGGGTGAGCTGGGCAGTGCCCTTGCCCACAGAACTTGGGCTTTTCAGTATTTGGGTACCACACAATGCCCTAAGTTCATCCTTGCTTCTGCTTCACCTTCTGTGCCTTGGGCTGGTGACAGGGTGGGGTGCTTTCTTCTCCAAAAAGGGCCGTGGTGAGGTGCAGGGTCACAGCCTGTGTTGCTGCTCACAGGTGAGGGTGATGTAAAGCTGTCACTGCTACCAGCAAACATTGTGAGCACGACTCACCTTGCCCAAGCCACTACTCTTTCTCTCTCTATTGCTAGACTGACTGTTTCAAAGGAAAGCTCTTCCTGAAATCCAAATCAAACCTCATTTTTCCTCCATCCATTAAACCAACTCAGATGTTGAACCTGTGGGTTTCTGTTTCAGAGATTAAAACTCTCTCTGTGTAGGTGTGCACCTTTCCCATTGCTAATTGGACACAATTAGTCCAGCCCACAGTGCTCTCTCCTGCTCTCAATGATCATTATCAGGAAAATTTTCAGCTTTTTCCATTCCAGCCTTTATCTCTGCTCCTCTTCTTCAGTTTCCACACCTTTTGAGATGTTCTCAGACCTGCAGATGTAGCAGTAGTCCCATCACCATGCTGGCTGCTTGGCTCTGGTAGTGGCCTGGCAGCAGCTGCTTCCTGGGGAACCTGTCATCCCTTGTTTGGGCACAAGTCCTGCTCTGTCACCATATTTTTTAACTTACACTTGAATTGTTTGTCTTCTGCCATTGCACGAGAACGTTTCCACCTGTGCTGGGATGTGTCATTCATTGCTTGTCATCTTCACTGGAGGAAAAAGCTTGGTTTGGATTCAGGGAGGTTTGTGGAGAGTTGGATGTGAGGGACTGCTTGGGTATTTGTACTGTGACCTCAGTGAACCCCAAGTTCAGCACTAGTGCTGGAGTAAACCCTGCCCTGTGTCCAGTGTGGTGCGTTACACTTGCTCTCTCAAGTGTTCCTCCAGGGAGTTCTGGTGGAGTTGGTGGTGGTGGTGACAGAGGGCAGCATGGCTGTTCCTGGCTTCTGAAGCAATCTTCCACTCTTGTTTTTCCCAGGCTTGTCAACCTCCTTCCCCATCGATGGGACCTTCTTCAACAGCTGGTTGGCACAGTCGGTGCAGATCACCGCGGAGAACATGGCAATGAGCGAGTGGTCACTCAACAACGCCCACCATGAGGACAGCACCCCTGGCCTCTCCGAGGAGCTTCTCCAGGATGAGGAGACCTTGCTGAGCTTCATGATGGACCATTCCCTCAGGTCCCCATTCAGGCAGAGTGAGACCACAAAGAAAGTGAAAAGCAGAACGAGAACGAACACTAAGAAAAAGCTGCCAAGGAGCAACCCCTCTGCAGTGGGTGGGGGCCACCCAGAGGGCTCAGAGCCCTGGACTAACAATGCCAGCAACTTGTCGGATGATCCCGCCAAGCCCTTCGCTCTGGATTCCAGACCGAGCAAGCTGGAAAAAGGGGCAGCAAAGCTTCCCACAGACCGCAAAGGGACGGGAGAGGCCAAAAAGGTGGCCAAGAAGGGCTCTCTCCAGAAAGCCAGCGAGCCTCATCCCCCCGCTGGGACACGGGGCTGCGTCAGCAAGGATGAGGAGGAGGAGGAGGAGACGCCGCGCTGCGCTCAGACGCAGCCCAGCCCCGCAGCCAAAGTGCCTGACTCCATAGGTAGCCCCAAAACCATCGTGAGGTTTAAATTACCAAAGGAGAGCCGGGGGACGCGGCGCTCGCAGCCCCCCAAGGCCGATGGCGCTGGCGGAGCTCCCCTGCGTCGCTTCGACGCCGACACGGACGGATACTTCTCCGACGCCGAGATGAGCGACTCGGACGGGGAGTCCCGCAGCGGCCGGGCGCAGCGGGGCCAGCTGGACGCGGCCGGCGAGGACATTGTCAGGATGAGCATCCTGGCGTCCTAACTCCTCTGATCACGCTGGCTCGATGAGGCCTCAACCCAGTTCCAACTGCCATGTCCGATTTCTGCCTGGTATCACAGCGAGGGGGGTTTTTAATATGTGTATATAGTTGGAAATTCTGCACTGTTGTCTTTCTCTTCTCGATACGCCTGAGATACAGCTTCAGCTTCACCGACATCGATGACTGTGACAGCAGTGGTCCCTCCCCGGCTCCCTGCCAGACCCCACTTCCTGGGAACGTGAGCTGGCACCTGCCAGGACCGATGTCAAGGGTGCAGAGGGTGGTGGGTGCCGGTACCCGTGCTTTCTGCAGGGATGACAGTTCAATTAATGGGCATTATTTAATGAGGGGCAGATTTCTGCCTGGGACGGTTGCCCTCAGAGCAGGGAGCGAGTAGAGGGGTCCGGCAGTGGCCAGTGGGAGGGGAAATTCCCACCTGTGTGTGCAGAGAGAACGAGGCGAAATAAGCGATTCTAAAATAAATAATGACTAAAGCACAAAAAGCTTGTTGGAGGAAAACGCTTGGGGTGGAAGAGAGAAATGTTACATTTCTGTTTCTTGGGAAAAAAAACAACCCTTGGTCATTATTTTTCCCATCATCTTTCCATTCCCATGGGTTGGGATCCATTCAGGGGCCAGGATGCAGGAGTCCTCCCCATCCATGCCCCCACTGAGGTTCTTAGAAACACTGAAGTGATTTACTCAGGTGAATGGATCAGCAAGTGGAAAATGGAAATGTGGGGCAGGATGGAAGAGGAAAGTGTCCTTTAAAACCACTGTGGGGAGTGAGGGTTGGTGTAACCTGGGAGGTTGAGCAATTTTTTGCCCATGTTTCTCTCCAATGCTGCCATGGTCCCACCATGCCAGGGCAGCACATATGAAATCCCCCTTGCAAACCAAAACTATGGCCCCAAGGCCAAATGTGCCATCACTGAGGGGAAATAGCAGCCCTTGCCACCACCACTAAATGCTACAATGGAAATGGTGAATTTATTCCTCTCCATCCTTTGTTTTGGTTTGTGGTTTGGTTTATTTTTTATTACCTTAAATCCTGGTTACAAGCTGTTGACTCGTTGTGGAGGGGTGATTCACAGAAGCTGACATAAATATTACAATAATTTAATGCATAAAATGTCCCCAGTAAGCCTTAAATGTTGTTTAAAAGCCCATGTTACCTATAAGTCAGGCGAATTTCCATGTTTGCACTTAATTGCACCATTACTTCGGTTTTGGCTTCAAAGGTCACAGTTAAGTCATGCTACGTGTTTTATTGGAGTGACCCCAGTGTGAGCTCAGGGAACAAAAACAAAAAAGGAATTCACTGAAACTTTTGTTGTTGTTGTTTTTTAAAAATAAAAAATGTTTAAAAAAAAAAACTTAAAAAAAAAAAACCACAAAACCAACCCAAACCTGGGACACTTCTGCAACCGGTTAAACCCATCACTGAACAAAAAAACCTTGCAATTGTCAAACCAATCAGTCAAAGAATTTTGTGGATGCCAAAGAAATATTTTGACAGTCAAGCAGCACAGAAACCGGAAACTTGTCATTATGAAAAAAAAAATTGGAAGTTATTTAGCAACCAAGGACTAAAGACACACTCATACCACACTGCTGCGGCGTTAGGTTCCAAGCTTGCTCCGAGGGATGCTGCTGCTCCAAGACCGCATCCTGCCATTTTGGTTTCCAATGCTTTTTGCTCATTTCACTGTGAGCTTTCTTTTTTGAAACTCTGAGACTATTTTGATTCATGTTTTAGAGTAGATCATCATCTTTATCAGCCTTCCAAAGTCCTTATTATTGATAAAATTGCAGCAAAGATCAGCGATGACAGCCCAGCTGATCCCAGACACGGCAACTGGTGGGGCCTTTGGGTGGGATGCCCAGCCCTGCCTAAGCCAAACACTCACCTGGCTGAGACTGACTGTGCCTGGGAAGGAATCTTCCTCAGATGGGAAAAATGTGACAATGTTTTATTAGTGAAAAAAAAAAAAAAGAAAAAAAAAGAAAACAGAAAAACAGCAAAATACCAACAAAACAGGAACCACCTTTGTTATAAATTAGCATAATCCATTGAGGTTGGAAATGAAAATCTGCTCATTAATTAAGGCTCAGTATGTTCAGATAATGTTAAATACAGTAAATAGGACTTAGTTTATCTTATCAGGCTTGCTAGCTTTAGCTCCAGTATCCTAGTATACGAGTCATAACAATAATCAATATGCTGCCTTTTAATGAGTCTTGCTTCCGTGTGCTTCACTCAATTATGGTTATAAAAAAGGAATCCACAAATTTCACTGTACACAGTTCCATTCATCAGCTTCTGCACTACTTGTTTTCTCAGTACAGGAAAGCAAAAAGGGGGAAACTTTAAAGAACAACTGACCTGGCACCTCCAGCACTGGGCACAGTTGAAACACTCCCAAAACATCAGGCATCATGTTTTGCATCAGGAGATGGGGGAAAAGCTAAGGGAGCTGGTGGGGCACAGGGAGAAGAATGGGATGGCAGGAATAGAAAGGAGGAAACGGGCTCATTGGTGAGCTGTGGGGTTGAGCAAGGGCTGGACCATGGCAGGACAGCTGCAGCCACCCCAGAGCATCCTCTGCCTGGAGCATCCTTGGAGCAGGAGAGTCTGGTGTTCTGGAGAGAAAATGCACAAGGAAAATATTTTTGATGTTAATGTAAATGTATTTTGAAATGAATAGAAAGAGAAGAAAAAAAAAAAGGTTTATTTTAGTACAGAAATGTTATCTTTTAAGATGTATAAACTGCAGGAATCTACATTTGCACTGTTAGAGCACCTGTTTCCTTGGTGGAACAGCCACTGTTGCAATGAGGATGCAGAAAGCATCATTCCCTGATGGAGCACGGCCCCACACCAGCCCCAGCCGTGATGGTTGAGGGACTTTCCCCAGGACAGCTCCCATTCCACACTCCCATTTTCCCTACACCCATATTTTGATATTTTTTAAATTATTATTATTATTATTATTATTGGGTTTGTTTGTTATTTTTTTTTCACTTGCACCTATTTTATGGGGTTAGGATGCCTGCTGTCCCATGGAGCTCGCCCCAAGGCTGGATGCAGAATGGAGCCAGGCTGGATGCAGGCTGCAGGAAGATGCTGCTACAGTGCAGGGCATGAGGTTTGGTTGTTCTTTAAGGAAATCCCCTGCAGTTTGCAGCATTCCACATTCAAAACAACCCACTTCACATCAGTTACAGGAAATGATATGAATGTCACAGGAGGAGAAACCCTTCTGTTTTCTTTGTTTCAAAGAACGTGATGTGCCATTTGTTAATACAAAAGAGAAATATTGAAAATATATTGAAAAGAGCAATTTTAAATTATTTTTGGCTTATGTTGCAATATTTATTTTCTTGTATTAGAAATTCCTTTGTAGAGAAAAAAAAATGTATTTTTCATTAATGCAAAAACCTATTTCTCCTTTTTGTACATTTTCCATGTTAGTTAATTCTTAAAGCAATATAATGTTATCAAACTTGTTCTGTGTGAGACTGTATTATGCATGCTATTTGTGTTGCCTTGGAATAGCTCTGTCTGCCATTATTTTCATCCTGTTTAGATACAGTGTATGCTTTAATACACATTGGGACCATGGCCCATTGCTTATGAAAAAAAAACCCTTTGCATTCCTCAATGTGTTGGCAAATGCAGTCAATAAAGCAGTGTTTTCTGTGTACCTCGTGTTGGTGTAGTGAGAGAAAACTCATCCCAGGGATGCAGCTCTGTGGGGATGCAGGGCTGGTCCAGCCCTCCTGTTGCATCCACTCTGCCTGTGAGTAGCAAATTTTTGAACTTCCATTGCATTTCCATTGCCAAATCTTAGCCAGCTCTAGGGAAACACAGCTGGAGATGTTTGGCACAGCTGGATGGGCAAGCCCAAGCAAGAGGATGTTCACAAAGTTCCCCCTGCCTGAAAATTTCTGTAATTCAAGGTAGCTGCCTTTCTCGTGGAGATTTAAGTCTTGTTTTGCAAATTTGGAGCAAAGCCCACAGAGGAAGTCCTGCTGTGAGACAGGATGCTCAGAGGAACAGCTTCTTGCACCAGGAACTAGTTTAACAGGCAGAGAAATAGACTGCTAGATTTGCTATTCATGGAAGCAAAAGCAAGCTGTGAAATCCAAAATACTCCAGCAATGTGTTCCTGTTTGTAAGACACTCCTTGTACCCTGCTGATACCAACCAGCACTATGTAGTGAGTGGCCATGGAACTAAATGGTCTCTAAGGTCACTTCCATTCTGTGATTGCTGATACAGAATTGTTGGTGATGGCCTGACCCTCCACAGGGCTCATCACACAGCTTTAAAAACTTGAATGGGATCCACATCTTGTGCATGCTTGGCTGGTTTGGAGGCCACAGGCAAGGGTGCTGCCTTGCTTCAGTAAATATTTGACTCATCAAGCAATGGCTCTTTTCTTCTACCTTTTTTTGGCTTTTACTGGCACATTTTTCTTCTGTAAAATCGCCCAAGTGTCCAAGCTGCTGAAGGAAAATGAGCTATTTAGTAGATGTACTTGGTTCAATTTGTTGCTGACGTGATTAATCAGGTCATGGGGCACAGTAAAGACAGAGCAAAACCATTCATCTGAGATGGGGATTCTGGGGGGTGGAGACAACTACCATGGCCTTACATTTAGCTCTTCAATGAAAAGGCAAAGCATTGGTTTATTGCAAAGTAAGGATTTTTTACTGGGCTGTGTTCTTGCTCACAGCTCTCCAGGCACCCCAGTGATGAACTCAAACTCCAGTCGAGTCCCCAGAGCCCCTTCGTGCAGGTGTGATGTCCACAGCAATGTGCATGAACCTGTCAAAAAGCCGGTTCAAGGCTTCTGTAGCAAATTTTTCACCTGTTCTAGGCAGGGAGATACTCGTGAGTTCAATTCCATAAAGCAGGGAGCAAGGCCAGCCTGACTGTTATTGTTTAACCTGAAACAGCAACCCCTTTCCCAGCCCCAAAATGTCCAAGGGGATGATGCCAAGCCCAGATGGATCTCAGAGATCTTATGCTGGGGAACATGAGGCAACATCTTTACAAGCTGGCAAGGATTTTGTCTCAAAAATATTTACGGCTCATGGAAGAGAGAGCTAGCCAGATTCCTGGGAAGATGCCTCCCTGCCTGCTGGCACCTACATTAGACCAGAGATGGCTGGGATGGTCTAG
This sequence comes from Parus major, assembly GCF_001522545.3. Classification (NCBI taxonomy): domain Eukaryota; kingdom Metazoa; phylum Chordata; class Aves; order Passeriformes; family Paridae; genus Parus; species Parus major. The sequence goes on along the minus strand of NC_031782.1, from coordinate 9,365,990 downwards.
CTGGATGTATCGTAGAAGTGGGCATGGGGAATGGAACAGAAATGCCTGCAAGCAAAGGAAGAGAGAATTTTGGGCTGCAAAAAAAAGACTACATCACCTCTGTATGTCACCTCATCTCCTAAAGACCCCATTAAATAGATACATCTGTTTCATTAAGCTGACAACAAAACCAATTCACCAAGAACAGCCCAGCAGCTCATATCTGACTTCTGACAGGCACCTTCTAAACTCCAGGCTGTCTTTTGAAGGAGTGGGGTGCAGGAGGGAGTTCCACAAGGCCAGGACCCAAACCCTGAGTACCAAACCCAGGCAGCAACCCCACTGCCCATCACCATCACCAGAAGAGAGCCACCAGCCACGAGGGACACTGCTAACAGAGCAGGGACAGGCAGACCTGGGGCTCCACCAGCAGCACCACACTGTCCTACAGCCCAACCTGGGAAATATTCCTCAAAAAAGTTACAGAAAGCTAGTATTAAACATATATTTGTAGGCAGTTAGAGCACACAGGGCTTTGCTGTGGTGCTCGCTCAGGGCTTGCCTAAGTATCCTCATCACAGATGGTGCCAAATGCCTCAGTTTTTAGTGAGTAGCCAAAGAATCATTTCAATTTAATTGCAAAATAAATGTTAGGCTAGTGCCTATATGTTTTGCATATGGATTGCAAGTGCCACCATAAATACTAATGGGTCAAATACACCCCAGTGTCAGTAAATCATCAGCAAAGGATGTGGAAAGTAATTAATTTTCTTTCAGCTTATCCTGAAAGAATTGCAGTAAGAACTTGTTTTATTGTGTTTGATTAAGTGCTGGTGGTATAACATAATTTCCCATAACCCTGAAAACTGCTGGTGCTGTACTTCTGCATACATGCCTCTAATGTGATGAGACCGTATTTAATATTTACTCTTCCAAAGTTGATACATTTAGAGGAGACATTTTGTGCACTAAAAATAGTTCCTTGGTCTTGGATTTCCATGTAGGGCTGTGAAATTATGTGTCTGCTGTGATTGCAACAGATGAATAAGAAAAAAAAAATCTCTAAAAAAATAAACAAACCTATGACTAACCCACAAAACAAGAGAAAAATCCCACTGCAGGCAGTGTCGACCCTGGCTGGTCCAGAGGGTTTCACAAACACTGCCTCTGTCGTCTTGCCCATCCCAAACTTTATTTGACAAACTCATTCCCTGTTTGTTTAATGCACAGGTGAAAACTGGACCTGTGGAGGGTATAACTAGACATTTTTTTGTGGAGGGTTTACATTTTTTCCCCAGGCAGCTTAGTTTGGGGATGAGTTGGGACTGGTATTGGTTGCAGGCAGTTCTTCCTTCTCCTGAGACAGCCAAATATGCTGGAGATCCACCATGAAGTCATGGTGAGGAGGTTCCCAGCCCCCAGCCAAGTTTTGGGGGCACAGGGTGAGCCCACAGCTTTGCCCATACCCATCCCTTATCCATGAGAGGGTGCTATGGGCTCAGATCCTGGACCTTGTCTGCCATCAGGTATAAATTGTGCAAACAGCAGGTTTACAGGGGAATTAGGTGGTAAGAGGAATGCAGCTCCCTTCCAAAATCAGAAGTCAGATGCTGGTGGTACTGTTTGTGCTGTGGGTGTCCTGAGAAACAAGACCTGGGGCTGTCTGAGCTCTGCTGGTGTGTGCAGTTCTGGGATGGAGTTTCCCAAGGTGGTTGGATTTTGGCATTTCTTGAAGTGCTGGGATGGTGTTTCCCAGCTAAACCCACTCTACTGAGTATCAGATGCAGTGTTTTTCCTCAGGAGTAGCTGCTGTACATTCAGATGTAATAAAGATTAAAATAATTGACTGCCTGTGTTTATATTTTAAGTGGTACTTTATAATGTTGACACTGAGCACAAGGAGAAAATGAAGAGGTTAAAATACTGCTGTTACACCTGGTCATTAGCAGCCCTGCAATGAGCTCCAAATGGCCAGATCAATGAAATGGAGATTTTCCAGGGAAAACAACAGCAGGTCAAGAAAGCAAAATAACATCTGCAGCCGTAACTCCTAGGAAAATTATTCTCAGGAGAGAGAGGCTGAGGACACCAGCCATCCATGTGGGAATGACCTGCCACGTGCCCTGCCTCCATCCAAACATCTCCCTGTGCAGGCTGGAGTGCAGTACCCTGCAAGAGAGAAAATTCCCTGCAGAAAACAAGGTACCAAAACCCCTTCCAAGAATGCTCAGCTATAAATAGGTGTTTGTTGTATGGGATACCACAAATAACACTGACACTCCACAGAGCAACTGTCAGGCGGGGGATGAATTCCTGCCCTTAATAAGAAAGCAGGGTAAATAAAGCATTTCTAAAAGAGGGAAATCAGCAATTTTTGCAGCTCCAGCTTTAAAATGAGTAAGTCTGGGGGATAAAGCACAGCAGCAGGGATGCCAGCCCATGTGCCCTGCATTCCCAAAGCCAGCTTGAGCCAGGTGCCATGCTGGGGGACACAGGAGTCCTCAGCACACAGAGAGACCAAGACACAGACCTGGCATGGTCCAGCCCCCCTGAAGGGCTGTTCTGGAGAGCCATGGGGAACGAGCTGTTTCCAATCAGGTTTTTTAATCCACCACACAGGCAGCAGCTCTGGAGCAGCACAGGGCCAAGCAGCATCACTGTGTGGCCAGAGGCAGGTTGGGGACACTCATCCCTGTGCCACGAGCATCACCTCCTTGGCACAGCTCTCTCCTAGCAGCAGAAGGACCCATGGCTGATATTTTAGGCTGAGTCACAAGGATGCCAAGGCACAGTCAGCCACAAGGCACATTTATTGGCACAGCAAAAGCCAGATGTCTGCTGAGCCATGAGGACTTAGGTCACTGCTCTGATCTGAAGCCTGCAAACACCTTCCCAGTCCTCTGTGTGTGGTGCACAACAGCTCCAAAACCAGCTCATACAGACACACCAGGAGGAAGAAGGAGTATAAATAAAGGAATATAAATAGCTGAGCTCCTGGAGCACAGGCTGGGAGCGGCAAGAGCATGGCATAGCACTGGCACAACCAGAGCAGAGAGTGTGCCAAGAGTGTCCACTCCTCCCCACTCCATCAACAGCCAGAGCTCCCACCCAGCACCCGCCAGCCCCCCTGACAGGCACCTGCAGTGTTTTCCATCCCAAGCATTAGAGGATATTCAGTGGTTATGAAGTAACAGGTGCAGCTGACACCAAGGGAGATGTCAGTGCTGCCCCTGGCTCACAGCTGCCTGTTGGAAAACATGACCTGGGAACTGAAACACAGTGTAACTCTCTGTTTCCTGATGGGGGAACATAGGATGCCATTACTGGCTTCTGAGACTGCTCGCTTGCTTTTTTATGTAGTTTTATAAAGTCTTGGGCTTAGCTAAGGGTTTTTACCTCTTGATAATTAAGTGTCCAGTAGCTGCTTCAGCAAAAATAATTACCTTACACTAAGGCACGAGGCAGCACTGTCTGATAGCCACAGGAGCCACACTGGGGCCCTCACAGAAATCACATTTCAGCTGATTTTCTAGTCTGAGGGTGGTGTTTGCTGGCTGCTGGAGAGCTGCAATGCTGGTGGCTGGCAGAAGTGAAATTGTCATGCATATACAAACTCATTTTGCCTTTTGGTTTCTGTAATGTATCAATGAAAGCAGTTTGTTGGAAATGAGGAAATCAGGGGAAGGGTTTGTGGATCTGGAGGGCTGTACTGATGGGGTGAATAAGCAAGGAATTGGCTCATTACTGAATGACTGGAAAGAACCAGGAGTCTGCAGCAACAACTGCAGCATCTTCCAGCCTCAGCTGTGGGCTAAACCCAGCTGGAATGTGCATGTGCAGCCCTCAGAAGGGAAACAACAAGAACAGGGGTTTTTCTCACAAAATATCCCCATCCCCTTCTCTTCATTTTGTGCCTCTTTATCTTTCCCAGAGAGACTGTGTGGGGCTGTGACTGTGTTCCCCTTTAGGACATGACACTCACAGCAGGGCTGTCCCCCCTGAGGGTGCTCCTGTGATCTGCTACGAGTGGAAAGCCAGCCACAGGCAGCAATTTCGTTTACATTTTGCTCTTCAAGTTTGACTGATGCCAGACTGACAGTCAACCCTGAACTCTTGGGGTGGGGGAACGAATGACACCTGAAACATCAAAAGCCAGGAGAGGCATCTACCCACACCGGGAGCCAAAGGCAGTGGGCAAGCTGCCAGCATCACTGCCTGCACCTCTGACTGTCAGACCTCTGCTCCCAAGCCTGGCCTCCCATGAGTGCTGCAGTCCCTTTTATGACGCTCTTAGCCCCCATGTGAGCAAGAGGACTGACAGGCTCAGATTTTCCACAGACAAATTTGTTTCACAATCAAACATAAGAGCCATCATCTGCCCTCAGTGCAGTTTTCATAGTCACAGTTTGAATTGTGTTGGAAGGAACCCTAAAGCCCATTTACAACCTCCTGCCATGGGCAGGGACACTTTCCACTACACCAGGTTGCTCCAAGCCCCATCCAGCCTGGCCTAGAACAATTCCAGGGATGGGGAAGATATAGCTTCTATGGGAAACCTGTGCCAGTGCCCCACCACTCTCACAGGGAAGCATTTCCTTTTAATACTGAATATAAATCCATCCTCCTTCAGCTTAAAGCCATTCCCATTTCTTCTGTCACTCCATGCCCTTGTAAAAAGCCCCTCTCCAGCATTATTGCAGCCCTCTTAGGTACTGGAAGAGTTTTGGCACCTTCACCTGGGGAGGGGAGGAAGGCAAAGGCATCACTTGGAGACGTGGAGAGCATCATCTTTGCTGAGAAACACATGAGTCATCTCCGCAGCAGCAGCCGGTGTCAGCCTGAGCCGCAGGATCCCACATGCTGCCGGGGAGAGCCGGCCAAACCAAGCCAGTTTGGCTTCCCTTCTGCCTTCCTTCCTTCCTGCCCCCGCCACCACCTCACAGCCACCAGCTCTGCTCGAGACTTTGCTGCTTTTCCAAAGGCTGGGGGTTTTTTGTGGTCTGTCTTGGCCAGCTGGCTTCAGGAAGACAAAGCAGGGCTGGTGTCCCCTCCCTGACGCAGGGAGCAGTTTGTGTTGGGTCTGCTGCAGAGCAGAGGGGCTTTGCTCCAGGAGAGCTTCCCCTCACTGCTGCTGCCCTGGCAGCCCTGCTGAGCACCTTCCCACTCCAGCAGAGGACACGGACAGGGAGGGGAGCAGGAACAGGGACATGGACCCTGAGGCATGCCAGGATGCTCAGCACTACTGCAGCCTGAGGACCACCAGCTTCCTCATGCTCTGCGCATGCAGAGTTTTTACTTAGTGATGTAAATAGTGTGAGGATGTTAGCGCAATAATTTTGTAACTTTTCAAGTCTAGTTTGATGGCAAATCTGCACTCCAGCCCCTTGTGCAGGTGATTATGCTGCAGAACACACCAGAGCCATTGCTGCTCCTTCAAATGACACTAGGTTGTCCTCATGTGCCTGTCCTGGTGGCTCATCACCCAGCAAGCTGGTGGGTGGGGCTAGGCTGGACCTGGCAAAATAAATCCATAAATAAATAAAACTCTCATAAAGGAGGAACACTCAGCCTGCTGCAGACAGGGTTTTCCCCAGCCCACTCCAACTCTCCCAGACCAGTTTCTGGAGCAGGGAGCAGAAGTGACCCAGAGTGACACAGGGCTGTGCATGAAGGAACAGCTTTTGTGGTAGCAGCATGTGGGAATTGCTCTTTTCTGCAGGAATATGAGGGCCCAGCAAGGCCACTGCCAATATCCTGATGATGAACACCCACTTGTTCATGCTCCTGTCTGGACACTGCTGACTCCAGGCAGACATCCAGTGCTAGAGAAAGTGTTTTTGGGAGTGCAGTGCCACTGGGCTGGTTTGAGTTGCCACATGGACCACACCGAGTGCCTGCAGCGTGATTTCATCCCCTAGGATAGCCTAGGAGCAGCTGAGGAAACTGTCCTACTGCCTGCAGTGGCACTTGCCCGTGGAGGGACAACTCTGCTATGGCTCCCAGGTTTGGCACATTTTGTGAGCTCCACATGAAGCACTAGAGCAGCAAACAGTGCAGCAAAGCCACAGGGGAAGGGTGAAATTGTGGGCTCTTCTCAGGTACAAACACTGCTTGGCTGTACAGCAGATACTTCCTGTCACACTATATTAGTAACAGTGAAGTATGACACTGACTCTCTTAGCTGGGTTGCCCAAGAGAGCAAGTTTTATTCTTCCAGATCTTTTATAGACAGTTCCAAGAAGTTCTGAGAAGTAAAACTCTCATTGGTCATTAAACCAACACATCAGTATTATTGGACAATTAGGAACTACACCCTTTGACTGTTTCTTGCAAGTAAACAAGGATTCAAACAACATTTGCAAAGGTTGTTGTCCTTCTCCAAGGACTGTTTGGATTTGGACTCTTTATGCTTTCTCAGGCCAGAGTGAGAACATTGTGTGACTTAGCTTCACACAGGCTCTGTGCTCCCTGCCTGCTTTCAGCACCCATAACTTCCCATCTGGTTAATGCAAAGAAATGGTGAAAATAAATGAAAGCAGAATTTTCTGTAGTGATAGAGCATAATCCACCTGACGGAGACAGAACCCCCATTTCAACTGCCCAGAAGCTGCTGCATCTCCAGCTCAGAGCCGAAAAGTACTTGAAGATCTTTTTTGGATAAAGGCATGGACTGTTTGAGCCAGAGGGGAATGGGTGAACTTCTTCTGGAAGTAATTGCAGGCCCTTGGTGTGTTGGAGCAGCAGGACAGGTGGAGACTGGGAATAATAGATCAGAGCCCAGCCTGGTCAGGATAGGCTGAGAGTGACACTTAAACTGTAAATGTCCCTCACTCACCTGCAATTCCTCTCTGGGTTTTCCCAAGGCAGATGTGAATCCCAATATGAAACGCCTTTAAAACACAAACATGGCCTAACACCTGTCCTAACATTTCCTACCCTGCTCTTGCTGAGAGAAGAGCAACCAAACCAGGCTGGATGGCACCAGCAACTACCAAGGAGCAAATCTGTGCTGAAGCTGTGGGGTTAAAGAGCTTCTCTTAGTCAGCTCCCACCCATGGGCACAGAAGCTACTCAGGCATCACAGCTGAGCAATTCACCAATGCCAGCATCCATCTTTTCCTGAAATTACAAAGGTTTTTAGTCTTCTAAAAGTATAAGTACATCTATAATTAATATCTTGAAATATCCATATATAAAAATCTATATGGATAGATACCTATAGATACTTAGCTCTATAAATAGTTTTTCATCTGCAGATAGTCAAGATATCTTGAATATCTCTAAATGAAAAACTATATTCCTAGAATTAAAGGCTGAAAAATCCAATTTCACATGGGAAGAGAGAGAAGCGCTTACTTGTGTGCTGAGCTGTACTCAGTGGTACTTGTGGGTCTCTTCCAGCTCAGAATATTCTCTGATCCTCTGTGATTCTGTGTGTCCCCAGCCACCACCAAGGCTCAGGTTTGGGGTGCTCACAGCACAGGGGGCTCCCTGCAGCCCTGTGGCAGGTGCTCATCCTGGATGGAATCCATCCTCTGAACTTGTCTACAAGGAAATGTGACATTGGCAGCTACCAAGAAGCTTGGGTATACATTGTTGGTTTGAATAGTGATTTTCTTGAAAATATTTTTCTTTTTTCTGGTGTTCCTGGGTACTGGGAGCATGGCAGATGGGTGCTCAGGACCAGCAAGGGTGATCCAGGCTGAGGGCTTCCCCCTTTCCCAGCCCAAGGCAGGCAGCAGCACAAGGACAGCCACTGCCTGTGTCATGCACAAATCTGCATTTTATGCTATAGCAGATGTAGAACTGCTGTTCTCACAGCTGTCTGACACAGAAATCATTCTTTGGGAAGTTCCTGGAGGAGGGAAAGTAAAAATCCACCCAAATACAGGCAGAACACTGCAGAAGCCCAGTTTCCTGAGCAGCCTCCAGTGCCCAGGCAGGACCCCTCTCCCTGACCCCCTTTTCCCCCCAGGATTTCAGCACCCACTTCCCCCCCCATGCTACCATTTCTAACCAAAGGCCACTGCAAACTAGACCAAGATCACCAGATCATTTTATGTTAGACACTAAACAGACACAAGATGATCACTTCAACTTAATTATATCATAATTAAGCCTTCATATTCCTGTCATCTGGAACTGTCAACGGCAGCCTGAGTGAAGCTGCTGCTCTTCTCCAAGAGCCGTCACTCAGTGCTTCTGAGAGGTGTCAAAACAGGGGTAATTTTGCCTGCAGAGCCAGCTCATGGCTGTAAACAAGCAGTCGTGCTTCACTTCAGAGCTCTGTAGTGGAGCAGGGGCTTGGGCATCTCCTTGCCACTGGTGTGGGGCAGTGATTGCCCAGGGAATGTGGCAGCCTCTATCCCCACATCTCAGCACTGGTACCAGTATTGCATCCCCACGTGAAATCACCTCCTTGCCTTGTGCAAACCAGCTGTGTAAAACACATATTTAATCACGTTATTAGGAAAAGTTAAATTGGCATGTACTTTTCCCTACAGGATCAGAAAATGAGGCTGAGGATATAAATGTGGGGAAGATGCCTTTTCCTGAGGTTCAGCTGAGCACAGCCCACACTCCAGCACAGGCAGAAAGCTGGATGGGCTCTGTCTCTGCTGAAGGAGGCAGCAAGGGAACCATGTCCCCTCCCAGCCTCTCTGCTCCCCAGGACTGATCCTTCTCCCCCACAGCCTCAAGACATCCATCCACAAACCCAGGATTTCCTCTTCTCCTTTGGATGCCTCCCCTCCAGATCAAGTCACAGAGCTCCCTGTGCATATAGGCACTACTGTAACTACCATTTTATTATTATTTGATCTTACAAGCACCATGTAAAGCTTGCAAGGTTTTATTTAGGATTGTCTGTCAAAATTCCTGTCACCTTTGTGGTTTCCAAATGAGTCATTACCACTGCTCCAGCAACACCCCATCAGCTACCGGGCAGGTGGAAAAGAGTATTTCCTTCAACTGAAGCAGTGATTAATTTTTGCAGGAGTATAATGACTTCTGCGGAGGGTTTCCCTCACCCTTTGACAGTGCATCTGCTGCTGAGCTTTTCTTTCTCCATGCTTTAACAAATTCCCAATTAATCACCCTGGGAGGTGGCCATGACTCATTGCCTGCCCTAAGCAAGCTCTGCCTCAGTCTGGGGAGCCCTGTGACCTCCCAGCCCTGCCTCCAACCCATGGCTGCTGGCTGGTCCTTGTCAACACGATCTGATTTGATTGTGTGAGCCTGGCACGACACACATGGGAATAAAAGGCAAACCACAGTCAGCCACTGGAGTGTGCTTGGTACGTGGCACCACGATCCCCAGGATGTGCTGAGCAGTTCGAGCAGGGACCCACAACCTAAAATTAATGTGAGTAGAGACAGTGATGCTGACCTTCTTCCTCCACCTGCTCCATCCTCAGAAGGAGCTGGGGTGGGAGGCTGGACAAGGGCTGGCTCACAGCACTGCCCAGCCCAGGGCAGCCAGTAAGATGCAGTGGCAGGTGGAGGCATCAGAGTGGAGATCCCAGGCCCTGGAGGTCCTGAGCAGCTTTTGGAGCTGGAGTTAACACCACCGTGGAGCAGATTGCAGTCCATGTGCGGCTGGGGCAGGAGCAGCCAGTCTGCCCCTTGCTGTCCCTGTGTCCTCAGCATGCAGAGCTGGCCCTGCCACCTGCAGCTGAGCCAGACATGAGCCAGGCAGCACCAGGGCAGAGAGAGGAGAGATCCCCTGCTGCAGGCAAAGGCACATAGAAGCAAATTAGAGCAGAGCTGCTAAAATCCACATCACAGTTTTTTGCATCCACTTACTTTTGCAGGCGAAAGCTGTTAACCACGTTAGTCTTCCTGAGCTGCTTATCTGATGAAATTGCTTCCCTTTGCAAGGGTATGTTGGCCCCAAATAGGTGCCTGTTTACTCTTTCTTGCTCCCGAGTTTGGCTTTCTATTTGTCTTCACAATTCAGCAAACAGCTGCAAAGGATGTTTCATTCCTTGAAAAGAATCCATTCTTACACCAGCTCTGTGCACAGTAGTTCTGGAGATTGTTGCACAACTCCCTGAGCTCTTGAAAAACATCAGTGTTGAGAGGTTAAAGATTTTACAGCCTGCTGCCACCTATGGATGGAAGGAAAGCAGTGAGAGCAGGAATCCTCCCGGGAGCATGGAAGGAGACCTGAGCTGTGGATGAAGTCCTCAGCAGCCTAGAAAGACACAAGCTTTCTCCTTCTTCAGACAAACCCTACAAGGTGTAGGACACAGAGGGTTGAGGAAAGTTATTGGGAAATTTGCTACCCATCATGTGATACATGTAGTACAGAGAGGAAATAAGCCTGGTTTTTGGCTTGCTGGATTAATCTGATTATGGTGTTTTCATTGACAGACTGTAGCTTGCCTTCCCCTTCACCGATTTCTTCTGTTGTAATTAAATCCTTTAAAAAATTGTACATATCTGCATTCAGATTTCTATGGTGATAATTTCTGCAATAATACTCTACAAAACACCTGGAACTGGATATTTGTGGGGCCATAAAAACTACAGAGCAGCATATTCCACCCTCACTGGAAAAAAAACAGAGATATCTCTAATATAGATTATATTATAACAGCATATCTATAATACAGATATTTTTTATAGCACTGTCCCTAGCAGAGCCCTTAGTTCATGAAGAAGCTCTTTGGTCCATGGCAGGGGACATCTCTCATCCCAAGAGAATGCCACCAGACATCACAGGGAGCCCTGCTGCCCTCTGCCCAGCAGGACCAACCTTTACATCACTGGGCAAAGAGGAGAGGGCAGGGACTGTGGTGCAGACCATACTTCAGTATTAAATGAGATATTGTTACATACATGGTGCTCATAAACATGGTATTCATTTCTTTTTGCTCTGCTTATCCCTATGCATGCTCTGGAAGTAGAAAATGAGCTGAAAGTAGGTACAACCTGATCCCCTGATCTCAGGCACCCACCACCTTACTCTTTAGAAACAGATATACTTTCAGCACAGGGTTAAAGATGTCCTATTGTTTTATTATTTAAAAAATTTTTTTGTAATTTCATCAGCTTCTTGAAAAACCTGTTTTTCTTTTATCCTGAGTCATTTCACATGAAGAAACTATTGTTCTAAACTGTGACTCATCGGTTTGCATCACCACTTTCCAAACCCCTCGGGGGCACGTGGGCTTCAAAGCAGGGGATGTCAGCCAGCCTGCCTTTATTTACCAATAAATAGGCACTTCATTTCTGCATTGACTCATCGCTGGTGAAGCCTTGGTTTGTTCCTATTCCTCGGTAAACCTGCAGTGATCATTCTGTTTGCTTTTGAAATAGTTTTTTATGAGGAGCATTCACATGAACCACATCTCACTGCCAATCTGTCTGCTGTTTAAATGCTTGCAAGGAGAGTCAAGTGTCTGAACGATAGAGCTGAAATACCTGGAAATATCAAGTTTCCACAAACTGCTACGAGGCAGAAAACACAACTGCTGGTTAATGGGACACCTCTAATTACAAGAATTCATGGGGGAAAGGAGGCCACCATCCAAATTATCCACTTCACTGAAGTTCTTACACAGATCCTAACTGTGTATTTTTGAAATCTGAATCAAAGGAGCTCTTTTGGAGCTAGAATCCCCTCTGTCACTCAGAGATACATCACCCCTGTCCAGCAAATGCAGCACCAGCAGCATGTGAGGGATGAATATATTTTGCATGAGCAAAACTGAGCCTTGAGAGTTTAAAGGTGCAAAATGAAAGGCTTGATCCTGCTCTTCCTATGCACCAAGACCCGAATAATTCTCCCCCGTCCTTCTGCAACTGAGTAAGTACCAATAAAGAAAATAAACTAAGACTTTTGGCAGCATTTGTCCTTTTAACCCCATAGTTGTCAAGACTGAATTATACTCAGCACCTTATCCTAAATACCGGGTGCTGCACTTCCCTGTGGGACGTAAATCAAATAATGGCTCAAATCTCCTGCAGCTGTAGAGTTGAGTGCTCCAGCAAACCCTTGCCATGGTCCAGTTGGGCTGGGATTCATCCCAAGGGCAGGAGAATGCACAGGGCACAGAGCAGTCTTAACACTAATGATTGTGTGAATGGTTGCACTTGATCTTAGAGGGCTTTTCCAGCCTAAACAGTTCTATGATTCTGTGTGTCCAAGGCAAAGAAAAGCACAAGAATATAACTTGAAAGCCAGTGGGAATAAAATGAATGTTCTAACTACAACTGGGATGATTTCTGCTAAGTACCCCAAAAGTGGGTTGCACACCATGATAAGCTTAAACTGGGGCATAAATTTCTGTTTTTCCCTAACAGCAAGTAGCCAGTTGATGTGAAATCATAACACTTTTTTTTTCTTGCCATCCCACTCTTCTATGCTGTCCTTTGTACACATTTAGGAAGTTCAGAGGAAAACCATTTAAAAGCAATTTCTAGTCAATATTTCCACAGTAGTCACCAACACTTCACTGCTGGCAGAGCTGTCCAGCCAGACAATATGAGGTTAAGGGTGCATTTGCAGGGGGAAATGAGCTGAATTTAGGGGAGCTTTAAGGTACTCTTTGGCTCTTGTACAACAGAAACATGTCCCACCAAGGCTCCTCATTGAATCCCTCCCATCAGGCACAGCTTTCCACTGAGAACCTTTCCAGTACTGTGGAAGGTTTGTGGGCTAGAAGGCTTGCTCTTTCCACTTCACCTGATTTTTTACTCAGCCCAAACAACCCACAAACTTTCTAAAGGTCAGGACTGGGAGCAGGCTATTCCCAGAGAGATACTGCAACACAGGCTACAGGGCTCAGACACAGCAGTGCAACACATGCTCTATAGGCTGAGTTACACAGGAGGGAGATGAAGGCAAATGCTGCTCCAGGAGTTTGGGGGATGTGTGTGAATGGAGGGGCACCATCTGTTTCTCAAAGGACTGTGCTCAAGCATTTACTGAAAATAAGGTGGGAGTTTGATTGTCTCTTCTGCAAAATGAGAAAATCAGAAATGGAGTAAATAAAAAGGACACAGATTCGTTGGAGCAACTCCAGGGAGGCGACAAAGATGCTCTTGAAAGCTGGAGCATCTCTGCTCTGGAGACAGGCTGAGAGAGCTGGAGTTGTTCATTCTGGAGCCAAGAAGGCTCCAGGGAGACCTTACAGGCCCTTGGAGTGCCTAAAGGGTCTCCAAGAGACCTGGAGAGGGACTTTGGACAAGGACATGGAGTGACAGGATAAGGGGGAATGGCTTCAAACTGACAGAAGGCAGGGTTAGACTAGATATTAAGGAGAAACTCTTCCCTGTGAGGGTGCTGAGGCCCTGACACAGGCTGCCCAGAGAAGCTGTGGCTTGCCCATCCCTGTTCAAGGCCAGGTTGGATGGAGTTTTACTCTCCTTCCTCGCATGACTTTTTCACCCAGTTCCCAGAGCAGGCTTTGGGTCTCCTCCCACCTGGCAGGACTCCTGTGCCTGCACAGACAAGCTGCTCCTCGTTCCACCTTCCTACTCACTCCCTCTGGCAATGGGCTGGATCCCAGAAGGCTCCAGCCAAGGACTCAGGATAGGACCAGCTCCTTCCCCACCACAGCCTCGTACTGTCCAGGTACCATCTAATGACTGCAAAAGCAAATAACCCACTTCTCTCACATCTATTTTTTTTCCTTCTTTTGCAATCTTGAGATTTCCACTTTTATCATGTTTTTCAGAAAGAATCCAAGTCTCATCCACACATCTGTTTATTTCAGATCTGAAACACAAAATTATTTTTTGTGATTTTTTCTAGAAGCTGTCTTTGTGAAGTGCTGTTATGCCCACAAGGTGTCTAACATATTATTACAGAAACTCACAGCATTTTCCCACTTGTCTGGTAACACACAGGATGGTTTCTTTGCTTTATTGCATGAACCTGCTTCCCTTTCACTAAACATCTTCCAGCAGTACCATGTTCTGCAGGAAGTTTAAATTCACTCCCTGCAATGACAGTTGACCAGGTCAGCCAAGGACTTCACCAGCCCCATCTCCATGGTGTGCATTTCATAATTTCATATTTACAGAGACATAAATAGACCCATCCCACAATCACATGTGTAAGGATCTATTACATTCTTAATTGCAGTCAGACTTGCAGGAGCTCAGTTAACTTCAACTACCCACAGAGAATAACTTCTTGGGTTTTCCTTGTTTCTCACAAAATAATAATGGCAAACAACACATGTGAACTTCATACTGCTTCTCTCTTGCATTGTGTCTGACAATGGCTCTGAAAACACAAGCAGAATTTCTTCTTTGATAGAGGTCTTTCTTTCTCAGGATTCCAAAGTGTTGGAAAAAAGCTCCCCCTAAAACAGCTTGGGACAAAAATAAACAGATTTTTTTTTTTAATTGGGAAATAAATTACAGATTAGGAAACAAAAGGCTATTATGGAAGTGGCAATAGCAGATAGGAGGGCTAGAGGGGAACTGAAAAAGTAAAAAATACTATAAATCAAAAATAAGTTGTCTTTACAAACAAATCTTCAGGTACAAGTGTCAAATCATCATAACCTTCCTTTGGAGATGTTCATCAGAGCTGCCCAGAGACAGCTGTCACCGACAGGGCAGTGATCTGGATAGGACACACTTCCAAAAAACATGCTTGCATAAACCTCTTATTCTGAAGGATCACCCATCCTTCTTTACACTTTCTAATGCCAACAACAAAATATAAGTTATAAAAAAGGGAAAACTACATTACTAGCTCTGCCTAAGCACTATTTCTCCAAGCAGCACCCAGAGCTCCAGCTGCTGTCCCTACCATAGCTACACATCTCAATTTCTCACACACTATCTCCTGTAATTATTTATTTGCCAATAAAGCAAAAGTTTTCAATTTTCTCTCCTGCAGACTCCTGATTTTTTTTATCCTTCAAAACCTACTATGAGTGCAGACTTGTAGTAAATATCCTCTGCAACTTCATGTTAATGCATCTCAGTAACAATATTTTGCACAGGTTTATATTAAAACTATTGTATATATATATATATATACATATATATGAAAATTTATAGATATATTGCATATATATATCTATACTATATATAGATATATATAATATCTATATATAATATAGATGTATTTATGCTACATAGAAGGCAAGGAATAGAAGGGTTAAGTGGCATGTACAGGAGCTTTCCTTTTACAGTTTCAACTGAAACTAAACCAAAGTCCTGCTCTAAGAGAGCAGAGGACACAGCATTTGGGTACTGGGGCTGGAACCCAGAGCCTGGGCTGAACTCAAAATCTGTCCCTGAGTGCCAGTGGGCCATGAGAGGGGGTGAAGTATGGATTAAGTTCTGCTGCTTGTGCTTTATCTGGTTACAAGTTAAGTGCATTAAACAAGTGACCTCAGCTTTATTTTTGGGGAACACTGGCCCAAGAAGCAGCAGTTTCCAGTGACTCAGCAATCTAGAAGGATTGCTACTGCAATCTAGGATACTGGGTAAATTTTGAAATAACCTGGCAAACACTGGCATTAGCACAGTGTGCAGAATGACTGACATACAGCTCCTATCACTCCCTAAGCTCTCTCTCCCTTTTGCTTTCACAAGCACCAGCGTTCCCAAACACCCGCCCTGCGGTCAGCCCACACACGAGCTGTGGCAGGGCAGCATTAGGAGCCCTGGCTGTAATTGTTCCCCTTTTACCTCACTGGCAAAAGGACATTTTTCAATCCAACTAATTCTTCTCTTCCATTACACAGGAGAAACTTGGTCAAGTATTTCCTAGAGATGCTCACAACAACCTGCAGGGCAGTGCCTGCCCCAGGCCCCCAACACTGAGCCCTCTTCTGGCCTGCTCAATGCCCACTAGCAAAGCTTTTAGCTTTCACCAAAATTTGAACAAACTCAAACTTCAGTTCTGCCCTTCCTCTCAAGAGCCATATTCACACTGATGACCAAATCCCTTTGCTCCAAAAGCTGAGCTACTCCAGACCTCTCAGCTCAGCTTTGCCAGTGGTTGCTGCAGCACTGGTCCCAGCCCAGCCACTTGTCACACCTCAGCCCTTGTCCCCAAAGCTGCTGCACCTCCCCTGGGTCGGGTACTCAAATATCACTAAATGGCCAAGATCAGGTCTCCAACAGCTCATCCCTGCCCCAAGCTACTGCCAAGGGTTTGCTCCAGCAAGTTCTGCTCCTAGGAGTTCATCAAATCACTCAGATAGCAAAGTACCACTTTGCAGGGGGAAAACCTAACCAGACAATATAAACTTATTGCCTGTGCCAAAACTAGGCATTTGGACCCTATAGTGAAAGTATGCCTTTACATTCTCCTTTTATGAAAATATTTATTTAGATTTAGGAAGCAGAATCAGAAATTTTAAGTGGATCCAAGCTTTGTAGTGTACACATTGCAAGTTTTTCTGTTTTTTTACCTTGTATTCTACTGAATCTTGTCACGGTTGGATTCAACACAGGGAATGGTACACAGAGTGGCTGTTGTGCTGTGAATGCCGAGGACAGGACCCAATGTGCCACTAATTTACACAAGGTTTGTGAAGTATCTCTGGTAGCTTCTATGTGAGGGAGGCTTCTGTCATCCTGTTACAGATGTGGGGAAACAGGAGGCACCACTTCCTTTGAGGCTGCTGTGAGAACTCTTCTTGTTCAGGCAGAGAGCAAGCATGACCCAATCCCTCAGCCATCACCGTCACCAGAGGTTAAACAAGGACAAGAGCCCTTCCACTCACAAGGATGATGAGGCAGCATGAGCAGATTGAAAGCTTTGAGGCCCTGAAATGAAAGGCATCAAAGGCTCCAAAACTTTACTGTAAGATTTCCTACTATGATGCATCATGTGCAGTAAGAAACAGGGTCATCAGAAAAACAAGGGGTATCTTTTTTTAAATTATTATATTTAAATATTAATTATTTAAAATTATATAATAATTTTATTATTATTATATACTTGCTCATCAAATTTTTAATTGTAATTCAAAAGCAGACAAAAATAATTTAAAAAAATGTAAACTAAGGAGAATGTATGCTTAGGGTTGGAAAATAGTTCTTCAACAGTAGCTTAACACATTCTCCTGTGGGCTACACTCAGTTTGACAAATATGAACTCAGTGACAATCCCACCTCCATAGTCCCACCAACAGGGCCAGTCCTAGAGAGCAGCTGATTCTAAGGAAGCATCAGTCACCTCTAAGATCATATCAATCCATCTTATTTTTGAACTGCCACAAAGGAAATGCAATTTTTTTTCCATGTTCAAAGAGTTTTCCAGATAGAGGATTTTTCCCCATACACCCATGAACAGAAGTTGAGCAAAAATGAGACAGAACTATTACTATATTCACCCAAGAAAACCCAAACTCACTTCTAGACCATGTACTGAGCACCTTTTTCCTGATTTTGATAATTTGACAAAAACTACCTGTTTAAAACTCCTTCAAATTTCAAACAAAATTTTATTTTCTATCTTGTATTTCCAGCATAGGGTGGGACACATAATAACAAATGCATTGACAACATGTTAAAGAACAATTTCATCTTTATCTTTTCTTCTGCAGTTTATTATATAAATTACGCTTTTCAACACTTAGAGCACTCACATTTCAGAACAGAAACACCAGTGCAAACAGTGGTTTGTCCAAGTGCAAGGAAGTTCCTTGTCCCCACTGACAGCAGTGGGTGAGGCTCAAATATAACTCCTCAGTCCACAACAATAGTGTGACCTAAATGTGAGCACGTTGTAGTCAACAGAAACACTGGACTTTGGTTGGTAGCAACCAAATACTTTGACAGGACAAACAAGAGAAGAACAATTTGACCTCCAGCAGACCTGTGATTTCACTGGGATAGGAGACCACCTCCATCATTTTTCTGAACTGACATTATAAATAAGTGAATGCCAAACGTTCTATTTGATGCTCAAATCCAATTATCAAAACACAATAAAGCTCCCATGCAGGGAGGTATTGTACTTCAGTGAATGCCACAGGTTACCTTTGGCACATCATAGTCAGGACCTGAACACAAAAATAACCTGATCTGGCAGAGGATAAATGAGAAAGCTTGGAGAGCTTTCACATCTCCAATGCCAAGAATTGTTGCTGAAAAATGTATTAAAACAAGACTGAAATACAGCAATCACCTCTCCATTATACAATACATACTAGACCCAAATTTTAATTACATCCAAGCAAAAGAAATCTTATTCAACCCAGAGGTGCTAACAACTGGGGCCATTGCCATGATATACAGGCCATTGTCAGAAATAGTTATTAGGATCTTAGAAATCTGCATTCATTTATCTTAAGAAATTGTTGCAATGTAAAAACAAAATGAGACAATTAATAAATAAGATCTTTATTAATGAGTTTTCTTTTTCACATTCTTTAAAGTGATGTTCAATTGAAATCTGCATAGTCAAGAGTGCAAAAAAAAAAGATTCATATAAGTCAGACCCAAATGTTAACACTATTTTTTTGAAGCAAGACTGGTCACAGTCATAGGAATAAAATAGAAATAAATGGCCAAGGAGATACAGAGGGGGTGGGGATGAGAACCACCAGGAAAATTCTCATCAGTAGACTTGTCTATTAATGAAGTCTTCACACAAAGACACACAACACTCATTCACATTCATGTGCACAACAGAATGTAAACCACAGAAGAAAGGTCCTTCCTCTGCTGAATGAAATGAAACAGAGCAAGATTATTTATGTATTTCACTGAGCATTGATCACCTATTCCAACAACGTACCCAGGTGGATAACTCAAGGTCCAGCCTTCTTCATGCCCTTATTACAATCACATTTCAGCCACCATCACACAGCAGGAATCAGGAAATCAAGAGTGTTTCCATAACACTGGGAAGTATTCTTAACACACTCCTTTAAGCACCATCACCTCCCTTCCTTTTTAATTTTTAGTAGGACTACCCTTCTCTTTAGTGCTGTTGTTCATGGTTAGTTGGAAGAGCAGGTGAAGAGGATCCCTCCAAGCCCATGCAATGGCTCAGCCTGTGGAAGTGCAGCAGAACATCTCCACCTCCAGCTTCATTTCCATAAGCACAGGCAACACAGTCCCAGCTCTCTCACATCAACACCACAATGTGACTCTGCAAGTAGTACTTTTAATATTTACACCATCTAGTGATTTAGCTGTGGTTCTCTGCATCATAGCCATCATCAGAAAAAGCTAGAGGTAAAAAAACAAGAGGCATATCCCCTACATAATGGCTGTAGGTAGTAAAGACTGACCTCACAGTGGTGAGAAGCCACATCTTGCCTCCAGCTTGGATTTATGCAGCAGAGACACCACTCTACAGCTGAGCACAAGTTTAAATGCAGAATTCTCTATGTTGGTCATTTGGAAAAGCCATCCAATGCCCTCACACTGAACTGCACCACACACAAACTGGGCTTAATGTTTTGCATGTGATTCTGCAGTAATAAACTTCATTTACAATTTATATTAGTTAGGTTTTGAATTATTCAGATGCACAATCTAGGACTGTGGGTAACTGATCATCAATATTCAATCATACCAGCTCAGGTTCAGGCAAGGAATAAGTCTCATTTATTTGCTTTGTGCCTACAGCCTTTAATCTGAGATTCAAGCCCAGAGGTCAAGAGAAAGTTTTTTGTGAAACTTTTGTCAAACCAGTCAGAAATACATTTGCTGCCATGGGTATTGGAAACATAAGGCCTGAAGTATTTTGGAGATGTACAACAGGAAGTAAAAGAGATTCAGTACAACTTGCAGTGGTTTGTATTTGTCCAAGGACAAAACAAACTACACAGTGAAACTCAAACCCATCATAGTGAAATGGTGACTCCACAGCTGAAACTCCACCTTAATTTGGCAAATGAGAAGTAAAAGATGTCCAGCACAAGAAAGCACCAACCACAGCTCCCAGCCAGCATCAATAAAACATGCTGCAACACCCTTTGTTCAAAGATAACCTACCTTCTCCTTGGGGAACTAACATTCAAATGCAGGGAAAAGCAGTCAGAAACTGGAAAGAGGGACTGAATTTTACCCCAGAAATAAGTGCCCTGGGCAGCCAGCAGCTGCCACACTGGGCAGGTTTCAGGGCAAAACCACATAAAAGAACCCATCTTGTCCCATTTCAAAATACCAAAAATAAAACTGGCTAATGGGTGTGAGCTGGTAAAGTTTCAAAAGCAGCAATGGCAACCCATTTTTTTCCTGGAAATCTCATGGGCAAGTCTTCTGGCAGACCCAAAAATGAATGAAATTGGAAACAGGATATTTAGTGCAGTAGTAGTCTTAATTTTTTCAAAAAGAAACTGTATTTCTTGTGTCACATCAGGGGTTTAATTCAAGAGATCAGCAGATTAAGACCACTTTTGTCATTAGTTCAAGATTTACTTTGGCACAGCTAATTTACACTATTTGTATTTGTGGTAGTTATAAGGGCATTACAGTAGATATTTCCTTTACTATGGAAAATCCTAAAATAAATACAATTTAGTAGTCTGAATAAACCCACCTTACTCTAAACTAGAATGAAACAACTTTGTGGCCTGCTTGTGTTTCAGGAAAATATCCCACATATTCAGATCAGCCTCACTAGTTAAGACACATTAAAAGGAAACATTTCCCATTAAAGATGCCAAAAACTGGATTTAAATTTATTGCATGACGTTGCATAAGAAAGTGTATTATTGAAAAATGTAAGGCATCATGCAATTATCCATCAGCTAATTATTTATTATTCCTTGAAAGATGGTTATATACTCTAAAGTTATAAAACCAGTTTCAAAAAAGTACATAAAAAATTTAACATAAGCATTAAATATTTTTCACATGTTCATAGTTTTCAGCTGTTAAAAAGTGCATTCAAACATACTGTACTGGAAAGTTGCTCTGACCAAAAATGGTGCTGGAGACTCATTAAATTAAAAGCTGCAAAAGGATGTTGCATGGGATTAGAAAGCTCACAGGTTGTGGTATTTAAACTTACAAACTTGCTTGAAGTAATTTTGCAATCCTCACACTTACAATTTAGCATCAATGATATAATTAGCTAAAAATGTGTATTTTTAAAATTGAACAGTCAAATGAATTCAAGTTACGTACACTGAGTGATCAAATAAGGAGCAGACAACATTGAGACCTGGGCCAGGATGTGCTGCTGTGATTTTGGCAGGGATCAGTTGATGTACTGGGCCATCCAGCGGAACCCCTCCCCGTAGCCTTGTCTCTTTAGCACACTGCACATGAACACCTCCAGGGGCCTGGCGTTCAGGTCCTTCAGTGGTGTGTTACCCTGCAGAGAAACACAAACATTCCCTTACAAACAACACCTATTCCACATGGACATCTGCTTCTATGGGATGCCCTTATTAACACTGGAATTTTGGAAAATAAATTAATCTAAAATCATAGAATGGGTTGGGTTGGAAGGGACCTTAAAGTTAATCTCATTCCAAATCCCTGCTATGGACAGGGACAGCTTCCACTAGACCAGATTGCTCCAAGCCCTGTCCTAAGTGGCATGAACAGACTTCCTGGAATGGGGCATCCCCAGCTTCCCTGGGCCTGACACCTCCACAGAGAGACCAAAACGTGTGGCCTTAATATCAGTAACTTGCATACAAGAAATATACTATGCATGTTCTCACATGCATCCATACTGGAGAGGGGGAAGTACATGAAACCAGAATGGAATAGCAAACATGTGAAGAGAATTTTAGAACTTGTTTTTGGTGTTCAGTCACAGCTTCCTGCTCTGTTTGCAACAGTTTACCAACCAGATAAAAAAACCCCATTTGCTATAAATTTAAGGACTGACCAAAGCAAGAGTGCTTGCTTGCCAAGATCAGCACAGTGCAATAGAGTTGCTGTTCAATGGGAGATTCACAGTGCTGTCCATGATTCATCAAATACATGTGGTGTAAAGACCAGAAAACAAGAGGGTAAAATACAGCAAACTAGAAAGTAAAGGTTTGTTCCTGCCTGACCTAAACTCTGACTTTACTGAACTTTAAGGGAGGCACCTAAGAGTGAATAAGCAAAGAGGAGTTGCAAGGCAGGTGCCCTCAGCAGAGCTGGTCAGCTAATGGGAGTTGTGATTGGAAGCCACAGTGGAACAACTCTATCGGCTTTTTTCCAAGAGCCAAGGACACTGTGCATCATTTCTAATGCTCACAGGCAGAGTACTGAATTAACTTTATATTAAGAGGAGCTGAAGTATCACAAAGATCCTTACTAAAAATCTGCCTTGTTGCTACAGATGCCAGTAGGAACTTTTTCCTCCCACAACCTACAAACTTAAACTTCTATGATGGTGTAAATCTATCACTAAGCTTTAGGCAAATATGTTAGGTGGAAAACTCTTAAAACTTGCACTTGAAACGAGAAAAGTCACTTACTGAAAGATTCTATTCAGTTTTCTCTTATAATTCACTCTAAATATAGCCTCTGAAAACTGCTTAAAAATAATGCGTAAGACAGTTGAAGTACTAAAAATTATTCTAGATACAAATACATTTTCTCTGAGAAAATGTGGCATTACATACAACATAAAAAATTGTAGCAGACATACATCTAACACACACACACACACACAAACACACAAAGAGACTCTGGGATCCATTCTATATATTATTATTACGTATTAACTACTTTATAAATTAGAAAAACATTTATTTTGTATAGCTGGAGCAAAACAGAGTCAACACACAAATAAGACAAACTAATTCCCTAAGCAAAAAACCTCACCAAAAAAACCCAACCAAAAACCAAAACCAACCAACCAACAACAAATTTAAAGGAGCAATACCTTTCCTGTTGTCTGGCCATACAGACCAAATGTCTCTCGTAACCTCTCTTCACTGATGGCTTCAGGTCTGTCAATCTTGTTACCAAGAATTAGGATAGGCACATTAGCAATAGTTTCATCTGTCATTAGTGACTACAAAGGAATGGAGAAAGGAGGAATGATTAATTTAGAACACAGGACAAATCACTACTATTCATTTGCAGGTGACAGCAGAGGTCTGTTGGGTATTTGAGCTTAGTTCTTAGAAGTTCAAACTTTTAAAAGCTTATTTAAACTTACATCAAGTTCTTCTTTTGATTCAAGTAATCTTTCGTGATCTGCACAGTCCACCAAGAACACAACACCATTAATTGCAGGCAGGTAGTTTTTCCACACTCTGCGAGCTACAGGGAAAATAAGAAACAAAGGAAATTATCCCCAAATACAGAGCGATGCAAATGGGTAATTAAGAAACAAACTGTGTGTGTGGGTTTATTAATTTGATTTTTTTCTTAATTCCTAGCTTATGTTGCCAATTTTTGGGATGCAATTTCATATTTTACAAAGTTTGAAATCACAGAGCAAAATTATTCTCTCTAATGTTACCGCTGTTCTATCCCACATGAATGCTGATGTATGTAAATGGTTTTTGTTTCCCCAAGAATTATGTCAACAAAGGTAAGTTTGAAGGTAAATGTAAGGAACTCAAAGTACAGAACTTTATACTTGTATTAAAAATAATACACAGTATTAGTCAAAAGTTTCTCTTCTACTGTGCTCTTGCCAAATCATTTTTGTGATTTGTCATAAATGGTGGAGATGGGCAAAAGAGCAGCCAATGTCTTTTATGCTGTCACAGAAGACTGTGGGAAGTCAGTCTCTGCAGCATGGCTGTGTTTCTGACTGGAAGCAAATTCCAGCCCACTTCAGTGAGCTTAAGTGAATCAGAACACACTCTTACCTTGAGCATGTCCACCCAGATCGAAGGTAGTGAAAGTCATGCCAGCAATTGTCAGCTCTTCTGAAGCTGGAAATACACAGAATTATGTTCTAGGTGAAGATTATACTTGGAAAAGTCTAGCCTTCTAGCACATAGATTTTAATTTCTTTTGTTCTTTCCAGTATTTTGTTATTCAAGAAGAAAATCAGAGTAATATATTCTCTCAAAATCAACAGCACATTCATGTATCACCAAAATGTTATTAACCATTAAAGCATGTGTGAAATATCTACAATGCTAAGAACAGCAGAGTATTCCTACATTATTTATCGCTACATATTACACAAACAACAGTTGGCTCTGGCATCTGGCTTGCATAAAAGATTTTGCATTGGGCATTTTGTTTACAATACTATTTAAGGCTTCTCTTCTTCACATCCTTCCCAATTTCTCATCTCATTACTGGACTTTCCCAATCCACATTATCAACATGTGTTTAACTTTTTCTTCTGCAAGGTTACCAGGATAACTATTACGCAGCAACCTCTGAGACACAAACACCGATTTTCCAATTATACAGAGAAGCTGTTCCCAAAAATTGCAAGCCCCTATTTCTTGCAGCTTCTATAGCACAAACTCTCTGCTTCACTGTTCTGATTGTTACTCAGCTCTTAATTTTAACTATAACACACTGAACTATCCTACATACATAGGAATTTTTTTTAAGATTACTTGAACTATCCATGGATTGCAATCCCAAAAATCCCTTTGTGCCTTCCCAGTTACACTGGTGGTCTTATGATGTATAATCAGATCCTGCTTTTCTTGCCATCCCTCAAATGCTTTCTAGCTTAGGGACAACACTATTAACTTACTGGGGTGTAATGTGGGGACATGCTGTCCCAGTCTGTCATCTTTGAGCATGTGCAGCAGTGTAGTTTTTCCAGCATTGTCCAGTCCAAGAAACACTAGTTTGCCTGATTTCTTGTACAGTCCTAGAACAGAAAAAGGACCTAGTGACTAATCAGTTCAACCAGCAGGAATTCATTTCCAGCACTAGAGATAATTCTGCTCCTAGGAACAAAGTGTTACAGTCACGGTACAAAATACAAACCAGGCAAACTCCACCAGACCTTTATCAGTGCCCTTTATCCATGTGATACAAATGACATTCCCACTTACCACAAGCATGCTGCACCAAGTAACATGCAGCTTACAGGATGCCTGGCAGGAACAGGAGAGGCACACAATTGGTGTGAATATGTCAATAGTGGAAATGCATTGCATTATCTTAGGATAAGCATGGCAGAACAGGACTAAATGCTACCAGTTTATTCTGCTCCAGCAAAATGACAGCTCTGCTCACGGGTGGTGGAGAGGTGGGCACAGCACACAGACACAGCACTAATGGCAGGCTCTGGACCATGGACCATCCTGAACCTGAACTCTGTTCAGCTGCCTCCAATTAGAGCAAAACACTTGTCTGAGTCAAAAAGAAAGTTCAGACCTCAAACAGAATAAAAAATATGGAGAAATTGGATTCAACATCAATAATCACAATTTGTCTATGAATTCTTTAATACTGGTTAACATATTATATGGACAAAAAGTAACTTTCACCCATACCCCCAAGAAAACTGTTGTCTACATCCTGAATGGCATCATCAGGGCACTTCTGATACACTTTGTCCCATGTGACAATGCTTTCCTAACAGGAATAAGAAATTTTATTTTCATTGGTTGTCATGTTTATAAAAATGCCTTCTGCCTTTCTTCTTCCCCTCCACTTGTAACCTCAGAAATGCAACAGTTGCTGTGAAGGAAAGATGTTTAAAACAAACACCATATTCTCTTAAATTGGAGATTATCAAAGGGCAATTCTCTTACAACTTGTCAACACTGTATCCTCTGCCAGAATTAACTTTGCATTGCTTCAAACTCATTGATATTCTAAGTAAACCATTAATATAAATTAAATTTAAAACCAAAAAATATCAATCCTGCTCTGTACTGAAAAAATCCTCTGTCTTCTGTAATGTGCTATCCTCATGTGTGCTGGGATGTTCAGACAGCCCCACTGATGCCGTGGCATTCCAGGGACAGAGGTAGCTCTGCCCAGCAGACCTTTACACCACTGCTGTTTGTTCACCTCTCCCTCTGCCTTTAAACTAATCTCAGGGATCACATTCCAGCTGGACATGTTTTGTAACTTGCAGGAATGCATATTCTCTCCTATCCCTCATCTTGTTTCATTAATGGTCTTTATTACTCCGGGTCCTGTAGAGTGTCTTCACAGCTCCTTCAAAGACAACTCTTAATTCCCAAACTCACCTTCTCACATGCCCACATATATATTAACAATTAAACTACAGAGTAGAGGAGAAAGTGTTAATGTTTACAGAGAAAGAAACGGACAAACATTTTCCTATAGTAACTTACATCACAGGAGAAACCCCAATTCACACTCATCTTATGAGTGAAACAAAACTCTACTAACCTATAGGAAAACAATAATATTTTTGCCACTCTCAGCCTGCACATCCAGGAGTCTTTGCTTCGCAGTCAGATGTTGCTGGTTTCACCAAAACATTTAAAGCTTCCCAAGTGTCTTTCAGAGAAGCACAAGACTAACAAGCAGCCATACTTCAGCTACTGGCTACACCAAGACCTGAGTTTTTATATGTACATATAAATTAAAAAATGTTTTTGTGCATTCCAAAAGTATACTTGTGCAGCTCTTCCTAAAGTGATCACATTAGCCTTCTGATGGAACAGCAGAGAGAACTGTGAGGAGTTTCCCAAATCTGCCTTCTTCAACTCTAAATATAACTGAGAATGCAAAGAGAAAGTGTTTCTTTTAGAAAAAGAGGGACATAAAAGAGGAAGGTACTTGAAGCTCCTCTGTCTTTCAGCAGAATTAGCCTTTGCTTGCACAGGAATGGAAGAGCAGCCCAGTGTGCAGTAATCACTGTGCAGCTAAGGAAGAGGAGATAAGAAAGATTAGTCAACTTAGTTAAAATTTCACTGGCTAACATTTTGATAGCAGACCAAGGGTCTGACATTCAGTGCAAAACTTTAAACTTTCAACTGATAAAAGGTAGGTGGCATAGCTTGCTATGACTTCTTAGCCTCAAATGCTTTGTGACAACTTCAATAAAATCCTTTGAACTTGGAAATTATGCCTTTTACCTATGTGATCCTTTTTTTAGTAACCTAACAATAATTTTCCTCATGGTTTTGAGTTTTTTTTTTACCTTGAATTGATATGCATTGCAGACTTTTTGGCCAGGGAATAGTTTTCTGAGGCTCTTGAGTTGATGCCAGTAAAGTTTCACACTAATTTCTATAACCAAATATTACTATCTACCCAGCAGTCTTATTTGATGATAACAGAGGTGAACAGATATTTTACACAAGAATATCAGAAAGGAAAAGCCCCAAATAATAATGACTTACCTAAAAACTGCAATACACTACTGAAACCACTGTAAATCCAATCAAATAGGAACATATCTGAATCTTATAGTCTGAAATAAAGAGAAAACATAATGCATTTAAGTTCTGTCAGAAGAGCACATTGTAAAATATTTATAGGTAACAAAAGTAATTTAAAATCCTGTGTTAAAAATAAAAAAAAAAAATCTTAGTTTTGGTAAACTGTATCATAGATCAGTTAAGTGACAACCGCAAAGCTTTTTCCCTCCCTTGGGAAAACACTACATGGACTAAAGTCTTTGCAATAAAATAATTTTATTCAAAGTACAATTTGTTGAAGGTATGTGATGATCCACTGAAGATTTTAAATAGGATTTTCACTTTTCAACTGGGAAAAGGTGGCACTTCAGAGAGCGCACTAGAGGCCTATCACTGCAGATTTAGTGCTACAACCACCCCTGGAAGCTGCTGGGGGGAAAAAATACCAAAGGCAGTAAAAGGTGACAAAGTTTTGCGGAGCTGAATCTAGAGAAGTTTGATACCAAATAAATCCTTGTCCACACAGAACCTGTCTGTTTGGCTTGTTATGGAAAACAACAACCTAGCATAAAGCATTGGAATAACCCTTCAAAGACAGTGACCTCCTGTATTGCCCTGCAGAGGCTGTTGCAATTCAAAACTTAAAATGCAAACATTTTATTTTAAAAAAACCACCAGATCCCTGTATTTTCCCACTGAATTCCTTCAGCTTAGATTCAAGAACAGAAGAATGAGCTGAGAGTCAGTACTAGGTTCATTGTGTAGCCATGACTGATTAATTTCCTAGCTTTCATCTTAATTTCCTCATTATCTAAAGAGAAGATAATCACAGAACCATTGAGGTTGAAAAAGACCTCTAAGATCATTGAGTCTAACTGTTAGCCCAGCACCACTGTGGTCAACACTTAAACCAAGTCCCCAAGTGCCACATCCACAGGACTTCTGAGCGCTTCCAGAGATGGTGACTCCACCACCACTTTGGGAAGCCTGTGCCAGAGTTTGGCCACCCTTTCAGTGAAGAAATTTTTCTGAATATCCAGTCTGAATCTTTGCTGGCAGAACTTGAAGCTGTTTCCTCTTGTCTTATCACTTGAGAGAAAACACCAGTCCCAACCTGGCTACAACCTGTCAGGGAGTTGTAGAGAGTGATGAGAGTCATTTCCCCCTGAGCCTCCTTTCTCAAGGCTGAGCTCCCTCAGCTGCTCCTCATCAAACTTGTGCTCTAAATCAGACTGAAAGCACTAGTTTGACACAGTGAAGTGTGAGTATTTTAGTTCTATTGGAGACTAAAAGGCAACATCCTTAGAAGCCTTTAGCCAGCTAATTGCTACTGGAATGCATGACCCCTGTGGACACTGGAGTCTGACTGCCCAGGAAAAACTGGACTGCACTGCTAAACACAGCTGGCAGAGGCACCCACACTGCTACAGGTTCTCACTACACTTGTTTAGAAGCTGCAGGGCTGCCTTGGGGTGTCACAAGAGGACTTCAGGGCAGCTCTGAGCCTGGAGCACAGCACACAGGAGTCAAAACACAGGTCTGAACCAGCCAAAAATCCAGGCATCCGTCACAGCAACTACACACATGACGAAGAGTTTCTTTGCTATGCAACAACAGGTACATCATACAGAGATAATGTGGAAAGAGGACTGAATATTTAAATGACCTTTGCTTGCACTGGAACAAAATCTGGTCAGATGAACAAGCACCAGGTGTCTTGGTTTCGCCACAACTAACCCTTAAACCTTTAACCACATCTACGTTATTCTGAACAACACAGCAGCTGCAAGAGGCACAATTTTTAAGAATACAAATCAAATATGCTTGTCAATGCATAAACACCAGTTACACAATGTCATGACTGAAACTGTCCCTTGCATGGCTAAAAATCAAAGGTCAAGAATAAGCAAACATGGCAGAACACACACGTCAGCAGATTTATTTATTGCTTGAGCAAAATACCAATCGAGAAAATCCTCTGTGGGGCTTAGGGAAACGATCGACTCAAATAACCTGCAAATCAGGGCAAACTGTGTGATGTAAGAGAAGTGCTCAGATTACTGAGGTGAGAATAACTTCACTGCTCAGTTGTATTAACCTGTTCCACCTATTACACTTAGGTTTACAAAAAAAAACATCAACCAAAACAATCTTCATGCATTACAGAATAAACTTTAAAGGGTGAGATTCTAGCGATTAACCTGAGAACAGGATTACTCTTACAAACGCAGCTGAAGTGGCACTAATACTGGTTCAATTTCCATCACCATAAGAAAAGTGGTGCTGGAAAGAGAGCTATCCAAACCCTCCCAGAACAACCTCCATATCAGCTGGCAGCAGTTAAACACTTTCAAAATGGGAAAAAATTGCACAGCTAATTGTAAAGGCACACAGGTAATATTTGAATAGAGATATTAAATCTACTCTTATCACACAGGAAAAGTAACTATATAATTCAGAGCTGTGTCAAATCAAAGCATTACAAAACCAGAGTGGCTCTGCTCTGGTTTTGAGAGTTGTTATGCTGAGGGCAAATTCGGGAAGAACTGAGGTGTTGAATATATATGGACTCAAACTCTCAGGCTCATGTTAAAAACACCATGAAAGTAGAACAACGAAGACTCAGAAATAACTGCTCACAAGCCATGATGGAGACAAAGATATTATTTTAAAGTTATTTCATGGGTTGATTTGAAAATAATCCACTGGAAGCAGACAAAAGCTTTGAATGAAAAGCTGTGCTGGACTAAGATAGTCTTTTGAGTACTTTTACAGACATCACCAACTCACTGTGTCTCCACTACAAAGATACCAAAGTTAACTTCCTAGTATCCCTTCAGTGACACATGTCTACCAGTGAAAAATGTCCCCAAAAACCCTGGTCAATGTCATTTCATCAGCAAAGCATCACCCAGTAACTCCTGTAGAGCCAAGACCACCACTCCATGGACCAAGGATGTGGGTTCACTGACCGTAGGCTGTGGAGAATGAGGAATTCCCACACTGTGGCTCTGGTAACATTTGGCCAGCCTCCTGAAAGGAAAGCTGCTGACAGCATGGACTAGCAAGTAAACTCACGCCTCTTTTATCTTCTGAAAAGTAAGAATTTTTTTCCTCCTACACTCAACTTGCTTCTTTTCTACCTAAAAATTCATCATTTCACTTCCAAACCTTAGGACAGCATTCACTTCTGAAGACTTTCAAAGTTAAGCTAAGAGACATCTTAGCTTAAAGAGAGTTTTAAATGCCTTTATTGAAGAGTTAGGAAAGAGCAACCAGTGACAACCAAGTGAACAGCTCTTGCATGAACTGGGAACACACTGCTACACCTACGTGAGGACTGTCAGCAAGAGCCAAGCAAGAAATCTCAGTCCAGCCTGAGAGTACCAAACCTGCAGCCACAGCTCAGTCTGAAACCACAACCTGCAAGCAACAGCTTAAAGCCTACTGCTAAGGGTTTATTTTTAGTTTTTCAAGTAGGATGCAAGTATGATCACTTAAAAGTTGTAATTTCTCACATGATCACTGTAACATTATAAAATATTACCACAGGCAACAAAGTCAAAACCCCTAGGAAACTCAGTGGATAAACTGAGATTCTACAACACAGTTTATTCTTTGATTTGAAACTACATTTGGATGTTGTATTTTAAAAGCCGAGGAAAGGCACAGTTAGAAAATGATGTAACAGCATAGGCTTTAAGTATTTTAATAATTTCTTGACAGCAACTCATTTCTGAGACAGCAGAGTTTACCTGTGAAGACAGGACTACAACTGCACCCTGAAGCAGAGGTTTAGGCAGCCCTGGCTGACAAAGCCCAGCTGTCAGAGCACACCCTTACTGCAAGGCTGCTGCACCATTCACTGGCTTATGAACAAAACCCTTAAAAGCAAAAACTTCTGAAGATATAACAATACTTCAAACAACTATTGCCAGGTCGACACAACATGGCAGACGGCTGCCCAGGGAGGCTGCAGGGCATCTGTGGGTTATGGGGCTACTTAACGCACCTCACCATCGCAGACCTATTGAGGCACTGCTGCTCGGGACCTGCGCGCACCGTGACAGCCTCACGGACCGGCCACTGCCCCAGCGGCCCGAGCAGCCGTGCCGGGCTGTGCCGGGGGGAAAACAAGAGGGAGGCGGTATAAGGGATAGCAGGGAAGGGAGGGGAGCGCTCGCCCCCAGCCCCGTCGCGGTGCGCTGCCCGCGGCCCCGCGCAGGCCGCAGGTTGTCGGGGCGCGCAGGGACCCCCGGCCAGGCCCAGCCGCGGCCCGGAGGCCGCTCCCAGCAGGACACGAGAACGGCCCAGCGCCCTGCGGGGCTCGCCCGGCTTCCCCACCGGCCGGGAAGAACAGACCCCTCACCGCCCGCCCCGCCCACCCACAGCCGAGCTTGAGGTGCTCCGGGACTCGGGCAGCACCGACACCCACCGACACCGACACTCACCCGCGGCTGCTCCCGCTCCGCCCCCCACGGCTCCTTCCGGCACCGGCGCCCGCGGCGCAGACTCGGGTGGGCTCAGCTACGTTCGGATGGGGGGGGCGTCGTCTCGGCTGGGTTCGGCTGGGCTCGGCTCGGTTAGTGTGACTCGGCTAGGTTCGGTTCGGTTCGGCTTCGCTCGGCTCCGCCCCTCCGCGTGCCCGCCCAACCCCGCCCCTGGCCTCGCCCCTAGCTCCGCCCCTTAAGCCGCAGGGCCGCTCCCGGAAGTGCCACGTGTCCGCAGTGCGGCTGCGCGCGCCGCCCGGCAGTTCCGGTGGGTCCGTCCCCCCCGCCCGGGCCGGCGCCGCCACACGGGCGGCTCCGAGCGCACCCGGCCGAGCTATGGCCCAACCCGCCGGGGCCCCCGCCGGCCAGCACCCCTACAGCAACGGTGAGTGCGGGGCAGGCCCGCGGGGCCTGGCGCGGGATATGGCCTAGCGCGGGATATGGCCTGGCGGGGACGGCTCCCTCACCGCGGCGCTTTCCCCGGACCCAGGCCGCCCTTCGCCCTGAGGCAGCGGGTGCAGGGCCCGGTGCCCGCGGGTAGAGCGCAGGGAGGGGGTTCCGGGGACGGCCCGTTCGCTGCCCAAGTTGCTCGGCTACACCCGGCTGAGCTCGGCGGTGCCCTCCCTGCAGCCCGGACACCCGCGGCCCAGGGCGAAACGCAGCTGAATTAGGGAGGAAAGCAGGAAAGGAGCGGCAGCGGAGCTGGGCTCCTGGTGGGACCCTGGGGGCGGCGTGGGGCGGTGGGAGCGGGGGTGAGGTACTGTCGGGCCGGGCCCTGCCCTAAGTGTCACTGAGGAAAACACAGAGCCGTTCATTAGGTAGAATAAACCTTCATTCTGATTTACTTTCATGGTAGAAGTATCCCAGAGTGCGTTTGTCTGTCAGCGTGAACGACAGCGTCTTTCAGAGAGAGAGCCTGTGTCTGTGCTGCCAGGGTAACATGCACAGCTCGAGCTGCTCCGGAGTGTCCCTTAGCCCGGGTGGGTCCCTGTCGGTGACACGGATGGCACAGCTGAGGTTTGACCCTTTGGAACGGTGCTGTACATGTGGCACTCTGGTTATCGCTGAGCTCAGCCTGCGGCGCTGCGGGGTTTTCTTATCTTGTCATTCTCGTAAAGCCGACATTATCTGGTTCTGTGTGCTGCAAGCTGGGAAAGTCTTAATTACTGTCTTCCCCTCAAAATGTGTTTCTGCAGAACGAGGTATTGAAGGTGAGACTGAACTTAGTAGCCAGTGTTTTAATATATGAATAAGAAATTCAAGGCCAGCCTTGTCTCTGTGTCTGTTTTCATTGCATGTGTGCAAATCTGTGCTGATGGAAGTGTCTCCTGATTTCACATACACATCCTCTGCACTTGCTTCCTTAATTATACACTTGTGTGTTTCAGTAGCTGTGCTGCATCATAAGCAGTTCAGTTATAATGAGATCTTTTGATTTTTCTTCCCCCTCCTCCTGCACAGTGTGTTTATTGCTTTTTTTTTCCAAAGTCATCAGCAAAATGACAATATGCAATTAACTGTGTAGCTGCTTCTAGGGTCAAGAGAGTGGGAAGAGTATGAATATAGAGAGGCTCTGTCCTGGAGAGCTTATGGTCTGAGCAGAGGCTGTACAAAGAGAGTATTAGGTGATGGAGTAACTGAGTGGGATGATTTACAGACTGGCGTTGCTTTATGTTTGCTCATTTCCCTAGTGTCATATTAAGCACATAATGGATGTTATGGAGAGGCAATTGAGAAAGAGGAATACTACTCAGCTACTCAGCTGTCAGGTGTATGAAGAATAAAGAACTGAAATGTAGAGTTATGCAAATGCTAGGTAAAAAAATTAAACAGTTGTTACGGTATGTTAGAGATAAGATTTGGATTGCTGGCTTTTGAAATAAACCAAATTGTTCAAGCATGGACTGTTCATAGCATTGTTTAAAATACACGTTGAGATGGTGCTGTGATCCTTGACCGTTATACTAACACCAAAGCTTTATAAAACAGTTTTGGGGGTACTGAGTGCTGTAGTGTGCTTACAGTGGTCTGTGAGAAAAGAAAACTGTCAGCAGGATGATAAATTGGTGTATAGCTGTCACCCCTTCCTCACAACTTGTTGCTTGCTGAAGTGTTAGCTCTGAGTTTGCATGTCCACTAAGGCAGTAAATTGTCAGCAGCACCGTGTGCTGCCTGGGAAATTGTTTAGCACAGAGCTTTGGGTTGCTTAGTAACAACCTTCCTCTCCTTCATTTGTTTGTCTTTTAATAGGACCAGTATTCTGTATTCATTTTATTGCAGGTGTCTTGATTTGCTTTCCAGTTGATAGATCTGAAGTGCAAACAAGAAGTAGAAAAAATTCTTTTAGAAATGTTTTTGCTCCTCTCATGTGATACCTTAGCATGGTACTTTGATGACATGAGGCACTTTAGGAGCTACTGGATTTGGAATCCACTGGGTCAGAGTCAGATGAAGTGGACACTGATGGTGACTGATTCAACAGCATCTTTTGGGATATAACTTTTGTTTGTCTTTGCACTCCCTGGAACTTGGAGAGCTTGTGGCTGGCAAAAATGATGTGCTGAGTAACTAGCTTAGAGTAGGGGATGGTGAAATTCTGTGTGGCGGAAAATATTACTTGGATCCTGGCTGTCCACATTAGTACTTTGACCATTTACTAAAACCATCAGTTGAACTTCATATATTCTGGTGCTATTCCTGATCTCTTAGAAATGTTAAATGGCCTTGTGTTGTTGTTGTTGAGGAGACTTTTGCTGTTAAATAGGTGGCCTTTCTTTTATTGCTAATTCATTTCTTGATCTCCGAGTGTTGGCTGTTTTGCTGCTGTGCAGGTGAAGTGGTTCTTCAATCCACACAGAATTCCTTGTTTGTTTCTGGCTTCACAGAAAACCGGAAGTATTTGGGGGAAGCTGAACAGGCTAAATACTCTTTGATGGGTCTCAGTAAAGAGGTCAGGTCAAGATGGGTATCTGGCAGCAACCAAACAGCAAGTCCTGAAAAGTTTTTGTGCACTGTGAAACTCTTTGTAAAGGGGTTTCGTCCCTTAGTGCTATTTCTATAGCTTTTTTTGGCAGCTTTCTGCAGACTTTTCTTGGAAACATGAACTATTACATGAAGGTGACAAGACTTTTCATTGTGCTTCTGACTTTAAAAATAAAAATTGAAACTGGAACATTGTTCTGTGGTGAATTTTATTTATATTTTTGCATAAAGTGTCATAGAAAATACCAAGTAGGTCAGTTTTTGGTATTACCCCACTTCCACTGTTTTATCCTCAAGCAGGGAAAACAATGCATAAGAGAGCAATCCAGATATTCTGATTTCTGGATAGAGAGTCATGCCTTAAGGTGAAAAATCAAGTTACTAAATCAATTTGTATTTGTTCTGTACTTTTCCTACAGTATATAGTGATGATGTTGTATCAGTGTTTGTGCAGATGCAGTCAGAAGGTTTGATAAGAATTCATAATTTTTAAAGCTAGCAAATTTAATTGCCAGTGGGGTTTGTATATTGATTGTTGGAAACCCGTCTGATAGACTGCAGGGTAGTTTTTGAAGGTTACTCATAACTGTAAGCATTTTCATCTTTGGAGCTTTCTCTTTAAACACCCTTGATTTCAGATAATTATTAATTGCAAATATCTGTGAGCAGCATTGTCAGGACAGTAGGGTATAACTGGATTTTCTAACTGAATGATAAATTGCATGTTGAAATTAATGGTTGGAAAATAATATGGTGTGTACCTTTTATGCACAAGTAAGAGGCAGTGAGGATGAGATCACTGACACTGTAGTAGTTATATGGACCTGTGCAATATTCAGCAAATTAACAGCTGTGTGTGACCCAGAGGCCAAGGTTTTCTAGGGAATGAGGAGCTGAATGATCAGTGCAGTGTTTGTCCTAACTAAGAATTTCAGTGTATTCTGCATTTATGTCAGAAATGTGTGAGTTACTTTAACTTGGAAATCTGAACTTGCTCACATTTTAGAATTTAGCCACTGCATTTCATTCGGAAACCAACCATCTTTTTATTTTTTTAATGTGTAACTGTTTGTGTGGAATGTATCTAAGCTGTGTTTTTAGGGGATGAGGAGAGCCACAGTGTGACTCGCTGAACTGAGTGATATAGCATTGGAAAGTATTTTGGTAGTTGAGAGAGTCATAGCTGGCTGTGGCCTGCAGTATCTAGTGTGCTCTGCTCAGAAGAAATTCACTCGAAAATTTATAATCTCTCTTCAGCATGTCCATTTTGTGGCAGTTATATGATCAATCCATTTCTTGATGGAGCTCTTATTGCACTGGAAATCCCATGGGATTCTGTCAAGCTCTACGTCTGTAAAGCAGGAATCTGATGATGTTATTGCTTATGTTGTTTACTCTTTGGAGAGTTATTAACCTTTTTTTCAGTTTTTTTCTTCAAATGAGTAAAACTTGGTTCATGTGTACCAACCAACGAATGTGTAAAGAGCATCATCAACCTGTCATCAAACCATCAATTCCAGACTGGTGAATTATTTTATGATAAACTTACCCTTCATTCTCTGTTGGTGACCAGTTGGCCACTCACATGAGCAGTATGTGTGTGAACAGTTCTCTTACTAAAATTAACTGCAGAAGCTTTCATAGATGAACTCAGTCACTTGAGAAGTAGCATGGTGACCTATACTGGTACTTGGCTGGCGGTGTTGTTGTGGTAAGCTGATGTGTTTGTTGGTGTCAGCCATCATGTGAAATGGAGCTCTTACGCAATGGATCTTCTGCTTTTGGTCTGCTGTGTGTGCTACTGCTAGTGGTGTGGGACAGTGCTCCTCTGTGGGCAGCTTGCTTTTGGGGGTTCCTCAAGACTGGATGGGATCCTGTGTGGGTTTCAATTCAGGAGCATTGTTGGTACTGGAATGCTTAGTGGTTTCAAGGTTACTATAAAACGAAACAAATATGTAAGTGTCAATAGCAAAATACTGCTGAACTCATGTCTCTTGCAGTAGTACTTCTGTCACACTTAATGGTTTAAATTAAAAATGGCTTGGAGACTAATAAAATCCTAAGAAAAGACATTCACAGGAACATCTTTTATTTTCAGCAGTGATACACAACACTGACTTTCTAAACAGCGTAGTTTTTTTTTTTTTCATTCCAGGTCCTGTTCAAAATCAGCAGATGCATTCCTCAGATGGCCAGGGATACGGCCCTGCAGTTCCAGGATCGTACTCTCATCAGATGCTGGCAAAGGTTCCTCCACACCAGTCTTCTGGACAGTATAGTTATAGTGGCTCTCAGAATGTTTCTCAATCAAACAACTACCAAGGACCTGGCCAGACTCTCAATAGACCACCAGTGGCAGCTTTCTCTGGGTCACCAGTACAACAGCTAGGTCCTGTTCCACAAGTGCTGCCACCTGCATTACAGAACTCAGCTGCTGTATCATCTGCTGGGAGCTTTCCTCCTGGAGCCAGCCCACCGGTGCTTTCAAACTGGCAGTACAGCCAGACTTCTGTGAGTCAGCCACTTGGGGCTCAAACAAGCCATTTGGCTCATGTGCCTGGGACAGGGTCAACTCAGCCACCGTTGTCATTATCAGGAAGTACAAATCCTGCAGGGAGTTACCAATATGCTGCTTCTCCAGGGGCTCCTCCACTGCAGAACAGCTACATGAAGCCAGGTAACAAGAACTTTTTGATATTTTACTAATGTCCATTTTTCAGCGACCTTTTAAAATAATAAGTATAGAACTGACTCTGCAGTGACATTTTGCTTGTGAAAGATTGTTAAAGCAGATACACCCATCAGAAATACACAGCTGCTTTCTTTGGGTTAGAAATGAAAGTTCTGTACCCAGGTTTGGTGTTTCAGCTGGTTGGAGCGGGTAACTCCTGAATGGTGTCCCATTGTTTTGGGATGCTGTGTGTGGGTAATGCTGTTTCTGTGACCTTTACCATTTCCTGGGGTAACTGTTGAAGCATTAGCATGATTCAGTCCAGGACTTCACCATTGAAAACGTTCTATTTAGTGAGCATGGTCAGTAACCACTTGATTCAGGTAATTTTCTGAATAGCCTGTCAGGTTGATGCAAATAACTGGAGCACAACCTGGAAAGAAAACTGAAAAGCATTCTGTGCTGTTGAAATAGAGGTCAGTTCAATGGAAAGCTTCCATCCCCCAGATTTGTAATCTTCACATTAAATAATTGTCAGTCTTCAGAAAGTACTCTAAAAGTAGGAGACTGTGCTCCTGCTGGTTTTCTGCTGGTATATGCAGTGATAAAAGCTTTTCTAGCACAAAATAGCTCTATTGTGAACTTGTGATTATTATGGAAACAGTTAATACTCCAGTTTCTCATTGCCAAACTGCTCTATGTTAGTTTTTTTCTGACTAAGCATGCAAACAGGACTTAGGTACAGAAATATTTTCCATGTAAAAGCAAATAATTTTTCTACTAAGTGCTTTTAGCCTCATTAGAGATTTTTATTGATGCTAGTTTTTTGTTATATGCCTGCTTAATTTTCTTAGCTGTTCAAAATGTCTTAAGCTTGCAGAATTTATGAAACTATTTCTGGTATTTAATTGGAATAAACAGCTAGAATTTTGGAATTAATGAGGAAGATGCAGAGAAATTTTGGAAAGTGGAGTATGATATGAGAGCAAGTGTTTGGAATAAGTAATTTTTATATCCATTCAATCCTCCTGAGCCATTTCCCTGGTATTTTTTTGTATAACAATGATCACTTTTAAAATTAATTAAGCTTGTTTGGTGATCACTCCAAACTTGATTATAGAGTTGGCTATTTTCTGTATATCTTGAAATTCTTGCCAACAGTAGTAGCAAAAAGCTGAAAGAGATCAGTAGCTACAGGAACCCAGAATGAGAAAAGCATGACAGAAACAACCTGAAGTTGAGACCCTCTACCCACATGTTAGGATTTATGTATCTCATGCTGTTCATCCTCTCAATAACAGGACTATTTAGAATTCAATCTGTGTGTTTTTGTAATAAAACTTCTGTGACTTCTTTCAGCTAGGTTAAACTCTTCCTAAAAGTTAATCTCTTTATAGGATCCGCACCACCGCCAGTTACTCAGCCTTTAACTCCACTCCACCCTCCAAGGCCACCTTTAGGACCTCCACCAGTCAGTGGTCCACCTAGGCCATCAACAGCAGTAGCAGGACCACCTACTGCACAGTCTCTGCTAAACTCAGCTGCAAACCAAGAAGGTAAGAAACAGTTTGCTCCTTATGTTGAATTCAAACATTGCAACTTGCTGCAGTGTGCAACCTTTAAAGTCAAGCACATTGTTCTATTAGAGATTCAAATTGTAAAATTATTATTAATACAGCTAATAATTTAATCTGAAAAGAGCAGGTAAGGACCTGGAAAGAAGAAAAATTCTTGTAAACAGGTATTAATAAAATCTAAGTAATTAACAGTTGAAAATAGATTTCCAAGTGCTGTTTTACATGGCCGTGTCTCCTGTAGTTGGCATTGTTTTTTTCATTTTTGTGTTATAAAGTGATAGGAAAATTCTTTTTTCTCTGCATGGAGGACAGAAATCCATGTATGACTCCCTGTATTGTTCATTCTACAGGGAGAGATAAAATGTGAACCTTGCAATTCCTTGCTGTTTACGTATCTGTACCTTATTATTCTGTGTAAAATCACTGAAACACATCTTGCACTTGTTGGTTTTGTGAAGGAAGTTGCTAGAGACTGTAAAGTGTCAGCTGTTGAAGACAGGTACCTGATTTTGTGTCTGCTGTGGGCCCTACACAAATATGCCATTGTTAAGAACTCCTCAGGGCTCTGGATCAGACTCCAGTTGTTTGGCATTTAGTGCCCATGCTAGATGGGGCCATGTGCGAGTCGGCAGCTTTATTTTTACATATGTAGTTCTGTCAAAGCTGTTGGTTCCTTGCATGGTCAGATTGACAGTTTCTCATGTGTGGTAGTTCTGTGAGTATATTCAGATTTGGCTTAGTTTGGAGTGTATTAAATACATTGGAAACAGCTTTTTTTAGAAAGTATTTTCTTCATCATGAAGAGAAACATTTTCAGAGTCCTGGAGAGATAAAAATGTTTAGTCTATGAAGCAGGTTGCTGCTAGCAAGATTCAGTGTATAATGTAATGTAAGTGCCTTCTATTGGTTCCTTTTATCTTTGAGGATTTAATAAAAAATGGTAATAAAATAGAGTACCTACTTGTCCTTAGCAATATATAGTTGTGTTAGTATATTTAGACGTGGTTGGTTTACCAAAAACCGTCCTTTGGGAGCACTCTGCATTTCAAAGTTTTTCCTGTCTTAGATTGAATTTCTGTCTTGACCTGTATGTGACTGTGTCAGAGCTGTTGCCATTTGATGAGCAGTGGTGGGCTAAATGTGCAAGTGGAGGGAATTTGGTGTTTCTGTGAATTATCAATGGAAAAAATTCTTCAGTGGGATCTAAGCTACAGGTTACTTGTAAAACTGCAGCTAGCCTAAAGAGACCTCCTCTGCTGAGGAGGGAACGTCCCCTGACCCTTTACTGCATGTTGGCTTGGAAACTGGCAAATCCCTAATCTGAAGGAGTTGTAAAAGATTATTCAACCAGAAGTGCTGGGACTTTTGTTTTCCTCTAAAAAAAGAAAAAGAAAAAGAATGTTTTATGAATGTCCTTTGTTGAGGTCACATCTGCCGGGGACGTGTGAGAAAGAGGACAGAGTGTGTATTTAATTCAGTTTCATCTTGGGTCAAAAGCAAAGTAGATTCGAGCTATGCTTGTCTTAATATTCACACAGCAAGTAGGATATTTTTTGCAGTTACCTCATTAAAACTTCTTTGTAACTTATGCAATTTTTTCCTGTGGTTGTTTTCCTTTAAAGGTGATGCCAGATCTACTGCCAGTGATGGGTCTGTAGTGCAAAACAGCTACGACACAATCGAAGGTGGTGGCCTTATGGGTAAGGCTTTGGGAGTAAAAATGGTTGTTATTATTATGGAACTTTTAAGAGTATGGGTCTAAGCATTTGTGTACAGACATATGTACTTGGTTCGATGCCTGTCTTGAAGCTAAATGCAAAACTTGGTGCATTGACAATTAGCATGTTTTGCTTGTGATATGTAAAGTAGGTGAGAGCCCTTTGCAAAGTTGACAGCAGCTGTATTTTTTACACTTAGAAACTAAACAGGCAGCTCTCCTCTTGTACAGATGCCTCAAGTAAGGTACAGTTCTTCAGCAATTGTCTGTCTACTCTGCTTCCAGCAACTCCACATCATTCTCCTGCAGCCCCAAATCTTAAGATGAATAGAAGTGTTGGGTATTCTTACCCTGCCTTGCCTCCAGGCTACCAACATACTTCTCCACCTGGAGCACCAGGAATGAATGCATCTGCTTTGCAATATCCAGATGGATCAAAACATTTCCACCAGGTAAAGATTTTCTGGTTTCTACCTCAATATTACCTCTGTTGGGGGCGTGTGGGTAAAGAAAAGATGGTTGGTAGGTGTTGTGCAACTCTAGGATGCTGCTTCTTTTCTTCCCTGTTTGGGCACTGTTTGTTCAAGAGGACAGACATAGCTGACAATTAGTGCTTTTGCCTGTGCCCTGGTATCAGTTTGGCAAAGCTTTGTACCAGCTCTTTGTGAAGTGTTCCACCCTCAAATCTGTGCAGGATGTTTCTTTTGGAACTTTCAACTGCTTTTGGCATGTTTCTCTTCCGTGGCATTGTTATTGTTAGCTGAAGTATTTGGTTTTTCTTTCCCTGAACTTTCAAAGTGAATTGACCAACACTTTCACCAGCTAAGCCTTTGTTCAATTTCAAGAGGTTTATAAGGAAATGATGCTACTTTTTTCCTCTGTTATGTTACATGAATAGGTCAAGTTCACATGACAACCAATATTTCTAAATATGTTGATAAAATAGCAGTTAATACATGAGCAAAACAAAAGGGACATATATGTGCTTTTTAATGGACTGTGGGTTTCATCCAAGTAATTGGTGCTAATTTGTGAAATTTTATTGGACTCTAGCCTGCCCTGGGCACTAATCACTTAACTGCATCAATGGGTGGTCTGAGTATACAGCAAGAAGGGTTAAGACCTGTGAATCTTCTTCAAGAAAGAAATATTCTTCCTACCACCATTTTGAAGGCTCCTGTCCCCAACTTGCATGAGGACATCCAGAAGCTCAACTGCAATCCCGAGTAAGATTATGCATTTGCTATAATGCATCAAAATAGATAGAAGTATAAATTCCTACTTATAGACATCACAAAATATTTTCTTAATTTTATGAGTAGAAAGTATTGAAAATGGGCTTCACTGTAGTATGATAAAGGCAGTAAGTGGGTTTAACTTTAAAGAGAGGAAAATCATCTTTGTAGGAAGTATGAGGAAAAATTTGTTAACAGGGCAGCTATAGATAGGTATGGAACAAAAATTTTATGCTTGGCACTGAGTATGGATGAGAAGATATAAAATAGGAATTAATTCAGTCAGGTGAGGTATAACAAAAAGATTGTGCATGAAGAGACATGAGTGACCTCTCTATTTAAAAGTAAACATTTAAAAAATGGAGTAAATGACATTTCAAACAAAAACTTGGCAGTTGATTAATCAGTTATTCTCTCTGAGGAGACCAATCAGTGTATAGCCAGGGACTTCTGCTTTGCTAATATTTTTATGGTAGATAAAGGAAATAACAGCGCCTTTGTGACATTGTTCATGCAAACAAGCTGGACAGGATTTGCAAAACTGCCACATACATCTGCACTTTGTGGAAGCTACTGAGTGCTCAAGACACAGAAAATGATTGTGGGATTGTTTGTACTGTGGGTCAAGCTCAGAAACAAAATTATTTGACAGAGATGGATTAGATATTTTATCTGGAAATAGAAATTCACCACTAACAGCTCTAGAAAAATATACTGTATTACTGAAATCATAATTTATTTGAAAGCCTCTGAAAATAACCCTTTGTCCTCCATGTAGGTTGTTCCGCTGTACCCTGACTAACATTCCTCAAACTCAGGCCTTATTGAATAAAGCCAAACTTCCTTTGGGGCTCCTGCTTCATCCTTTCAAAGACTTATCGGTATGAGAAATATTCAAAACTTTACATGCTGAAATACCAGTTATGCCTTTACTAGAGTCCAGACAATGGACAATAAATTATAAAACAAGGGCAGGTATCTTGGCCCAGAACAACTCCCACAGTAACTGACATTTCATTGTTCCATACATATCACTGTAATTTTTCTCAATTTATACTCCCTACCATTTGAAAACCTTCAGATCTCACTTTTTAATAAAGAAGAAAGCTTCCCCAATCTCAAAAAAACAAAAGCCTAAAGGCAGCACAGAATTTGGACTGTGATAGAAGGCAACACCTAAATTCTAGGTTGTCGCGTATCAATTGTAGTTATTAATTTCAAACCTAGTACTAATTCTAAACTTAAGACTTGACAAAGTTGAAGGGATTTGGATGTCATGACATAGCCAGAAGACTATGAATTTAGTAGTGTCTCTCTTAAACACTGGATTTTTTTCTCTGTTTAAGTGATTTTTCAAAGATGTGGGCTTTTTTTCCCCCTTTTTGATCTGTGTTGGGTGCAGGACTTGATCTTAAACCATCAGTGTAAAATTCAAGAATTTAGAGACTTGGAAAAGGAATCTACACAGTCAAATATGTTAGAGCTCAGTTCCTACCTGTTGTATTAAGGAATTGCAGGGATGCTGTGAGGATGCAGAAGTACTCCTCCTTTCACCAAGGGTGCTTTGTCTCAGTAGCCAGCACAGTGTAGGTGGTGGTGTTACCACAGATAAACAGCTGCAGGGTGAGGATGCTTTAAAACAGGAAGCTTTTCCATTCCAGCAATTGCCAGTGGTCACTTCCAGTATTATTGTGAGATGCCGTTCCTGCCGGACGTACATCAACCCTTTTGTCAGCTTCCTAGATCAAAGGAGATGGAAATGCAATTTGTGCTATAGAGTCAATGATGGTAAGTTTTAAATGTGCTTTAAAGTGTTGCAATTAACCTTTTCCACCTTGGCCTTTGAGACTGGAATGTTGCTGGGCACATCAGTAGGAGGATTGTTGTCAGTCAGGCTGGGAGTCATGAGAAATGTTTCCCA
This sequence comes from Parus major, assembly GCF_001522545.3. NCBI lineage: Eukaryota > Metazoa > Chordata > Aves > Passeriformes > Paridae > Parus > Parus major. Next base: position 9,322,248 of record NC_031782.1, on the reverse strand, counting down.
GTGACAGTGGTGTCCCTAAAGAAACACAATAAGCCCAAGTCGTCCCTCAGGGTACCATTGCACAAGTGTAAGGGAACTCCACTGCCTGGTGTAGTTTTCAATGTAGAAAAAATGGAAAAAAGAAAAAATTGCCCAACAGCCTCAAAAGAACTGGTATGTTTGTTTTAAAATGCAGCACAGCCAATACTAGTATGAAATACTAATATATAAACTTACCTGCATAGTTCCTGAAGAATTTCTATATAATCCTGTGACAAGAGTTTATGGAGAACCTCATAAAAGACCTGAAGTCCAGAATGCTACTATTGAGTTTATGGCTCCATCTGAATACATGGTAAGGCTTTATTTACTTTTACTTATTCTCTCTATATTATTTTCAGAGGGAAGTCAGAGAAAGCTTTGTTTCAGAGGATGCTTTCCAGTTCAGTAGGACAGCTATTTCCTTAAGCAGTGTATCTGAGAACTCAGGGGGAGAACTTCAGAGAGTTCACTTCTAAACATTTATGATGTCAAAGTTATTCTGTATTTAGAATATGTAGGTATCTTCAGAAGAAAACTAGACTTCAGAAAACTAGACTTCTGGTATTACTAAATGAGAGGCAAATGCATTCAGAAATTTTAGCTATGATTCATGTGCTGTTTTAACAGTTTAAACTTGCAAAGGAATGAATAAACCCAATCTAACAAATGCTGTTTGAAAATTAAAGGTAATCTTTTCTTTGCTCAGCTGCGTCCACCTCAGCCACCTGTGTACCTCTTTGTGTTTGATGTCTCTCACAATGCAGTAGAGACAGGATACTTGAATACAGTCTGCCAGACCTTGTTAGACAATCTTGACTCGTAAGTACTTTTTTCTTAAAATCACCAATTTTCATTCCTCTTAAGAAACTTGTGATAGACACCAATATGCCAGTCATTTCTGTCTGGAAGACAGGTTTCCTAGTATGGGCAAACAGTGGTCAGTGTTGTGTTAAAATGTACCATAAAGCTGTGGTCTTTTTCCCATCACAGCTACACCAGTATTAAAGGTGTTGATTGAAAATATTTGATTTTTCAGTCTAACTTTTTCATCAATCCCCAAAAGAATATAATCATGTTTATGATATCTTTTGAATGGTATTTTTTAAAATATGAAATTTAGATACGTATTTGGTGAAAAGAGTCGTACATCTAATAAACTTCTCATAAAATGTATACTGTTTGAACTTACATAAGCACTACTCGGTATTTTGTAGTTTATTTCTTCTCTTTTTTCCACTTCTGATTACCCTCTTAAAAGGTTTTCACCTGCCTGCTAGGTGATTCTACCATGAACTCCTTTTTTGTTGTGGTTTTTGTTCTTTTCAAAATGACTTAGTGAAGCTCTTGCAGTCTAGCTCTTAAACTAACTGCTTGATAACAACCATGGAGAGATGCAGTGGATGACAAAAAAAAAAAGCAAAAAAGCCTGCAGAAATGAAATTTCATCTCACTGAACACCATATGTCTCATTTTCAGGCTTCCTGGGAACACTAGAACAAAAATAGGCTTCATAACGTTTGACAGCACAATCCATTTCTACAGTCTTCAGGAAGGTCTCTCTCAGCCTCAGATGCTTATAGTTTCAGATATTGAAGGTATGCAAAAATAATTTTTTTTGATTAATACCTATTAATGACTTCTGGTTATGACAGCCTTTAAAAATATGTGTCTGGTGGGAGTTTCTACATCACATCAATAGTCTCCCTAGTAATGACTTTAGAAATACAACATGTGTGAGTTTGTTTATGAAGACATCTCCCTGATGTTTCAGCAATGCTGTGGCTGCTCATGACTTCAAGTGTGAAGACAGCCTTCCTAACTTCTAGTTTAATTTGTACAATTCTCTAGATCCCTCTAGAAATCCCAAATATGGATGCTGGATACCTTTCTATAGATTTTTCTTGTAGCTGGTGCTTGGTGGTGTCCTGCCTTTTGTTTCCAATCACCTTTCACTGAATGTTACTGCACAGGGTAGAGTGAACACTGGAAATATTTGCTATGTGATTTCATTTAATAGTCTTGATTATCCTTCAGCCCTGTTGACTGCTATTCTAACATGGGATTCTAGCCACAGGAAAGCTTATGGGGGAAAAAAAAACCCCACATAATTATGTTTATATGGGTTAATACTCTGATACTGTGTTTTGGTTTTTTTTCCAATAAGTCTGATGGTTGGCAAATAAAGCCAGGGGAAAGATTTATGTGTTTTTAGAAGATAACTCAAATATTTTTTTTTGCCTTTCAGATGTATTTATACCAATGCCAGAAAACTTATTAGTAAATTTAAATGAAAATAAAGAGGTAAGAAGCAAGGACTTTCTTACATAACTAGTAACATTTACGTAACTGGGGATATGTGTGGTAATTTTTGGATTAATTAATGCTCATTAACACCTGCTGTTCACATGCCAGGTTTGAGTGAAAAAAAAAAGGTCTTTTATCTATGTCACTGTAAATTCTTGCCAACCTGGAACAAGACAGTACTTCAAATTTTCTAGGACTTTCTCTTTACTACTTTAATATTAGAAGTTTTAATACTTGGTTATGTTAAATGATCAGCTGTATGTAAAGTAGAAAATCATGAAGAGTCATAGGCCTAATAATGTTTTCTCTCTTGTAGCTAATTCAGGATCTGTTGAAGACATTGCCACAGATGTTCACCAAGTCCCTGGAAACTCAGAGTGCTCTGGGGCCTGCATTACAGGCTGCCTTTAAACTGATGTCCCCTACTGGAGGTAGAATCACTGTCTTCCAGACACAGCTTCCATCTGTGGGAATGGGAGCACTAAAGTCACGAGAAGAGCCAAACCAAAGAGCAACAGCAAAGGTTAGGAAAGCAAAAAGGTTGAGAGTACTAGCAACCAGTTCTGTGCTTGTAGATGGTTCTGGGATTTCCTCTTCTGGGTTAATTTTGTGCTTATCTTGCTTCTTTGTTAAAGTAGCAGAAAAAACAATAAAAACCCAAAGAATATAAACACTAATTAATTACTGAGTAATAAAAAAATATTTTTTTATAAAAGATTTTTAATCAATGATGGAGAATTGATTGTAAGTGTCCCTGAAAACAGACAATAAATATATGAATCAATTTAGATTTTCTTTGTATCTTATAATACTCCACTGTGTTGACAGGATATACATCTGACACCATCGACTGATTTCTACAAGAAGTTGGCCTTGGATTGCTCAGGGCAACAGGTTGCAGTGGATTTGTTTCTTCTTAGTGGGCAATATTCTGACTTGGCTTCTCTAGGTAAGACATATAAAGCTGTTTTGGGGCATATAACTCTTGTATTTTGAGCAAATACATAGAATCTGCGTTAATATTTAGTAGATGAACCTGATTTGAATTAATCTAGTGTGTGAAGATACAAACTTGTCCTTGCTGAGCAGTGACACAGAATAGAATGTAGTCTATCAGTCCTGATTTAACCTACTTATATTTATGTCCTCCCTTAGTGATTCAGGATTCTTGTTCAACTGATACAAGTAGCAGAAATACTTTCTTCCTTTTTATGCCTTTTAACCATCAGTGTCACTGCCTTTAGAGCAAGGTTTATTGGCATTTAATTACCTTCTTTTCTGTTTAACCAAACTTTAAAGTTTCAAGCAATTTCAGGTCAATGGAAAATTATTTCTTACCTAAAATTTATCACATACTAGAATATACAGTTGTACTACATCTCTATAAGCGTGTCTGTAACTGTGTCTGAGTGATTTGTAGGTGTGAACAATTTAATAGTTTAAAGGCTGCAGCAGCAACTGTCTGCAACAACTCTCCAATGTATACTGGTTTTATTTCAGGTTGTATATCAAGGTATTCTGCAGGTAGTGTCTACTACTACCAGTCTTACCATCATAAACACAACCCTGTCCAGGTGGAAAAATTGCAAAAGGAACTGAAGCGCTATTTAACTAGAAAAATTGGGTTTGAGGCTGTCATGAGGATAAGATGCACCAAAGGTCTGAATTCACCTTCTTGGAGTTTTGGGGGTTGAGAAAAGGGAAGTGGGTGTTTGCTGTTCTTTGGGAATGTTTTCATTGTATTCTAGCTGTTTTGTAACTGAAAGACAGAGCTTAGAAAAGTAAAATTCAATATCAGGGATAAGACAGTTTTTTAAAGACTGTATTTGCAGTGTGTTTTCTGGCATCCAAGTTCCAGTTTATAATGGTCAAAACTGGAAATTTTCCTGGACTGCTATTTCAACCAGGGATTGGTTTTATACTCTAGATACTTTCTGCTACTCTGCATTGATTTGCCTTGCTAATTCCCACTTTCTGGTAGGCTTTGTGGATTCTTTGGATTAGTTGTCAGTTTGCAGTATTTACGCTTTTTGAAGAGAATGTATTTCATTGAGAGGGAACATTCTGGTACAGTCATATACATTGATAGCAGATCTGTATATGGTGCCTGTACTTCACAGCTATAAAACACAAACTGATTCATTATTATCTTGTAGGTCTTTCCATTCATACTTTCCATGGGAACTTCTTTGTACGATCTACAGACTTGTTGTCATTACCCAATGTAAACCCAGATGCAGGATATGCTGTGCAAATGTCAGTGGAAGAAAGTCTTACTGATATGCAAGTTGTTTCTTTTCAGTCAGCTCTCCTGTACACCTCCAGCAAAGGTAAGGTTAGATTGAACCAACAGTGGCATTTGTAGTGTTGCTTCATACAACCAGTATGGAGGTTACAGTTTTCTTTCCTTGCAGGTGAAAGACGAATTCGTGTCCACACGATGTGCTTACCTGTAGTCACAACACTGAGTGATGTGTACCTAGGGGCAGATGTGCAGGCCATCACAGGGCTCTTAGCCAATATGGGTGAGTGTGCTAAGAGCTTGTTTGAATATGTGTGGATTGTATCCTTAAAGGTCTGAGCAATGACCCTCTGGGAGATGGCATTAGAAGAAAAGATTCTCCCTCATAGAGTGCTTTCAAAATTGCAAGCCTAAGAGTTTTGGTTTTAATGCTTGGCCTGGGTGAAGGATCAGTAGAGCTGTGTGTAATCACCTGGGCTTAGGCTTAGTCTGGTGCATCATGGTGGGCCTCAGCTTTTTTCTGAAGCACTTGACTTCCCCTAGAATGTAATAAAAGCTTAAGCTGCATCAACATATGTGATAAAGTGAGAGAATTTAATGTATGTGACTGTATTCCTGCTGGGGGAGGAAACCCCTGTCATTTGAACCTTGTACTCTGTTTTCAGCTGTGGACCGCTCCGTTTCCGCGACACTGAGCGATGCTCGGGATGCCTTGGTCAATGCAGTGATAGATTCTTTAGCTGCTTATCGCTCATCTGTGCTGAGCATCCAACAGCCTGGGCTCACAGCTCCCTTCTCACTGCGGCTCTTCCCGCTTTATATACTGGCACTCTTAAAACAGGTAAGAGGGGAAGTGAGGCCAGGCAAGAGGATGATTGTGTGGCAGGTCAGCCTGAAGTAAAAGAATGGTTCTTTGATGGAGAATGATTTAGTTCAAAAGCAGGAATTTAGAAACATGCATAAAACCGAAAGTATACATGTTTTAAGCAATGAAAGGGCAAAACAATAAAGACACTGACTACTGAAGAGATCAGTCAGGGTACTGGTAGTGTTTTCTCAGGAAACTCGATTTTGTGCCTTTCTGGAAATGTAGATCCACGCAGCAGTTCAGTGTGGATTAGAAGCGAGCTGGGTGTGTGGCAGAGGGGGGGAGTTGGCTGGCTGTTCTTGCAACAAGTTTAAAGCATTTCACAGTACTTGCTGAGTGTAAATATTTTTTAATTGAATTTCCCTGAACAGATACTAGAAGTCATTTAAGTGTTGGACAAACTGGTTTCTTGGTTCAGAAAGAGGTTTTGGATTCATACATCTTGATTAGGAATTAACCAGCATATTCATATTGAGCTTTTTCATTTGAAAGGCTTGGTAAACATTTGATCCAGTCAGGTAGGAGGAGTGAGCCCTACTTTGATTTACAGCTTTTTTTTGTCTCAACAAGCCAGGACTATCTCTTCCTTGTAAATACAGACCTAAGATTCTGTACATTGAAGCCAATTGTAAACTGCTCCAATATTTATTCTTTTCAGTTTCATCAAGTAGCATTCTTGAGGTGTATGTTAGAGAGTATTTCAGGGGGCTTTCATCTCAGCTGTAGTGCTCACTAAAGGATTGATGGTGCCAGGTCAAGGTTAATTCTAAAATCCAGAAATGGGAATGAGACTTGTGTGATTTATATGTAAAGCACTGAAGAGAACTACAGAGAAGTAAAATACAATGAGAAAACATTTAGAGTACATCTCTAATACTTAATTAAATTAGAAATAAGCACTAGGCAGTGTGTGAAATTCAGTTTCTCTTACTTTGCTTTAATGGTTAAACTAAATGCCTGATTGATTGCAGAAAGCATTTCAAACTGGGACAAACACACGTCTGGATGAACGCATCTTTACCATGTGTCAGGTGAAAAACCAGCCCCTTGTTTACCTCATGCTCATGACACATCCCAGTCTGTACAGAGTCGATAATCTCACAGATGAGGTGAGTCTGCCTTGCTACATAATTTGTTTGATCCCAAAGATTTGTGTGATGTGAAAGTAAATGTGTTAAAAATCTCCCAATATTCATCTCCATATTAAAGCTACACAGCTAAAATGTAATGTTTTATATTCTCCCACTTGTTGCATTTATGCATTTGTTATTTGGAACTGGATTGATGAGTTCTGGAGAAAGCTGTGCTTTGGGTGGGAAAGGTTTTTTCCTAACTTATTTCACCTTTGCCTTGTGTTATTATCTTGTGCTATAAATCACATACACATAAAGACATCATAATGGACTTTTTTTGTCCCTTTATTTTAAAATAGCAAGCATATTTGAGAACAGGGAATGTTTATGTGGACCCCTGAACAATTTTAGAAATCACATCATAACAAATTGGATATTCCTGTTCTAGAACTAATTAACTAAGATACATTTGATGAAATTCACCCTCTCTAAATGAAACATTTTATTAGTAAATTACTAACTAATAAAGTAAATTATCACTTTAAGTATGACTTGAGCCAAACTGAGAAAAACAGTCCAGCTCCAGTATTCAGTGTAATAAATTCTACTCTTATTTAAAGTTCTATTCTGTTTTTTTTGCATCAAGACGTGAACCACTGTTTTTCATCCTTCTTTTAGGGGGCTCTTAACATAAATGACAGAACTATACCTCAGCCGCCCCTTCTCCAGCTGTCAGTGGAGAAGCTGAGTAGGGATGGTGCTTATCTTATGGATGCTGGCTCTGTAAGTTGTGTGGTGGGGGGGGTTTTAAAAAGTACCCCAGTTTACTTGGTGTGTTCTTTCTGAGAACTCAGAATGTGCACGAGACTGCTCAGGTGTGTTTTGGGTTGAATTAATGTTATTGATGGTTTCTTTCAGGTGATGTTTCTGTGGATCGGGAAGAACTGTGGCCAGGGCTTTATCAGCCATGTCCTTGGAGTTCCAAATTATGGTTCAATACCACAGAATATGGTATGTGCTTGCTCTGCACATCAGTAGTACATACAGTGCTGCCAGAATATAATCTGCATGAGATTTAAAATACACTACTCAGATTTCAGCCCTCTAGTGTTATAGATCCAGATCCAAGGAAAGAAATAATTTTTGTTACCTCTTACAATTTCTTCTCTTGAAGACATGGTAGGAAAAGGCTGTCTGATTCAGTTTCTCAGACCTGTTTCAAGCCCCTTCAAAGAAGACAGGACTGAAACTATATATCAAAAAATGTATCTGTCTGGGTTTTCTTTATACTAATGAGTTGGGCTAGTTTATGTGTTCCTATCACTGTTTTCTGAAAAATGCCCTGCTTTTATTAATAAAACCCTTTGGCTTTTAGACACATCTCCCAGAACTTGAAACAGCAGAATCCATCAGAACACGAGCTTTCATTTCTTGGCTGAGAGAACAGAGACCTTTCTTTCCTATACTATATATAATAAAGTAAGTGGTTTTTAACAGTATTTTTGCTTCTTTGGCAACCTGTTAACAATACATACTTGGATATCGTATACTGAACTTTCTTAATGGAATTCTTAACAATAGTGTGGTAAGAGTTGTCTCCAATTAGAATTTCAAAAGACTAAAAAAGATTAAGTGTCACAGAAGAATCTTTAGGTAATGTCAGATAAATGAAGTAAATGCTGGTAAGAGCACTTACTAGGATTAATCACTACTAAGAGCTATTTGAGATCCTCTTTTCATATGTCCTTAAGCTCTTGAAATGTCTTGCCACTTGATATGTAACTTTATTAATGCATGGTAGCCCATGGCAAATGTTCATTCCACTCAGACACTTATTTTTGTTTTTAAGGGATGAGAGTCCATTGAAATCAAGTTTTCTGCAAAATATGATTGAAGACAGAACAGAATCAGCCTTATCATACTATGAATTCCTCCTTCATATACAGCAGCAAGTGAATAAATGAAACACTAGCCTTTGGCTTACTTCTTTAAGGAAAGATTTTGCAGTAAAGAATGATTGTGCTTGTAATACCTTCATTAAATCTGTGGCCTGAGGCAGTTGATGAGAAGTTCTCACTGTGATTTCAACGAACTAAAGCAAATAAAGGACCACATCTGAGAATCAAATGTGCAACTACATAATATTGTACCTTAAAAAAAAGAATCAAACTGTTGGAACTGGTTGAGCACCTTTAATTTGCTGCAAATCGTGTTTTTACTGTAAGTAGTTGCAGCATGAAGTACATTTACAAAGGCAATACTGAAAAGGTGAAATACATTTTGTAAAATAAAGAGTTCTTTGTTGTTCAAAATGTATATTTCTGTAACTTTTTTTTTTTTTTTTTTTTTTTTTTTTTTTTTTTTTTTTTTTGCTGCTAGATATAAAACCTCATAATACTGATCATGATTTGCAGGGAAATTTCTTCTAAGTGCATCCAGTGATTACAGACAGAGCATCTCAATGTTCAACTTAATGCTTAAAGTAGCGATGAAAGAAGTGTTCATTCATTGTGAAATGAACAAATGCTTATGAAGTATAGAATCCAGTGCTTGGATTGGATTATGGCTAATAGGACTAAAGGTAAGCTTAACCTGGATAAGGTGGCTGAATTTGTTGAAGCTTTTAATAAGTCATTATTCTAATTTTAAAAACTGGGAAGAGTGGGCCCTACATGAGACAGATTTTTAAAAGTCATTGGCTGAATTGGCAGCACAAGTAGACTTAGGTAGATGGTAAGCTTTGCTTTTCTTCAGTAGAAGTAATAGTTTTAATTTCAATTTAATAATGGTGTGGGAGGGGAAGAGCAAGGAAAGTTATCTCAGAAGAGCAAGGAAGGTTATCTCAGATTTTGTTTGGTTTATGTTCAGTAGACTTTTGGCTCTTGTTTACATTAGGCAAATATTGGGCCCCTCAGATCTGGTGTGTTTCTGAAGCAAATTTGTTGGCAGCACTTCAGATCAAATGCTGGTCTGCAACACTGAATATTCTGATATTAAAGTTGGAAATTATTTTTCCAAGAACAAAATTATTATATTGCATTTGAAGATTCGTATATGTTTGCAGACGTGCCTGAAGTTTTCCAAACAAAAAGTTTTTTGCTGCAGCTGTGTAATGAGCCCAGGTCCAAGGCCAGTGTGCACCAAATAAAAGCTTTAAATATACTCTCAGATCCTGCCAGAGATACAGATCGAAGCTGACATCGGACTTGAAGTAAAAATTTATATACAAAAAGTATTTAAATAATTTTATTATAGAAATGTATTGATAATTCTTCTGTTTTCAAGATTAAGGTATCATTGATAGCTACCAATGTAAAGAGTATTTAAGTTACTGTATTCCAATGCCCATGGAAGTGTTGTGTATGGAAAAATCTTGGTTTGCTTTTTTGTTTAATAGTGGTAAACTTAAAGGTCTTGCAAAAGCTACCTTCTGGGGCAAGTAACTTGAAGAGGTAAAAGACTTGTGAGTGGTCAAATGTACTGTGCTTAAGACATTTAGGACATAAATGTCAGTAGGGTCAACATTTGGGTAAATATTTGCTCCCATTTCAGGCTGTAGCTGCTGGTGATTGTCAGGAGTTGCCTTACTTTAGGGGAGGAGTTCCCTGGGAGAAATTGTTCTTCTTGTTGAGCACAAGAAGCTAAAGTTCTTAGAACAATGGCTAAAACAGCATGAAAAGATTATTACAGAATCAATTTAAGCTTCCCTGTCTGCTGCCTCTGTAGCAAACAGGAATATATTTACTTGAACTGCTTTTCAGAGAATTGCACAGTTTCTAGTCATAGTGGAGAGTTGTCTTCTAAGTTTTGACAGTCTGATTTTTTATTTTTTTTTTCCCAGGAAGGGGGAACGGGGTCTCTTCATTTAAATCATAAATGGAATCTCTGCACTTGCATAGGTTCTGCCCTAAACCTTGTGGTTTTGAGTATGTTATCACTCAGATGTTGAATTGAAAACCATCCTTGCATCAAATAGCCCACCCCAAAGTCTGTTTCTTACTATAACTGTATTTTTGCTACTATATCCTTTTTTTTTTTAAGAAACATAAATACTGGAGATGGCCTCATTGTTTTATGTACACCAGACTAATGGCTGAAGATGTCAGCCTTCATGGCAGTTAACAAGTTTGAATTTGAGTCCCTATGATTTACAGAGCAAAACATGATGAGTCAGATGAACCCTCGGAGTTCTCTTCACTTTGGAAGAAATTCTGTATTGAACTTTGTTAGTTCATTCCCTCGCAGTGGGGAAGGCCTGCTGGTTCACTTGTACTGCTGTAATGGCAGTGCAGGGAACGTGAACACACACACACTACCTGTGATTGATTTTTTACATACAGCTGAAAAATTAGGCCACTGAAAATGGATTGCAAAAGTAGGCAAGAGTGGCTCTGGTACTTCTATCTCAACACGACAACTCTACCACTGTAAATGTGTGGTAGAGGTGTGTTTCTCTGTAGTTGAACACGTTTTTTTAAACTATTTCTGTGTTTGACACATTAGTGTTCAGCCAACATTGCTACCATCCATTTTACTTTGCTTTCATTATTGTTCTTAAATTAATATTTTTAAGTCCTCATAGACTGTTGCAATAACTAGAATGATTCACTTTTATTTAGAATTAATTTCTTAACAGAATTTAATCAAAGATGCAGAATGGCTGTTAAGGGACCATTAAATGTGATTTTAAGGTTCTGTTTACTATTATGGATGTAATCCTTATAGTAAATTTAATTTTGTAAAGTAGTGTATAATATTGTAATATTAAATCTTCGTTCTCTGAACTCAAAGATTTGATCTTCAGTATGAAGTTATAAATCTTCCCCCTTCTGAATTTGAGACAGGATTTACTTGTCCTCCTTTTTACAGTTTGTAATTTTCACTGTTTTATTCCTGTAAAAAGTCATTTATAACACATGCAAATGCTTATTTTATCTGTGCTAATTTATCAGATTTGGCTACTCAATAAAATTAATTGAACAAACTCATGCCAGTCCATCACTTGTTTCTTATAAATAAAAGTAGAACAATGTATTCAGTTAATTGAGATAAATACCACATTGGTCACAGCAGCCAGCTGACAGTGATGGTTGGAATTTAGCCTTCAGCAGCATTCCAAGATGGTGATCAATTTAATTTTAGGTAATCCTGTATCTTCATTTAACATCCCATTATTTCAGCAAAGCCATTCCATCTTAATGCTTGCAATTTTTTTTGAGATATTGTCACTGCTGCCTCTGGCCCATCATAGACAAGTTAATGCATGAGCTTGGTAGTCTGACTTCTGTATTTACATGGTTTTAAATACAGAATTCTCTCAATATTTTAGAAATATTAATTGGACTTGTCAGCTCTTTATTATTCCCAATACACCTAACACTGTCGTGCTGCTGCTGCCCTCCAGCACTGCTGTTGTGGCGTGGGGCTCAGCGGGCAGTGTCCTGCGGCTGGCTCTCGGCACTGCGGGCTCTCCAGTGCCCCTGTTGCGGCGTGGGGCTCAGCGGGCAGGTGTCCTGCGGCTGGCTCTCGGCATTCCGGGCTCTCCAGTGCCCCTGTTGCGGCGTGGGGCTCAGCGGGCAGGTGTCCTGCGGCTGGCTCTCGGCATTCCGGGCTCTCCAGCACTGCTGTTGCTGTGGAAGTGTCCCTGCCCCGGGAGCGAAGCGGTGCCAGGTGCCAGGGCCGGCCGGCAGTGCTGCTGGTGGAGCCCTCTGTGGCACTGCCACGGGGCTCTTGCAGGTAAGGGAAGAGTAATGTGGCACTTTTATCACCTGGCATACAAGGAGAGGTGTAACCGACTTCTAGTGTACATAAAGAAAAATATTATGCCAACTGTATCTGATTGGAAAGAAGTCACCACCCCTGCTGTATATTGCCGGTAGTTCTGGCGCCCTCGAGAGGTGCTCGTGTGTCGGTGTTTCCTCGGTGTGCGCCGCCAGTCCCGCAGCGCGGCAGTGCCAGGGCGGGCGGCAGTGTTGTGCACAGCGGGGACAGCCCCGCCCTGCCTCGGGACTGTCACCCCGCGCCCCTGGCGCCGCCATCGCCTCTTCCCCTTGCTCCGCAACGTCACTTCCGAGGCCGGGGCGGCCATCTTGACTGCGGGCTTGTGCTGTCAGAGAGGGGCGCCCTTCTCCTGCCCCTACGCAAAATGGCGGCGCCCGCTTCAGCGGCTGGAAGTGGGCGGTGCCGGCGCCTGCGCGCTGGGCGCGGCGAGCCCGCGGTGCCGGGCCTGCGGTGCCGGGGATGGCGGACGGCGGCGCGGGAGCGGCGCCCACTCCCCCCGGGCCCCCCGCGGGGCTCTCGGCGTCCCAGCGCCGCGCAGAGCTGCGCCGCAGGAAGCTGCTCATGAACTCGGAGGAGCGGATCAACCGCATCATGGGCTTCCACCGGCCCGCGGCGGGCAAGGGTGAGCCCCGTGGCGGGTGCGGCGGGGCTGTGTGAGGGCTCCGGGGCTGCGGTGACGCCTTGGCCTCTCCGAGTGTGACCGCTGCCCGCGGTCCCCTGGTGAGCCGGAGCGGCCGGTTCCCCGCAGGGACAGGGCCGGCTGGCTCCCCGGTCCCTCAGTGCCGCCTTCGTTCCTGGGGATGCTTCAAGCAGCACGACCTGCCCTGCTGTGCGAGGGACCCACCCATAAAATCCCTGTGCCGCCGGAGGGTCGGGCTTGGGCCCGGCACGGTGCCTAGATAGCGAGCATACCAGATGTCATTTCACTGCAAGTAGTTTTTTTTTTAGCTGAAGAAACGATGAGCCTCCCCCATGTTTTTAGTCAGTAGCCGATGGTTTTCATAGTCGGCTTTTTATAGCAAAATTATCTCACATTTGGATGGTGACATAGATATTTGTGGTTGGCATGCAGAATTTTCTTGCAGAACCTTAACCTAGGTAGCTCAGTTATAGCTCAGTACATCCTTCAAGTGGGCTGTCTTGTGAGGAGAGTTCTCAGATTTTGGTTTACAAGGATGTCCATGAGCCATGAATCAGTCTGACGTAATGCCAAGTATTCCTGAAGTGTCAGTTCTTGCTCTTCTGTAGGATCAGACACGTTCTTGATTTGGCTTTTGTTCTATGCCATCACCTCCCTCTCTGTAAGATGGGTCTTCAGGTTTGATAAAAAGCAGGTTAACACTGCCCAGCCTCTGACGATAGACAGCAAGCTAAAGTGCACTTATGTTGTCTGCTTATTTGTCAAGTACTAGTGTTCTTTTGGTTGATTCACTTTCTGCAAATCTTTGTCTTTTTTCTTAATGTCAATCCATGTATTTGTATCTTTCTGCTTGTGTGTGCAGTGCTGTTGCTTAAAGAAGTTCAGTGTTTTAATTTCGCCATTGCTGACTGACAGCTTCAACTTCTGACCTGCATTGCACAGCTTTATGTCGTGTTTGCTCCATGAAGAGTGCCCTATTTAATCATAAATCTGCCTTTTCTCTTGGGAAGCAGAGATCCAGGATCCTGATCCAGTATAGCTGAAGTGTTGTTCCACATACTCAGCATGTATAACTCTGTTTTTATTTTTCTTCCTTAGATGATGAAAGTCACACAGAATTAAAGCTTCAGCATGAGCAAGATAAATCAAACTCCCTTCCCATTCCTTCTGTTTCCAAGCGGATTGTGCTTGGTGATTCTGTGTGTAACGTGACAGGCTCGACTGACCATGCAGGCAGCATGGCAGAGCTCAGAGGGGACAAGGACTTGTTTGGTAAAGCCCCAGAGCTGGTCACCGAGGGGACAGGCGAGCTTCGTCACCGTCACAGAGGAGAGCTGCCCTCTGAGGCTGCACCACGGCCACCAAGACACGGCTTGGAGCAGTATCTGTCCAGGTTTGATGAAGCTCTGAAGCTGAGGAACCAGCTGATGAGTGAGAAGCCAAGCCAAGAGAATGGGAATGCGGCAGAGGAGTTTGACTCTTTCCGCATTTTCAGATTGGTGGGATGTGCTCTGCTTGCCATCGGGGTCAGGGCTTTTGTGTGCAAGTACCTGGTGAGTTCAAAGACACAATCGTGCTAGGGTTTGCTGGTCGGTGCAAATTATTGGGAAATATCTGGGGCTTAAGTCTATTGGTAATGACCAAGTTGGGAACTTCAGGCACTCTTTACATTTCTAAAAATTTCATAAAACCTAAAAAAAATGCTGAATTCTGAGATTAATCTGCTACCAGCACAGCTACTGTGTAACCACTGAGAGCAGCACGTTTAGTCTGTTGTGTTTCAGGACCAGATGCACTGGTTGGAATAGTTGTTGCAGCTTAAGTCTCCTGCAAGGGTGTTCCCATCTTGGTAAGCATATGAGTTAGCTGCTCCTCTAGTGTGGGGTCTACAAAAGAATAATAGAGTAAGAATAGAGTTCCCATCTATCTGTGGAAGTATCCAAGGTCAGGCTGGATGGAGCTTGAAGCAACCTGGTCTCATGGAAAGTATCCCTGCCCATGGAAGGGGTTTGAAATGAGGTGGCTTTTTAGGTCACTTTCAACCCAAACAGTTCTGTGATTCTAAGAATAATAGTTCTACCAAGATAAGTAGATCCTACTCATTTGTCAGCCTGGGAAGAGTAGTTCCTGAGTATTCCCAGTGCCTGCCAGAACAACAGGACAGAGGTGTGAGGCAGGTACAGCTGTCCACCTCCTGGATCCTTGGGCTCAGTTTTACACTCTGTTGTTCTCTTCTGCCATTTCAGTTCTTTAGACTCAAAGAATATAGGGCAGAACCTTATTTTTGACATGTAGCTTGTCTACTTAGATTTGTAGTGTTCAAGAACAATGTCGCTTTGTTCCACAAATAAATTTTTACCGAATTTTCTTTTAGGACTTAGGAAGCATTAAATCTTTGTTTCTTAACTATTCTGACCAAGGTTTTTTTTATATATATTTTTTCTATTCCTTCAGTCAATATTTGCACCATTTCTTACTCTACAACTTGCTTACATGGGACTGTCCAAGTACTTTCCAAAGGTAATTTTTTATTTTTTATTTTTAAATTAATTTGAAGCGTTTAAAATTTGAACTTGTGTTTATATTGCATTGTTTTAGGACCAATGCATGTGAAGTATTCTTCCCTTGTTTTAAACTGTAAAGTTGAATGACCAGTGCTGATAGTTTACACTATGTTAGTTTATAAGATTTAGTCCAGGATCTATTTTAAAGTTGCAGTGAAAACACAGACTAGCAACTTGTGTAGCTGTAGCCTAATTAAAAGCATCTGACCAGGAAATCCAGGTAGTCCTTTCATGTCTTCAGGAAATTTGCTTTTCTTCTAGACCATGCTCTTCTCTGATTATTATTTGCTTTGCTAAGCAGCTGTTCTGCATGTAATATCTGGATAAAATTTGGGAGAGTGTTTGCTAAAAAATGAGGCAGAATGTTGAGTTTTTAGGGCTCTGCATTCCCCTGCTGGTATTGGTTTGAAAGGCAGCTTGAAATGAGACATTTATTTGTGTGTGAAACTTGGCTGCTTATTAGCAAGGTTTGCTATACCACTTGTTTTATATATTTACAACAGGTAATTGTGCTGAAGCCTTTGTTAGGTTGATGGTTTTGTCAGGTCTGTGGTGCAGAGTGGGACGCTCAATCCATAGTTAAATGGGAAAATTTGCATTTTAAAAGGAATAATAGATTATTTGTAGAAAATCAGAATAAATCAGCAGTTGTTTTGTAGTTAAGTATATCATAATAGTCATTCTAAGCTGATGTGTCACAACACAAAACAGTAAAATTAGCCTTAAGATTTGCATCAGCTCATCTGCTACATCATCCTGATCTTGTTTCTGGTGTACTTAAAATCATCTCTCAGTTTGAGAATTCAAAGAGGTGATTCCTTTCCACAACTTGCTTTTACTGCAGTTAGACCTGGGTGAGATCAATCCCTTTGTTATTCTTTATTTGTCTCCTATGAAACAGAAATATTCTAGAAAGCTTGATTTAGATTGGATTAAATTAAAATACCCAGAAAATGTCATCAAATTGCTAGAATTTTCAGCCACCGTAGCATTTTCCTTTCAGACTTGCATCCTTGGGATTCCTCATCTTAAGGATGGAATAGCTTTCAAAAGGTTTTGAAGCATTTCTGAGTTCAGAGAATAAAACTGCCAAATTAAGTTGTTCTAAAACAGAAACAGTTGGTTTACAACTCTAAATAATTTTTCTGTTAGAAAACTTAACAGTATTTATAGGGCTTTGAGCGACCTGGTCTCATGGGAGGTGTCTCTGCCCATAGCAGGGGGTTGGAATGAGTTGAGCACTAAGATCCCTTCCAGCTCAAACCATTCTGGGATTCTGTTTTTTGCCAAATAGTGTGATGAGATTAATCCAGTTCTGACAATGGAGATGCCAGGCTTGGCTTCCTGTACCTAGATATCCCTTGTCTGGGAATGTTCCCACTCATGCAGGAGCAGCTGCTCAGCCTCATGTCTCAGCTTGCTGGGAGCAGTAGTGTAAAGGAGGCAGAATATCCGGGATGATTTTTATCTGCTGTAAACCAGCCTCTCACTCAGCTCTGGTGGATCCATCACAGCAGGAATCTGTGTCTAGGACAAGGGCTGTGACCCCTGGAGTGTGTCTGGACAGAATCAAACCTGCTACTCCTAGCAAACAATTTGGAATGTGTGAAATTGGCACAACATTGGTGACATGTAAAGCAGAATTGGATTAGAAGAAGTAATGTGATACTGGTTTTTCTTTCCCTTTTAGTGTGAGAAGAAGGTGAAAACGACAGTACTGACTGCTGCTCTTCTCCTGTCTGGAATCCCTGCAGAAGTGATCAGTCGCTCCATGGACACCTATAGCAAAATGGGAGATGTTTTCACAGACCTTTGTGTCTATTTCTTTACTTTTATTTTTTGCCATGAACTTACTTTGGTTTTTGGCTCTGATGTACCGTGATGGCTGTAGAATTCCACACAGTAGCTACGCTAAAACTTTCTGGACTGTGTTCTTTTTAACATCTGACTGTGCAGGCAGGTCTAAACCTTCATTAAAATTCTTACCTGTTGGAATGCTTGAAAGGGGTCTTAATGCAGTAATTTGGGAAAAAGAAGAGCAGGGTCCCTGACTGCCAGTTGTGTTGGTTCCATTTATTTGAATACTGTGTCTGCGTATTACAAATGTGAAGGCTAGGATGCAAGTGTCAGTCGATGATTTATTTGCTTTAGTTAGATGATGCCCTTCTCAGCCTCTTTCATAAACATTTACAAAGCTGCCTTTGTTCTTTTCAGTGAGAACAAGAAGAGAAATCCCTTCAGTAGAACCATATATATGTGTATATCCTGTATGACTATAGCTAACAAGACCTGCTCATTTTGTGGTGGTTCCATTTTTTAAAGAAAGCTCTAAAGAAAAGAAATCCCTGTATTCTCTTCAAATGTTCAAGTTCAGAACGTTGAACCAAGCAGCTGCTTCTGGAGAATGTTGGTGAAACTTGCCACTTTGTTGTCCTTATCCTTGCCTTGCTATACGTTACTTGTTGTGATTGTAATTAATTTAATTTGATGATTATTGTGGAAAAGAGCTAAGCAAAACCAACACGAAGGTCTTGGTGTTTATAAAGTCATTAATCAAAAAGTAAGAAGAAAGAGAACTAATCACATCTCTCTATGAGTTTCCAGCAACCTAATTGTAGTGCAGCTCACTCACACCTGTGCTTCCAGATAACTTTTTTGTTAACAGTTCATCTCATGAAAAATTTTATATATTGACACCCAATCTGCAGTATCAAATCTTTGCTCTAGTGTTTGTAAAACTTACAAGGGAAACAGTTTTGTTTTCAATCTCTCATGAATTTTGCACAGTGAGAGGAAGGAAATGTCATTCCAAATAGTTTAAATGCTGATAATTTCTAAAAATCTCTATTGAAGCTAAATTTGGTAGTGTTTTCAGCTTGTAGTTTTCTGTTTAAAATCTGGACTTTCAGGTAGTACAGGCTGATGCCTATTTTTAGCATGGTAAACAACATAATTAACTTGGTATTTGCCTGCAGAGGGTTTTTTAGGGAGCAGATGTGTTTGATTGTACCTCTCTACATGGCCCAGCTTTCAGCTGATTATTCTCTGTTAATGAATCCTTCTGTAATTTTAGTGATGCCTTTCTGACTTTTAAATTAGATACATGTTTGTGTCCTGAATACAAGAACCGTATGTTTTGATTTGACCATTTTCATAGGGTTTTTTAAACTGGTTATGTTACAGTAAGTATTATATTACAGATGTACAGGGTTGGGCTGCAGAAAATTCTGACTTGGTTCTGTTAGCACAGATATTGATTCAGCAGCTTTAAATTTATTTCAATTAGATAGTAATTAGAGAAAAATTAAATTACAGTAATTTAAGGTTGAGATATATAAATAATGAGTTTACTCAGAAATTACTTGTTCTTATTCTGTATTTGTATACCCAAATGCAATACAAGTACATTGGAAAAATCCCTACACCAGTGCCTGCAAAAAGAAATGGATTTTTAATCCTCACCATAAAAACTTTAATCGGGTAAATACTCTTGCATGGGCAGACTACCAGGAGGTGCTTGTGTTTAATTAAGAAATCTGGATGAAGAAACGGCGATCAAGAAACGACCTTTGACCAAGAAATCAAACTCTTTTATTCCGTTTTTACCTTGCCTCTGTTGGTGTACATAGTTCTATTTAATGTTTATTGCCAGACCGATTGTTTTCTATTAAAAACCTATTTGTTACCCGCTTCCTTGGCGCTGTGTGCAGCTGAGTAGGGGCGGCCTGTGTTCGCGGGCCCGAGGCGGCGCTGCGCCCTCCGCCCGCCGGGGTGCGCCGGCGCGGCCGCGGCCGGAAGGGGCGGTGCTGCGGGCCGGGCTCTCGCCGTGCGGGCGCGGAATGGCCGCCGCCGTGTAGCGGGAGCGCCGCCGCCATGGGCCGCGAGTCCAGGTGAAGGAGCCGCCCGCCCGCTCGGGGATCGCGGCGCGCTCGGGGATCGCGGCTCGCTCGGGGGTCGTGGCGCGGTGAGGTGGCCGTGAGGGGAACAAAGGGTGGCGCGGGCTCTCCCGGCCGGCGGCTGCGCTGAGGCCGCCACGCAGGGCCCGGGCCTGGAGCCGGACCTAAGGATAGGGCCGGGATTCGGGGTCGAGGGCCCCAACGCCCCGGCCGGGTCGCCGGGATTCACCGGCACTGACCCTGCGCCTCTCGGAGCACCTCCGGCCTCCGCGGGCATGTTCCAAAATGCCGTAATTAGTCAGATAGGGGGATTAACTTGGTTTAGATGTTTTTGCTTGTGCGTTTTGTATTTATGCAGGATCACGTATCTTTTGCTCTTACAGCTGATAAAAAGAGTGATTAGGGATATAACAAGCTCGATAGTAATGTGCCCCTGTGCTGCGTGTGTCTCGGGCCGAGCTTGTGCTCCAGATGATACGGAGCTGCTCACACCTATCAGGTTTTATACCGATTCCATGATTTGCAAGCACTATCGGGCATATGCCTCTGTCTCGTAGTTTAATCAGATTTTAACTCTAAAGCTGACGAGACAGTCCCCACATGCAGTCGTACTACACTGTAACAGCTCTCAGGTCCATAGTGGAGATTTACACCGAGGGACACAGATGACTTGAAAATTTACAACCATCTTAGGCTCTAATTAGTGATCTAGTGCAGAAGTGGGTACTCTCACAGATTTATCTAAATTAGCTTCGGGTGACCGGGGGCAGCAGTGGGCAGTACAGGGCACCATTAGAGCCTCCTGAACTGAAAGCCAAGCTCTGGCACTCCAGTCAGCAGGACTCCGTTGCTTGTCAGAGTATTGCTTCTCTGCTGAAGATGACAATGTTCTTCTGTTTGGGCTAAAAATGATGTTAAATGTATTAATTTTCTGTTTTAACATACAAAAAGTTTTAAAAGGGAGGAAATGGTAAGAGAGTGAATGATGAGTGGGGGCTGCATATGGTGGGGTTGGTGTGAAGAAATGTTCCTCACACTGAGGCTTCTGCACCCTGAAATAATCTTTTTTTTTGCTTTATTGCACAGTATAGAGGGAAAAAAATTAAAAACAAAAGTAGTTTTCTAAAACTAAAAGAGGAAGTATAGAACAGATCCCTTGGCATTTTTTGATGGAGATGGAAAATAAATTAAAAATGTCAATGCTGACATTCTTTGCAGTCAGTTATCCTGCTGATAGGCAGGATGTGGGTATATACTACTGTACTCTCTCCAAGTGCACATGGTACCTAAATATACCACATAACATAGACTAAATATAAATATACTGCTGTATTTAGAACTGAACTATTTTAACACTACCATAGAAGTGAAACAGTAGTTGGGGGCCTTATAGTCTTGCCTTCTATGGTTCTTCCTGCTTCTCAAACATTAATACTGGGCTTATTAGGAGAAAGGCTCTGTTGGTCCTGAGCCACAGGACTGAATTATTAAGGGAATTATTCTGGCATGGTGACTGCAAATCTGGGATTGGGGGAAGAAGAAATGGTCACAGTCAAGGTTCCTCTGTGACTTCTGCAATCAGCTGAAGAGTTTCCTAGAAAATTCCTAGCTCTCCTCTGCCCCACAGTGTGGTTGGGATAAGAGCATTAATGAGGGAAGGAAGGGAGACACCCATCTCCATCACACACCCCTCAAGCCTTGCTGACTTCTGGCAGCTTCTGTTGTGATGTTTGATGTTACAGAATTTCTATTGATGTCGGCATGGTAATTGACCACAGCTGTGTCACATCCTCAGGGGTTTATGTTTCTTTAATTCCAGTCTGACAGCTTTCCCATTGAGCAGAGGTATATTTTACTTACCTTACATGGGTAAATTTTTATTGTATAAAAAGTAATGAAGAGAGTTTTGTTTGCCTGAAAGATTTTGGGATAGCTTCAAAGAGCCTTCAGTTTTTCCTATATATAAAATGGAAATCAGTGGATTTCTGAAAAAGAAATTGTTCTTGATGTTCTGGTGTTCTAATGATGTGCTTATAATAGTACTCTAAAAGAAAACTCTGACCAAATAATCCTTCTAACTTCAGTGTCATTAAGAGTGTATATGCATATTATGTATATTATACATATAGTATGTGTATTAATCAGTTTGGCAGATGATTACAAAAGTTTAGACATTTAAAAAGTCCATGAAATTCAGATAATGTTTTTTGCTTGCTTGACCACGTGACAAACAGCCTTTAACTGCACATGGTTCTGGTGCTCACCACCTGTGACTGTGCCCTGCAGGCATTATCGGAAGCGCTCTGCATCCCGGGGCCGCTCCGGGAGCCGTTCCAGGAGTCGTTCCCCATCAGACAAGAGGAAACGTGAGGACAGGCGCTCCAGGAGCCGGGATCGGGACCGCAGACGGGAGAGGTCACGCAGCAGGGACAAGAGAAGGTCTCGCTCACGGGACAGAAAGCGTCAAAGGTATGACATCAGCTCCAGTCAAAGCATCTAAAGGTGCCTGTCCTCTGAGTATTGAAGTGCTCCCATTCCAGTTAGTTACTTTGCTGATGTCTTTGATGGATTTTACTATGCTTAAGGCTTTTTGCTTATTAAATGCTTTCTGGCTTGCTGGTGCTGGAGTTTGTAAGTTCTTAGTGGTCTTGATGATTGGTGGGTTCCTTCTACAACCTGTTCTTCAATGGAAGACTAAAATTATACGATGAGCATGTCCTAAGTAAAGACAATTCTGTTGCATGTCAGACGTTCAAGGAGTAGAGAAAGGGAACGGAGCCGAGAGAGAAGACGATCCCGGAGCCGAGAGAGGCGGCGTTCCAGGAGCAGGAGTAGAGGGAGACGGTCTCGATCCTCCAGTCCAAGCAAGAACAGGAAAACAGAAAACAGGTATTCTTGTGTTCTTGGCTTCAGAAATGTGTAAAAGCTTACTGCAGGTCATTCTCTTTTAAATATATCTTGATAAGGTTTTCAGATACAATTGCAATCAGCATATAATCAGACTGCTGTAAAATGAGTGGGTAGTCTGTAAAGGGTAACAGCAGTCTGTATACAGACTAAGTAGGATACAGTTAAGTAGTGATAACACTCTAGAAATCGTGACAAGCTGGGATCACAAAGGCTGTGGTAATAAGTGTATGTTTTGTATTAGAAATCAAAAAAAGCTTAATGATATTTAATTAGCTAATGGGAATTTTATATTTATTGTCATAAGCTAGCACAAATTTGATTTAGATGCTTTCTTTTAAATTGGAAGCAAGGATAATAAAACCTGTGATAAATGGGTTTTGTATTCAGTGCAAGTCTGCCTATTAAATTTGCATTACATGAGTAGCTTTTCCCAGGGAGAAGGGCTTTTTTCTGTCAGCCAGGACAGTGTGTTTTAGGGGTACACTCATATTTCCATGGCAAGATGCTAGATCACTTTACCCTTCTCTAGAAATTCTACAAACAGGAATTTGTTCTATCTCTTTTCTAAATGCTGACTTAATGGAAGTGTAAAATAAAGTGCACAACAACTGGAGTATCAATTGTAAGAGCTCTGAAAATGAAGTCTACAAAGAAATGAGAAAAGTAGGTGAATCGGTGGATTAGGTTAGAGTCTACATTACTGGTAGTTAAAGGAAGAGATACTGTCATGGAAAGATTGTCTGGGAAGCAGTGTGTTTTCTGAGGTGTTCAAAAACCTGTCAGGGTGATCATAGTTCTGTTTCTGTCCAGCATATATGTATCCTCCCCCTGAGAGAAGCTGTAATGTTCTAATAAACTTTGGATCTTACCTTTCAGATCAAGATCTAAAGAAAAGACAGAAGGTGTGGAGGTTTCCAAAGAAAAGAAAAAAGACAAAGATGACAAAGAGGAAGAGAAGGATAAAGATGCTACTACAAATGCTGTGGCCACTGAGGTAGAGACTTCTAACACTTGTAAATTTAAAAGATAAAGAATTTAAGCCAGGAAGTTTGTGGATGTCCAGTCTCCTATAGCTTGCTTACTCAATAGTTACATTTGTTTAAAGAAGCACAGGCTAAAGCCATTGGCCATTAATTTTCACTTTTTTGTTGGTTTTTGTCATAGAATTTTGATCAAAACAAACTAGAAGAAGAAATGAGAAAACGAAAAGAAAGAGTGGAGAAATGGAGGGAAGAACAACGCAAGAAGGCAATGGAAAACATAGGAGAGCTAAAAAAAGAAATTGAAGAGATGAAACAGGGGAAAAAATGGAGTTTAGAAGATGATGATGGTATTTAACCTCTTTGAATATAACAGAATACTTTTGTTCCTAGTAATATTTTTATTGCAATTCTTTAAAGCATCTAATTACTCCTCATAATGTGAGCCATAAAATAACAAAGCCTAAATCTGGTCATGGCGTCAAATGGTGTAAGATACATTTTTGATAAACCAGCTGGAGAGATTTGTGTGAAGAAAAATTCCATAGTATAATAAATTACAGGGCTGTAATTATTTGGGTGGACAATAATTTGACGCATTTTAGGACTTCTCTATTTCCCTGTCTTTTATCCTCATCTATTTCACTCTTACTAGATGATGAAGAAGAAACTGCAGAAGGAGAAAAAGAAGGCAATGAGGTTGAAGATGAGGAGTTAGATCCTTTAGATGCTTATATGGAAGAAGTAAAAGAAGAGGTCAAGAAGTTCAATATGAGAAGTGTGAAAGGTGGAGGTGGGAGTGAAAAGGTAAAATCACTTGTCAAAGATTTCTTGATTTTAAAAGACAAAGATGACTTTGTGTTTTAATAGCAAAGTGGTTTGGGAAAAAAATGGGGGAAAGTGCAGAAAAGCAAGAAATTAAATGCACTTAATGCATGTTTGCTTTAACTTTCATTCCCTGATGTTTTTATTAAACTGTTTATTAAGCATTATTCTGATAAAATTTCACTGAGGGAAGTGGGAAATAAAAATGCTTAGCATAATGTATCCTGAAGTACAAATATTCTATATGTTTTTTACATATAGATAATGGGTTTTGTTTTATACAATAATGGGGTTTTTTTTTTACATTTTTTTATAGAAAACTGGACCAACTGTTACCAAGGTGGTAACTGTGGTGACAACCAAAAAGGCAGCTGCTGAGTCAGAAAAGAAGAAAGGGGAACTCATGGAGAATGACCAAGATGCAATGGAGGTAATGGAGATGTTCTCTATTTCTCTTGTGAGCAGGCAAAGTGCCTGTTCTTGCTTCCTGTGGTTGTGTGTGGTGTTTGGCCTGAGCAGCTGTGAAGGGTGTGGGTATTTTGCTCCTCGAGAGGGACAGCCTTGCCTGAGTCACAGTTTTAATACCCTACAGTCCCTGGAGCTCAGCCACTTCAGGTCATGCTCTGTTCCTGCACTTCCAGTGTTAGTGGTGCTCCTTCAAAGCTGAGGTGGGGACATCTGTCAGAGCTGTGGCTGCAGTAGGACACCAGTCTGATGGCTGGCTGCTTTCTCTTAATTTCCTCTTACTGCTTCTTCTGTATGGCAGGGGTTATTTCTGAATGGGCTGCTAGTTGCTATTGGTAAAGTTGTGAAAGTGACACACAGCATGGTGATTTAATGTTTGGGAGAAACATATGAAAGAATTAGGGGAAAGAACAATTGTGACTCTAAAGTTGAGAGCAGATCTTCGGTTTCAGGTCTAATACAGAAGTACCTGCTGCTTCTGAATAGTTTCACTATAAATGAAAAAAGCCAAACACCTTCATAAGTCTTGATCCTAATGTACACAAAAACTGTGATCTCTGCAGTATTCCTCAGAAGAGGAGGAAGTTGATCTTCAGACTGCCCTGACTGGCTATCAGACCAAGCAGAGAAAGCTGCTAGAACCAGTGGATCATGGAAAGATAGAATATGAACCTTTCAGGAAAAACTTCTATGTTGAAGTACCAGAACTAGCTAAAATGACTCAAGAAGGTAAAGACAAATACAACTAGAACATCTTGGGTACTATTGAAGAGAAGAACGGTGGATTTCAGTGTGCTAAGGAACAGCAAATGCTTTGGAATATAAAAAGCATTTGGAGCAACCTGATATAGAAAAGTGTTAAATCAGGTGCATCCCTACTGTTGATAACTTACTATAATTATATATGAGGCTTTGATTGGAACATTAACCCAAGTCCTTTCAACTTCTGTGTTTATGTGTAACAAACATCTGTTTTTCTGGGAGTGATAAAATTAGTATTTCATGTTAAGAGACAAAGCAAGAGTTTTTTTAATCAGGGTAGTAGAGAAGTGTCAAGTTTGACTCTGTTAAAAGGTAAACTCTGTTTCAGAGGTAAATGTGTACAGGCTGGAGCTGGAGGGAATTACAGTCAAGGGAAAAGGCTGCCCCAAACCAATAAAAACCTGGGTACAATGTGGTATTTCCATGAAGATTCTCACTGCCCTCAAAAAGTAAGCAAGCACTTTATGAATTGTATCATCTTTGATTTTTCTCTCTGTGTTCTGTCCTATGTTCATGAGAAGAACCTTTTACTTTGCTGCATAATGCCACATGTCCATGTCTGTAATCATCAGAGTGTTTATCACTGTGTTGAATTATTTTTACTAACTATTCTCTGCCATTTGTATTGTGCTTTTACTGCTCATTTTGATCTGTATTTTTTGAATGGCACTGATACGAATATGTAAAAAAAAATTAGCATCATTTCCTAGATTCTGTTTTGTTTTTAAAATATTTTTTTTTCCTTCTTGAAGACATGGTTATGAAAAGCCCACCCCGATTCAAACCCAGGCTATCCCAGCAATTATGAATGGACGGGATTTGATTGGCATTGCCAAAACAGGAAGTGGCAAAACTATTGCATTTCTATTGCCAATGTTCAGACACATTATGGATCAGAGAGCATTAGAAGAAGGAGAAGGTCCCATAGGTAAAAATATTGTATTTTCAGAGTTACTGTTTAAACAAATATAACCTCAAGTATTTGCTTTAGATGGGATTTCAGTTTTTTTGCTTGGTTATGGGGAGAAGTACTCAGTAATGTCCATTGATAAGTGGCTTTTTTTTTTTTTTTTAGTTAAAGATCACCATGCTCTTTAATGTTGTTTTGTGTTCATTTTGCTACCTCATGTTGTTTTCAGAGCTCTCCCATGTCCACGTATCTGGGAGACCTTACTAGTGATTTTTACACTTGGACCAGATTTCCACTCCTTCCTCATAATGTCTCAGTTACCTTTTTCTTGAAATTACATTCTTAAAAATAGGAAGTAAATTGCTGTAAACATCATTACAAAAGGTTAATATATATTGTGGAAATTACATCTCTTATATTGCAATGTATGATGAAAATGTTTTGCTTTTCAGCTGTCATTATGACACCTACGCGTGAGTTGGCTTTGCAGATTACCAAGGAGTGCAAGAAATTCTCAAAGACACTTGGGCTTCGAGTTGTCTGTGTTTATGGAGGAACAGGAATCAGTGAACAGGTATGGAAAACACATGGCTGCCTTATCAAAGAATGCTTGGGCTTTATTAATGTTTCTCATGTAGCAAAATTAGTTGCCTTTTCTTTTCCATTAACCCAGTACATTTGCAGTCTTTGTTATGGATTTTCTCTTTGGGAATCATAGTATTGCAAAAAGCTTTGCCTTAAACAATAATGATCCTGGAAAGTCTCAGACACGATCCTTAAAAATTTCAGACTGTTTCTCTTTATGTATGTACTGAGCATTAAATTAAAACTGAATTATAATAGTTTTATTATAGTGGGTTATAATAGTTTTAAAGTTACTAATAAGCTATATTTTTCTGAGAGTTCCTCTTAAGAAAATCCAGAAAATGATAACATTGGTTTATTGCATTATCAAATAGCACATCTTGAAGTAACTTAGGAATTAATTTCAAGGCTTTCCATACCTCAACCCCACTCATTTATGGAAACAACAGGAGTAACCATCTGTGTGTCTACTATCACTTGTTCCTGATGTAACATGTAACACTGACATTTCTTAACAGGCTCTTAACTGTAATGAAGTCATATCCTCATTAAAGCTACTTCACATGGTGGTAACTCAGACTGTCAGGGGATACTCTTTTTGGAAGCAAAGTTTTCCAAAGACGAAGAAATTGCTAATTAAAATCTTTACATAATTCACACTGTTAGCTGTATTACAGTGTAGGTGGTTTTCTTTTTTGCAAGGTGATATATGTTTAAAAACCCTGAAAGAAATCACAAAGCAGGAACTAACAGATTGTTTACTGTGTTTTGAAATCAGATAGCTGAACTCAAAAGAGGTGCTGAAATTATTGTTTGCACACCTGGACGTATGATTGACATGTTAGCAGCTAACAATGGTGAGTAGAAAACCTTTTCCTTTGGAGAACTTTTTTACATTTGTTGTGTAATTCTAACAAATTCAAAAGATCATGTATTTTGATAAATGGTCTTATGGAATTTTCTTATATCTCTTCAGGCTGCACTATATAGCTGTTAGAATATATAGTACTAATAATATGTTTAAGCATATATTGATTTGACTATTTTTGGGAGAACAGGAAATACTACATTCTTGAAGAGTTTTGAGAATGTTAATCATTGCTAAACTTGAAATGTGCTGGTCCAAATTTTTTAACTTGGAGTCATTTAGATAAAGGTTATGTAGCAGTTGCTTATTTTGTCTGCCCATTGACCTGTTATCTGTGTTAGGGTAGCTCAGCAGTTCCCTGCTTTACAAGAGCATCTGACTGCATTTATCTGTTGGCTTTTAAAAACAGACAAAGAAGCCCTCCCTTAATACCTGCTCAGAAATAAAAGAAGTGACCTTTTATCAAATATTCAGATTGATTAAACTGAGCCACTGCAGCTTTAAGAGGTTTTGTCCTAGTGTAACCATTGCATGCTTGTTAGATAAAGTTTTATTATTAAATTATTCCACATCAAAACCTCTACTAAACTGTTGACATTATTTAACTTCTGTGAAAAAAGTACCTTCAAGACATATAGAACTGGGCTTCCAAGACTTAAATCGTCAAAGGTAGGTACATTAATGCTGTTCCCAAGTAATTTTACAAAGTTATTATTTGGGGATGAAAGTGTTAAGGTGTTAAATAGATACGTAGATATAAGGAATACTTGTTTTGTTCCTTAAGTATGAATTCCGTATCTTAAAAAATGCAGTGCATAATGTCTTAACTAATTTGAGAGTTCAGCTACAATTTGCTGAAGCTGAGAGGACCAAGTTCTTCTGTAGTTTCATAGGCACAAATCTGAGTGATAGTTGTAGAAAATAGGACAAATCTGTTCGAATCAGAGAGCATTTGGCAGTGTCACTCCACAGTTGTGTGAAACTGAATGCTTCTATATTGTTTGAGAGTATGGTTCTAAAATCTTGAGTTAAATCCTTCTCATGAAAGGGAATCTCTTCACAGTTTGGGAAGGGTGCTAGTTAGCCTGTCCATAATAAGTTCAAAATGTTCACAGAAACACAACTTATTTTATTTCAACCTGTCCCAGAGTTTGGGGTGGTTCTTGATTTTAAATTCAGTAGTATTGCTGGGTAGGTTTTAATCTTCATATAGTCATTTTGAAAAGACTGCTTATTCTGTTTTATGCCTATTATTAGCAGTGATCTAGAACTAGTATAGTTACCCTCAGTAGTTATTCTTAGTTCCAAGGAAGCATTACAGATTGTGTATAAAGGAATTTCCTGAGGCTGCAGCAGTTAGCACTGGGCTTTGCCTTCCACACATGCGCTGTAATCTCTAATATGTTCTTTTCTAGGTGCCGCTGTCAGATACTGGCTGATGTGGCTCCTTGCTTCAGCTCAGTCTTAGTTTTATGATGTGTTTTGGCGAGGGCAGTTTTCTGAATTTTACAGGTTCTTCTGGCCCTATGATGGTATGCAAGAGAAGAGTTTGGCAAACTAAAAGGGCCTTGTGCATACTTACACATTTCCCAGAATGTATGTGTGATTAAAGTGTGAACATTAAAATTCACTTTTAGTGAATTTTTTTTTAAATTAATTAATGTTTTTGTTAGCTGATAGTGAGACTATATAACATTATAAAAAAATATTCCTAAGGGAAACTAGATTTCCATTTGATTTTGTTTCCCATGTGTTTTTTCCTCTCCTTTCATAGGTCGGGTGACAAACCTCCGTCGAGTCACTTACGTTGTACTTGATGAAGCTGACAGGATGTTTGACATGGGGTTTGAGCCTCAGGTAATTCGTGACATGAGGGACAGTGCCAAAAGATGCTGTTTCTCACATCAAGGATTTTGTAACACTACGTTATTGCTACACTGTCTGTGGGTGTTCAAAAGGATGTGCTGCATATGGGCGGCAGTTTAAGCTGACTCTATTACTCTCATATCTATTACCACATTATTATAGCATCACATTATCCTCATATCTAGTGGAAAGTATCTGTGCCCTTGGCAAGGGATTGGAACTGGATGATCTTTAAGCTCCCTTCCAACCCAAGCCATTCTGTGATTCTATGTTTTGCTTTCAACAAATTCCTGTATGGCTTAGATTTTTCCCTAATACACAGGGTGTTTTACATACTCATTTTGAGTACTTGTGGCCATATTGTATCCTGGTGTACTTCCTTGATACAGGTGTTGTGTTAGTAGTTATAGTCTGTTTATAAAGTGTTTATCTCTTGGCAAGAGATAAAAACAAAATGTTGGAAATGCTGCTGAATAATTACTTGATGAGAGCTTTGGACATCCAGGGCTTTTTCAGTTGTCATGGGCTATACTGTTCTCCAAAACTAGGAAAATTCCTTTTATTTGTTTCTTGAACTGTAGGGTTTCTGCTGCATTTCCTAGGAATTTTGCTGAGCTGCTGCCGGATTGCATATTGCCATGCAACCTCCTTCTGAATCCAGCAAGTTTTGCCTGTCTTCCAATGCCAGCAGCTTGGTGCCAAGAGGAAATCTGTAAAGAATGTTTTGTAGTGTGTGAGGTGCAGATACCACTTGACTTTAAAGACGACAGCTTTGAATGCGTGTGAAATTGAGTTACAGCACTTGGATGTTAACAGGAAATGTTCTCTCACCACAGGTTATGCGCATTGTAGACAACGTCAGGCCTGACCGTCAGACTGTCATGTTCTCTGCTACTTTTCCCAGAGCTATGGAGGCCCTGGCTCGCAGGATCCTCAGTAAACCTATAGAGGTGCAGGTTGGAGGCAGAAGCGTTGTCTGTTCTGATGTGGAGCAACACGTGGTGAGTATGATACATCTGCCTCACTGATCTTCTCATTTGCTCACAGAAGATTGTTCCCTGCAATGTTGAATATAAACCAATATACCCATAGAGCTTTTCTTTTTAGAAGTTTAGTGGCCTTATTAAAAATTAACTTAGAACAAATCAACACCCTAGTCTGCAAATGGGTGTGATTTTTAAAGTTGGTCTGTAATTCTAAGCTCAACAACTCTTTTACCACTAGCTGTGGGAACAGCCTGAAAAAGCCATCTCTTGTTTCTGATTTTTACTTCTGTATGCTCCAGATTTGTTTAATGACTCAAGATACAAATTATATTCTTTCTGCTTGGCTTTTGTATGTCTTTTTCCAGATTGTCATAGAAGAGGAAAACAAGTTTCTGAAGTTACTGGAGCTACTGGGACATTATCAGGAGAAAGGATCCGTTATCATATTTGTAGATAAGCAAGAACACGCTGATGGGCTATTGAAAGATTTAATGAGGGCCTCTTATCCTTGCTTGTCTCTTCATGGAGGTAATCTTCAAATTTAAGGATTTATATTAACTATATAATAGCTAATAGCTAGGGTGTTGGTATCCAGTATCACAGTTCCTGTATAATACCAATTATTACTTCTTCATAAGCAGGTTTTGCTTTGTAATTGGGGAGGATAGTTGTCTCTTAATTTGAAATAGACATGATAATTTTGTGTAATTACTCCTCATTGTTCTCTGTGAGATGTCATCAGATGCCAGATCCTGTGTCTATGCAAGAGGGCTGTTACTGAGAGTTAACACCTCTCATTATTGTAGTGAGTGCCATTGGGAGAGTATCACATGATATTTTTATTTGAGATTCCACAGAAGCAGCAGTTGTCACTTTACTTGTCTTCTGTCAAGTAGTACAGAATGTAAGTAGCAAGAGGAGAAAAATCTCCTTACAATGCTGTCCCATCCCAGTGTATTTTAAAACTTACAGTATTTTTTAGAGCATTTCATGTAAAACCAGTAACTACGAATCAGTGTTCTGGAGGAATGCAGCAGTGGAAGAGGGAAAAATATTCTTGTTCTTCTGAGATTTCTGTTTCCTTTAGAGAACAGACAAAGCCTCCAGATGAGGTCTCAGCTGAAGTACAAAATATAAAATAATATTAAAAAACGTTTTGAGGGTCTTGGTATGGGGAAATAATCTTTTGATAGTTGAAAACCTAAAAGTTATTCTAAATAATAGAGGTTATTTTGGCTAGTGTATTTTGCCTTCAAAACTGTGAAAGTATTGAAGTTCATTTGTTTATGGTTTTGGTTGTTTGAAGTTGGAGGGTGTTTTGACCTGTGTACAAATTCTCGTGACTTAAAGCAGAACTTTTATAATTAACTAATTTGTCTTGCAGGTATTGATCAGTATGACAGGGACAGCATCATTAATGACTTCAAGAATGGAACCTGCAAACTTCTGGTGGCCACGTCTGTAGCAGCGAGGGGCTTGGATGTGAAGCAGCTGATGCTGGTGGTCAATTACAGCTGTCCCAACCATTATGAGGACTATGTGCACCGAGCAGGCCGCACTGGGCGAGCTGGCAATAAAGTATGTACACTCAGTTACCTGGTTTTGTTAGTGCTGGCATTTTTCCCTTTATTGTTTGATGAAGTTGCTCCAAGGGATGGCAACAGAGGTTGTAGTTTGTGTTGTTGGTGGGAAGAGTGAATTTGGCTCTTATGTGTTCTTCAGAATGTTCTAAATCCCACTTGTGTGAAATTTGGGGTGTTTTTCAGTGTTGGACATGTGCCCTACTAAATTGATAAGATTTTAATTCTTCAAACTTTTACCCATGACAACATTAGTTGGAAGGAGAGATTTCAGTGTTTAGTATCTGTGGATGGCTACCTCTGTATCAGCTTCCTGGGAAATCACATTATTCATTCTACATTTGCGCTAAAAAAGAGTTATTGCATGACTGCTGTGATTACTTTCATTGACCAGAAATCAGCATCTGTGCAGGGGTGCTTCAATAAATTTAGAGACAGAGTCTTTAGAGCTTTTTCCTGATTGTCTCTTAAATAAATTTTGACCAGGGATATGCATATACATTCATTACTGAGGATCAGGCACGTTATGCTGGTGATATCATTAAGGCTTTGGAATTGTCTGGGAATCCAATTCCTACTGATTTGGAGAAGCTCTGGGCTGACTTCAAGGACCAACAGAAGGCTGTAAGTAATTCTTTCTTCAGTAGGGGGGTTTGTCTAGGTTTAATGCCTGTGTATGCATGCGTGTCCAGTTGTCCAGTGTACACACATGGGTCACCTCTCCGGGAACAAGTGTGTGCTTGGCTAAGTGTGTCAATGGCCTCAAGATTGGGATCTTGAATTTCATTTAAAGAGCTGTTCTTGAGAATTTAAGTACTGTCACCTGGTATGTAATAAATACCTATGGCATGAGGGACACTTTGGCTTTTAACAAAATTTGCATACGAGATAATGAAGCCTTTTTAAAGAATTTGTATGATTATTTCTAGAGCTCATCATCAGAGGATCTCGCTCATGCTGAGAAGAGTGACTTTGGAGTTTTTCTGATTAAAAAAATGAAGGGTTTTTTTTTTCATTTGAAGAGCATTTAAAATGTATACTTACAGACAATCCCAGTAGGGTACTGTCTCTGCTGAATTAACACGGGGGTTTTTTTTTTATTACATTTCATTGTGAAATGCAGCTTTTTAAATTTGAGGCGCATTATGAATGTGCTAGGATTTGCTTTTTAAAGAACTTCAAAATTATTTGTATGATCTTACAGTTATTTTACGACTATCAGAACTAGGATTTGAAACTCCTAAGTATGGTAATACTTGGTTTTTTTTCAGGAGGGAAAATTGATTAAAAAAAGCAGTGGATTCTCCGGCAAAGGTTTTAAATTTGATGAAACAGAACAGGCTTTGGCTAATGAAAGAAAGAAGCTACAAAAAGCAGCTCTTGGCTTGCAAGATTCAGATGATGAAGATACAGCTGTTGATGTAAGCACTTGGGAATAGGATTTTAAGTTGCTTATGGATTTTCTTGATACATTTGATTTTCTTCCCCAGTAGGTTCCATGATATCTTGCAGAGTGTATGGATGTCTGTTATTCTGTGACCTTTGTTACTGACTGAATGTATTGTTCACATATAGAGATACAGCTATGAAGATCAAGATCTAGGAAGATCTTCAGTGTCTCTTTTTGATTTACTGGTATTTTACACTTAATAGGTGTAGTTACATAAAAGTCACATCAATTATTTGGGATATTTATCTTGCGTAAATGAAAACTATGGTCCTCAATTGCGAACATATTTTATTTGAAGTGCTTTAAAGACATAGTAACATTTTCTATTTCTAAATCTTACTAGATTCTTTTCTTAATGTTGGATAGATTCCTTTTTGTGACCTTGCAAGTAAACAAAAAAAAAGTCTGTTCAGACTTTTTCCTGATTAGATCATCCTTTTGTTGAGCTGTTGTTTTGGACAGGCTTCTGCCATTTATACAAGAATAATTTCTTTAAGGACATGTGAACTAAATGCCCCTTAGTGTTTCTTTCTTTATGATGAAAAGATTATGTAGTGGTAAATGCAGTGATCATATAATTGTTATTTTCTTTAGATTGATGAACAAATTGAAAGCATGTTCAATTCAAAGAAAAGAGTAAAAGACATGGCAGCGCCAGGAACATCAAATGCTCCTACACCATCAGCTGGGAATGCAGAAAAATTGGAAATTGCTAAAAGATTGGCCTTGAGAATCAATGCTCAGAAGAATCTTGGAGCAGAGGCACAAGTCATGGTTCCCTTCCACTTTAAGGTCAGGCTCTTTACAGACCAATTTTATTCTTTTTTCATAGAGGTTGTTCAGTTCTTTGTTCTGTGGCTGCCATTTCATGTTCAGTAACATACTGCATTGTTTATCTCATTTAGGCTGGGCTAACTCACTTACATAGTATTTGTGAGTGAGCTGATATGTTTATAAGACTTATTACATAACTGTAAATGCTTTGTCTGCCCTGGCAAAGAGTTAATTCATTACTGATAACATTACACAATTAGTTTTGTCAGCTTTGGCAGAGTTGCAGAACATTTTTCTCTGCTGAAGCATGAGGTGTACATGTGATGTACAATGTGTTTAGACTGAGCTTAATTGTTCTGGGATATCCAAAGATATTTTAGGCTGAAAATACAAAAGATGACAAAGATCTTTTCTTTGCAGGTGTGAAGGGAGTTGTTGAGAGGAAGGAAGGGGGAAGGAGTCTGGAGAATGTATTTGTTATGTAGATAATCACATTACATAGAGAGCTTTAATGAAACTCTCACTGGTTTATATAGGACTTTTTTTGGCTACCTTGTTCTCAGTATAGACCTTTGCTTTTACAGGATGTGATGCAGCAGGCTACAAATGCTATCCTGAGAGGAGGCACAATTCAAGCTCCTACCGTGTCTGCCAAGACCATTGCAGAGCAACTGGCTGAAAAAATCAATGCCAAGCTCAATTATGTACCCATAGAGAAGCAGGAGGAAGAGAAACAGGATGGAGGACAGAATGAATCCTTCAAGAGATATGAAGAAGAGTTAGAGATCAATGACTTCCCACAGGCAAGTAACCATTTTGCTATAATCAAGTTTAAAGTACTGTTATTTAACAAAACCTCTCTTCATACTTACACCAATAAAATATTATGTCTCTATTTCTGATCTTACCTAATTGAAATTACTATGTCAACTGTGATTACTTCTCAGGTTATAAAAATGCTATGCTTTGGACTTACTCCAGAGAGCATCAGAAAAACAAGTATTTGTTATCAGACAAAAACCTCTTCATCCTCTGCCCACTTATCTAATATCCAGATCTCTGACACTGTCTGGTGTCTTTTGGAAAGGCTTTACTGCCATGCCTGCTCTTTGCCCTTTTTTTAGTACCTTAGTATTTCTGCAGTTCAGAATATTGCTGCTCTGATCTACATCATCTAGTATTTTGAGGATTTATATTTCACAGTATCAAATACAAATTCCCTATATTTATCTTTGAGGTTCTGCCCACACTGGCAGAACTAATGGATTGCCATTTTGTGTGGTGCCTTTCTCCTTGTTGATCCTTTCATATCCTTCACCTTGCAGACTGCCAGATGGAAAGTTACCTCCAAGGAAGCACTGCAGAGAATCAGTGAATATTCTGAAGCTGCCATTACAATCAGGGGAACTTACTTCCCTCCAGGCAAAGAACCCAAGGAAGGAGAACGAAAGATTTATTTGGCTATAGAAAGTATGTATTCTTTTTATAAATGTTTCTCTTAAAGCTATGAGTCTAGTTTTGTAAATAGATATGGAATTTCTGTAGTCAGTGTTTGGACACTTGACTTAAAGACTCACTTCAGTTACTTTGCAATTGTTTATCTTTATACACTTATCAAATGATCCATGGGAATCACAGAGAGGCTTCTCCTCCCTTGCCACTGAACAACACCTAACATATGAAGTTAGTTTGGAGAAGAACAGAGGAAAAAGAATCAGCACAAAGAGATCTGTGCCAGTGTGAAATAAGGAAGGAAATAGAATTCTGTTTAAGCTGTTAAAGGTGTAAGAAATTGCATCAACTACTACAACAAAAACTTGGCAAGTGTCATAATGGTTGAGTTTTTCTCAAGAAGCCTCTAATCCTACATATTTCTGAACAGTATCATTTATGACTGGAATACCTTCCTTAAAAGAGAATACAGTCAAGCTTTGGCATTCTATGCAATAGAGTGTTCTTCACCAAATAGCTGAGGATATTCAGCAAATTTTACTCTGCTTCTGAAAGTGGACAGGCTGTAGGCTTCATATACAGAAAGTGTTTAAGATTAAAATGCATATTTTTATCTTCAGGTGCCAATGAACTGGCTGTACAGAAAGCAAAGGCAGAAATCACACGACTTATAAAAGAGGAGCTCATCAGATTGGTGAGTGCAATATCCAGAATGCAGGGGTAAAGTGCCTTAATGTGTGCTTTATGAGATTGACTTCTGCAAATGTTGATGCTCTGGCATAAGGTTTTATTAATATCAGGGACTGGGACCTATAGATCTCAAAACCACTGTTTTATTGAACAGCCTAAAAATCCATGACACTGGTTAATCAGCCAGAACACGGCTGCTATCAGCCAGCAGATGGAGATAACACATTAACAGAGGTTTTTTGAATGAAGACCTCTCAATGAGTTGGGTCCCAGTAAATTTCCTAATTTCAACACAATCAGGCAGGGGAGAGGAGAATTATCCCCCTCATTTTGATATTTTATATGTGTTGATAAATTTAGTTTGCTGTAGCTTTACATCATACCCAGCTAATAACCTAGTGGGACTTTATTGCAATTCATTTATCCATCTTCACTTTTAACTGTGATTATCTTCTTTATTTGCAGCAAAATTCTTACCAACCTACCAACAAAGGAAGATACAAAGTTCTATGAGCATTTGGAGTTATCTGTCTGCTAGCAGCTGGTGCGTGAAACTTTGTGGCTTCTGTTGTTTTTGCTGTTTACATTGCTTATTGTAAATTAAGAAATTTTTTTATTTCGTCTTGCGGACATTTTTTTAACAGAAAATTGATACTTGCTGAAGCATCTTAATTCTCTCCACTGAAGTTATAAGTCTTAAAGCAGATCAGTTTGGGCAGAACATGATTTAATTTAAAAGTGCAGTTTATATACTTTTCATCATAAAGAATATGAAATAAACAGATTTTAATTTTTTTGACAGACAGTGTACTGTTAAATAAACTAAAGTTTTGTTGGGAAAATGAAAGTTGGGATTTATGTTGGAAATTGTTAGAATGTACCTGCTTCTTATTGTTGAAATGGTTCACACATCAGTTTATACTGGAAAAATTATAAAACACCAAAATAAAGTCAGGATTTTTCTCCTGATCCATAGCATCTCTCTGGCTGGTTCCACACACATTCATTCTCTGAACAAATGTCCCCCTAAGGTCAGAGAGTCTTGCATCAGAGTAGAGAATTTTATCCAAAAATACTTGAGGTCTTGTTTTAAGATTTTATCCTTCTCATGTCCAAATTTTTCTTTATCATCCAGGTAATAGATAACTCTTAGAGGTTGTTGTAAAGTGAAATGTTTTGTAGTATGACAGTAGTTTTCCTGTTTTTTTCTAAATATCAGAATTTTAGGATTTGATTTTTTTTCCTCATTTGGTGACATAAGAATGAAAGTCTGTTTTAGTTTAAAAAGGAATTGTCAGGAAAAAAAAGGAGAAACCTCTTTTGTAATGAAATACAACATTGTCACTCTTTTATAATGTTCTTATATATACGTTTAATGTGATTGTTCCCCCAGGATCGTCATCTTTATTACTGTTAGGACATGGCTTTAAGTAAAAATGTATAGTGGTATTTATGAATGAATTCCACAAATACTATCATTGCAGTCAATAAGCTACTGGGACAGGCAAGACTGATGTTTTTGAGGTCTCATCCCCATAACCAGTAGGATTCATGGACTCTACTCCTAAACATTTAACTCGTCTGCTCGTCTGGAGCTGAAGCAGTAGCAATTTGAATTGTCTCGTTCTATCAGCTGCAAGACTTTCAAGATGATGACTTTGAAAAGGACTTTCTTAGAAAGCTTTTCTTACCTGACACATTGAGAAGAAATGTGTCATTTTAAACCAGCTCTGCAACCAGCTTTAACCCTGGTGAAGACAAATCATACAATCAGCATCATGGCTGTATAAATTCGCAACTTTTATTTCCAAACTTCAGGTAATTTAAGTGACTCTTTGTGTTTGCATTACCACTGTCTGTTACCGTGTCACTGTACCTTATTTGCAGTACAGGGAAGAAGGAAAGGAATGACTATACCAGCTTAACAGTCTACTTTTAGGATAAGAGCACTCCTAATGTAGTACTTGCCAGTATTAGTACATAAGAGTAGAGCAGGGAGAAGCAGCACACAAAGTAACACTTCTCAAAACTTAAAACAGAAATCCCGAACTAAAGCTCTGTGATTACATTTAAATACATCAGTTTTCATTCCCTTAAGAACTGGGGTTTGATGTCTTTCCTAAAAATTCTTTGTTGAATTGTCTAACTTTTGGACAGTGTCACTTCCCAGAAGAATGACACATTTTGTATATTTAATGAAGAGCGCTGTGGAGTTTGGACAGCCTGACAATTTCTTTAAAAATCTTGGTTCAAAATGTTCATACATTGGTATCTCCTATAAAACGCATGATGGAGACATGTTTATTGGATTTCAGAGATGCAAAAATGTATAATCTTTAACTTCCTGGGGGTTTTAAATGCAATGTCAATATTCTTATGTTTTTTTTAATTCCAGCAAAAATAAAAGCAATTTCAATGTATGTTTTTCAGAAACTGTCTTTCTGAATAGCTCCTCTGTTTTCTGCATTGCTTTTTTTTTTCTGCACTGCTTCTGTGTTTTTTCCTATGACAGTTAACCTCACAGTGTTTGGAGAAGGGTGATGAGAAGAGCAGCTTGTATGTTTTGTTTTTGTGCTGGAAATGCAATGCAACACAGCCCATACTCAGTTAAGAAAGTCACTGTGAGGGTGTTTGGATATGTGAAAACAGGAGAAAAATGCAAAAAATCCAGGGAAAAGAAGCTCTCAAGTTAACAAATACACAGGAAAATAGTGGAAACAAGATGAGAATAAAAGTTTGGAGAAGATACAATTAATAATGAAAACCACTATATGTAGATCTTCACAAGTGTGTCCATGGATATAGACAAGATCTTTATAGATATCACAATTTGGCTGTTTTCCAGGGAATCTACTCTGGTCAGATTCATATTGCCAGTTGTGGGAAAACACAGGGATGGTGTGGTTTTGTTTTGGTTTGTTTTTAAAATACCTATAAGCAGAGCTTGTTCTGTTACCTGCCCAGGTGATAATGCTACCAGCTTTCAAGGCTGCCTTTATGCTCTCAGTACTTGAGTGAACAGTGATGTTTTGGGTAGATAAGTGATAAAAGTACTTAGCACTGGATCATGAATGAGTTTTTTCTTGCATTTTACATAATGTGGTGGTGTCATCGTGCAGCAGGCCCACACCAGGGAGGGGAGGCAGAACAAGACCCCTGCTCCCAGCCCAGCTCCCTCATTCTTCATGCCTCCCAGCCACCAACTTTATGAAGGATTAAAGCCCTAGCTAGGAAAACAGGAGACACTAAATACAGTATTTTGTGTGGGGGAAAAAATTCACAGCAAGATAAAAAAATGTGTGCTATCACAATTCAGAATGTTATACTCCCTGAACTATATGCTACATGCTTGCCACCTTTTGTGTGCCACCTTTTGTGTAAGCAGGCAGCTTAAGGCCTATTTTACATGCTGAATTTATGGTATAAGCATAAACCCAGACAATGAGTGTAGATCACAGCCAGCATGTTCTGTAGCTATTCCTGTGCTGGCTCCTTGAGATTTTACTTGCACAATTAAAGTACTGCAATTTATTTTATGTGCATGTGGCTGGTAATTAAATAAAATATTCAGAAGTACCATCTGTAGGGGCTTTTCATACTTGAGTCTTCGAAGCGGAAAAAAAAGATAAAAATTTGTTAAGCAAAGTTTTCCTGAAATTCTGTAATTGTGGCAGCCAAGTATAAAACACACACCAAAGGATGGATTTGGGATCTTCCTAAAACAAAAAAAAGAACCCTGGAATTTCAAGGAGTGAGAGAATACTTTGGTATTTCAGTCCTTCAGGCATGTTTACAGTTCTAAGA
This sequence comes from Parus major, assembly GCF_001522545.3. NCBI lineage: Eukaryota > Metazoa > Chordata > Aves > Passeriformes > Paridae > Parus > Parus major. The sequence goes on along the minus strand of NC_031782.1, from coordinate 9,281,952 downwards.
AATGGTGGTTACTTCAGCCACAATAGTGGCAGGGTTACAGGCAGGTACCTGTGGCTGTGAGGATGGAGCCTGTGGAGCTGGTCTGGATTAGTTTTTAGCTTCCTGTCATGGTCATGATGCTGCTGATGGTGTGCTGCTGAACACCTCATTCACACGGGCCTGGCTTCGCCTGTTTGCTGGTGAGGTGGTTCTCAGGGTGAGCATCAGTGGCAGGGAGCTACTGAGGGTTGTCACTGAGCATTAGCACTGGGCCCTGTGTGCGTGCTCTGGCCTCCTCACATGATGCTCCAGGAATGCACTTCAATTATTTTCCTTGACCCAGATCTCTTCCAAATATGGTCTCAGCTTTAACAAGTTTGTGTTCTTAGAGCCTGGGCGTTTGCAGAACAAATTCTGGCTTCCAGCTAACTGTGGCTGGCTGTATGGGGGAGTGAAGGCAGAGAGCAACCTAAAAATGCAAAAATAAAAGGGGCACAGCTGGACTCAAAGTTGTCCCAAAATGTACATTTTGTACAATGTTTATACAATGCTAGGCAGGAAGATTTGTTTTCATAATTTTAGCTACAGTGGAAACAATTGTTTTTAAATAAATGACCATTAGTCTGAGTGATTGCCACCCAAACATTGCTTCTCTGAGACTTTTCATCTGAAACAGATTTAAATATTTTTCTTTAGTCAAACTAAGAGATATGATTGTTAAACTGACCAGCATAAGCAGAGGTAAATTAATTAACATCTCACATCTAAGTTGTCCTAGTGAGCTAAGAAATAATTAATAACCTACTGCAGAGTGAGTGTATGATTAAGTTACATTATACTTTGGCCATTCTAAGTATGAAGTTCATCATCACAAACATTTCTCAAAATAATAAATACCACATAGCAACTCTTCTGAAATGAATGGCCAAACAAGTAAAATGTTACACTCAGAGTTAAGATTAAGGATTTTCATTAAAACCTGTATTTCCTCTGCCTGTGCATGTTAGCAAGGAAGTGAATTTGTAGAAATTATCAGCTCAAATAATTCACAGTTAAATTGACAGGAGGTGGTGGCAGTCTCCATACTGAATTCTCCCTGTTTGCTCAGCATGCTGTGGAGACCAGCATTGGCAGAAGAAGGAACTTGTGCCTTGCAGCCCATCCTCTCCTTGAAAATGGGGATCCTTTGGTGGGATCTCCAGTGATAGAGGAGGAGAATGGCACTTTGTGGTTTGGATGTGGGAAGGGTCAACATTCCATTGCATCACTTACCTTACTGATAATTAATCATTTTGTACTGCTAATGAGTCAGTCCTTTAGAGGAAAGAGGAGGAAGCAGATTGACAACTGGAAGAACACCCGTGGTTCAGGCCCTTGGAGCTGAGAAAAAGAAGACAGTGGCAGAGCAGTTTATCAGTGTTTGGTCCCTGTTGTTATTAGTGCAGTTTCACACTAGGACCGGGCCTTGTTGTTACTAGATGACAATTGGGAGTTGGCTCAGCTGGTGTGGTGTGCCTGGAGTTTGGTGCAGGACAGTGACACCAACCTGGCCATCACAGGGCCATGGCTAGTTCCAGGTCACACATTTAGATCTTGCTCTGCTCTGCCAGCAACAGCCTCAACAACAGCTGGGTTCCAGCTTCACAGCTCAGGATGGAGCCTCTCATTGCCTCACATTGCACTTCCACTCCTCTAGGGTGTGATGGCTTCTGTGTTCTGTTAAGACCACAATTTTTGCAGAAATCAGGAGGCTGAGCCCAGCCTGACTTCATCACCTTCCAGATTAAAATATTGAAAAATAACAGGACACCAAAAATGTATTGAATTGAACTATTTTTCGTTGGCATTTCCAACAGGCGTTTGAACAGCAGAAAGATGAGATTTGTAAATAAACTGAATCATTTGCTAAATTAAGCTAAATAAATGCTGCTTTTCCCTGCTGCTTTCTTATATTGCAAATGAGGATTCCTGCATGCATTAGGAAGAAATGGCAAGAAATATGTATTATCATCTTGGCAGGATGTTTCACAGCAATTTTCAGCCTGAAGAGCTCCAAGTATTGTAGAAATAGAGTATCTTAGTGTTGGAGTACAGCAGTCTGCTCCTCAAACAACAGCAGGAAAGTATTTTTAAAAGCAGGATTAACTATTTGTGAAAGCTGCAGATCCTTGTTTTCTGGTCCTTTTTGCTTTTATTTTCTAAAACCTCATCAGAATAATACACAATATTTTTCAGGCTTTTTTATGTGTCAGTCATTTAAGGACCAATGTGGTCATTCAGACCCCAGACCAAGGGTGCTAATGAAGGGCAGGAGACTATTACAGTCATTAACAAATGTGGATTAAATAAAATATGTTGGTCACAGCCCTCCACCAACTGGGCAAAATGTTGAATGGTGAAATGTGCTGGGCACTTAAAATTCATGTATCTATAGGATCTTTTTGGAAACAGTTGAAGTTGCAATTCCTGCAGTTGTTCCTGTTTGCAGGTATGAAGTTGTGTTTATAAGGAAGTGCTACTGCAATACTGAACTCTTCAGAACACAGATGGATGAAACAGAGCAAAATATTTAATAGCCAGCAGTCCCACACTGGTGCTGTAAGACACCGATGGTCACTGTCCGTGTGAACTACGGGGGAAATTGCAGCTGTTCCCACAGCAGAGTCAACAGCGGGGAGAACCAACATAATTCATCGTCCCAATAGCCCTGAAGCTGGACTATTCCGAAATGGACTGCAGCATGTGGTGGAGTGGAGGCGATGGAGTCACCGCCCCTGGAGGTGTTTGAGTAAAGGCTGGATGTGGCACTCAGTGCCATGGTCTGTTCAATGATGCAGTGTTGGTCATAGGCTGGACTCGGTGACCCCAAAGGTCTTTTCCAATTTAAGTGAGCCTGTGATTCTGTCTGCACTTTTGACACAGAAGACACCACACTCTTCTATCCAAACGGCAGCGACGAAAGCACCAGTAATATTTACCCGCTTCCAGGGAAGCGCGCAGCCATGCACGGTGTCTCAAACACTCGGAACGTGCCTGTCTGCCCTCACCACCCTCACCTCTTTCCGCCCGCCCCACAAAATGGCGGCGGCCGCGCGGCCCCGACCCTCGGCGGCGGGAGGGGCCTCACCGGCCCCGCCCCGCGCGCGCCCCCGCGGCGCGGCCCCACTCGGGAGCGCGCCCCGCCCGCCCCGCCGCCCGCGCCCGCCGCAGCGCCGCTCCCTCCCCTGCGCCCGTCCCCTCCCTGCAGCCGCCCGGCGCGGTGTGGGGAGGCGGCCGCTCCGCCCGCCGCCTCCGCCGCCCCGAGCTTCTCAGGTAGGTGCGGGTCGGGCCCGCGGGCCCCGGCCCCTGCTCCGCGCGGTGGGAGGCGGCGGGCGGGCAAGATGGTGCCGCGGCCGGCGGGGGAGGGGAGCGGAGCGGGGCTCTCCTCTCCCCCCTCCGCCCCCCCCCCCGCCGCTGAGGGTGATCCCGCGCTCTCCTCGCCCCGGGGTGCGGTGCCCGGGCCCCGCGGGGCCGCGCGAGGGGAGCTGCGCCATCGCCTCCTGCCTCGCTGTCCCCGCCCGGCCGTGCCCCGGGCCGAGGGCCGGGCCCTGTCCGTGCCCCCCGCGCGGGACGCGGGACACGCGAGGCCATCCCCGGCGCGGTGTCCCCGGCTGAGTCGGAGGGAGCTGTGCCGCCCCTTTGTCCCCTCAGCCGGCCCTTGGCCGCTCCAGGTGGGGCTGGGCCCTCCTGCTCTCCAGCCTGCGGCCGGGAATTGTTCCTTCCCTTCAGCAGCCGCAGCTCCGTGCGTGGGGCTGGTGCGTGTGCAGCGCTGTTTACTTCGAGCATATTCCCATTCGCGTGGGGCATCTGGATGTGTGTGTACAGCCCATGGATGTATTTACCGACACACATAAGTAGCGGGTGCCTTCCCTCACCTGCGCATCCAGGGGTACCTGGAGAGCCACACTGTGTCCTTTCTGTGCCTCTTTGCGTTCTGACATAACGCGTGTCGCTGCTGTGTGTTCTTGTGGACAATTACGGAGAGTTTTGTGCATAGTCTTTCGGGGGTAATTAATTAGTGAATAGTTGCGCCTTAAATTTGTGTGCAGTTCTCCCTGGATTAACAGTTATTTTGATCCATGTGGTTTTTTATTTGTGTAAAATGAAAGGGTGGGAGTGGCACTCTGTTAAAATATTTCTTAAATTATGATTTATTTCTATTCCAGTCTTCAGATGCCCCAGTTTCTCTTAGAATTTTGTGTGTGTGTTTGTACCCGTATCCCTCATATTTTAGATGCAACCTTAAATAAAAGAAGTCCATCATGTTTTTCTGTTGGCCATTGTTGAACAGATTCAACAAGTAGACTTGGTCTTTCTGCAGTCTGTCACAAGGACACTGCCGTGGCTGTGTTTGGGTGTGTGAACAGGTGTTCAGAGCCCTTTGCACTGCTGGGGTGTGGACAGGTGTCCAGAGCCTTCTGCAAGGTCCCATCACAGAGAAACACTGTGAAAATGCACGTCAGGAGGGAGATGCTTGATCCATCTCTTAAGCTTGAAAGTCCTTTTGTGTGGTAGCAGGCTAGGGAAGAGGAGAGAGAGGGTAGGTGAGAACACCCACTGAGATGAATGAGCACCTCTTACCTCTCGAGCTATTGTTCGAGACTGCAGCCCTGGGGAGAAGAGCGGGTGGGCAAGAACACCCACGGAGATGAATAAGCATCTCCAGCTCCTCAAAGCCCTTGTTCTAGGCTGCGGCAAGGACTGCTCCTTTTTATTTGGGAATAGCCCCTTGAGGTGAATGGACAATTCACAAACACTAATAATCCTTTCTTTATAAAGATCCACCTCTACCTGCTCCAACATTCATATGCTTATTTGGTTTGCCTTGAAGTTTGGTAATTGCAGAACCACAGAATAATGAGGGTGCAGTTTCTGCATACTCTCCTAAGCCAGTCTGTCTGGCCTGATGGCTGCTCGATTCTGTGCTGCTCTATTCCCAGCTCTGGGGTTTTTATCCAGCCTCCATTCCCTGTGCTGTGTTTGGGACTTGTCATGCCTGTCATCCAGATCTTTGATGTCCTCTAAGACCATCTTTTTGAGACCTTGTTGTTTTTTTTTTTTTTAAGTAACGTTACCTGGGAGTCGCGTCAGTGGCAGCCAGTGGTTAATGTGGTTTACGCTGACCTGGGACTGTCTCTGATAATGGAAATATGGACTTCTGTTACTCTGTTGCCCCCATGCCTACACACTGTTGCTTTTGCTTTCTTGTTGGATTAGTTTTCACCTGGATCAGATCCCTGCTGTTGATTTGTCCTGCTCTTGCACAACACTTAGTGTTGGCAGAAGGAGTGGGAATGTGGGAGAAGAGGAAAGGGCAAGATTGTCCTGTTCAGAAAAAGGGGCGGATTCGGAGTGGTTTCTGTTGATTACGAAACCAAACTGACATTGTGTTACTGTGACTGGAGGTGCAAAGGTAATTAAATCATTGATGCCATCTTCCTTAATTTTTGTGAAGCCTTTCAAGGTGTCCTGTTCATCATCATCGTCACATATGATCTTAATTTTGGGGTGGGAAGAAGTCAGCTGACGTCCTTGCTGATGTTCGCATCTAGTGAAACTCTGCCCTTGGATATGGCTTATTTGGTTTTTAAGGTTAGAAAGCCTAGCAATTGTTTGCCTGCTTTTGCAATCAAATAATGAGTGAACCCTTAAAGTTCAGTTTACTTGACACTTAGCCTAGTGGTGCTTGCCAACATCAACTCTTTGTGACAGCAGTTGAGCTTTGTCTGTAATACAAAGCTGGTGCTTAGGCTTTGGAGAGCTTTGTTTCTCCTGGGGTGTTTGAGTCAAAGGACTTGAACTCCCGGGGGCACAGAGACCGCACCCAGGTTGCAGCTCTGTGATGAGGAGCAGGAGGCACAGATGCTGGTGAGGGAAGGCTCCCACTCCGCCTGGCACGTCTGGGGAAGGGGAATTTGAAGGGGGTAGGTGTTTAGCTCCAAATAACTCTTAACTTCTGTCATATATGGAAATGACGCTGGGTCACCAGGAGAAGGACCATACTTGAAAGTTGCATTGCTTGGGGAACTCTTCATTTCTAAGAATAATTGAGAAATAAACTGTTTCCAAAATTACTTTGTCTCTTGATTTGCCGTCTTGTGTTGTCATGTAGTAACTCTAGCAAGTCACTGCTGTAAAAAAATTACTTCTTATATTTTGGCAGTTTTTAATATATTTTACCGGGTGTCAAATGGTGAGAAAAATCATATTATGTACCAACTGCGGAATGAGCTTCATAAGCACAGTGTGGAAAAGCTGGTTATCGAGCTTCAAAAGTAGATAAGATTTCAATTGTAGGTTCAGGTGTTACGGTGTATATTGTGCCACTGATAGAATTTCATACTCAGTATTTTTAAAATATATACATTTATGTGAGTACTTCAGGTAACGTGCATCTTTGTGAAAGCAAGCAGTTACAGCGTTTTAAAAACTGGGTAAGGCCCTGCTTTAGCAAGAGTTAATGTGTAGAAAAGGGGCTGACAATAAAAGGGACATGTGAAAAACATTTAAATTGATAGAATTAATTCTTCTCAGTGAGTGATGAAAGGATTTCTCACACATGCTGTCCTAAGAGAGAAGTACAGAATAGACACCATATTTCTGTTGTGGTCTTGAAAGGGAAAATATTCCTCTTGCTGCTGTTGCTGCTCAACCCCCCTGCAAAGCAAAGGAGCCCTGTGACGCTCCCCAGGGCTGTGGAACTCAGCATAGAATGTCCTTTATGAGGGCTCCTGAACAGAGCTGGGCCTGTGCTCTACTCCCGCAGCATTCACTGGCAGCAGTGACCTTCAGGGAGCTGTGCACAAATGATGCTTGTGACTGCTTGTGTTGTTAAGTAGCGAGTCACATACTTTGTATGTGTTGGATGATGATGAAAATGTGCTGCTACAGCCTCCCACAGCCCCATCGATACTGTGGAAACTATTGCAAGCTCAGCGGTGAAAAACCTCAGAAAAACAAGTGGGTGTTTTATGCTAACCCTCGTTAAAAGCAAAATTGTCCCTGTTGGTGTGAGGAGTTTACCCTTCCTGATATTCATCATTTGAAAAGCTGTAATATAGATGGACTTCGAGTTTTGTGCAGTTTTGCTGTAATTCAGGTGTGTTTTGGCAGAAGTCAGAGGCACTTGCTGTGTCAGTTCTGTTGTGGCCACCAGGCCACAGAAGACAGGCTGGGGTGGGTGAGAGCAGAGCAGTTGCCTGCTGCTTGTGCTGAGACTGATTATTCTGCTCAATGCAGATAATGGGTCTTGGGTCCAGTACTCAGCATAAAATAACTACTGCAAGTGCCTGTTCTGGGGGGCTTTGAACTTCTCTGCTTATTAAAGGTTTCATCTTGTCTACACTGGCAGCTAAATCATGCCCATGATAGGCAAGGTATGATGTTTGAAAGCCAAAGATGGCATCACATCACAGCTCAAGAGGATGCTTTTATGTAATGTGATTTGAGTAGCTTTGAAACTGCAATTCTGTGTAATGAACAGGTCATGAATGGGAATTACCTGCAGGAGGAAAGCCTGGAGACAGAGATGGGCCATAACAATACTGGGAGCCTTAGCAGCTGTGAGCTAGAGCTGTATGTTAAGCTGTGTTTTAGGAATACGAGGAGGAGCCATGACCATGTCCAGGCATCCCCCTGTAGCAAAGCTTTCTGGGTCCCAGCTGGATTGTCCTGTTTCTTTCTAGCAGTGGTGGAACTTCTGTGCTTTGTTGCATGAGAAGCTGCCTCTCTTTTCCCAAAGCTGGCTTATCCAGTGTCTCCTCCCTTCTCCAGCATTTGTATAGATATAAATTACCAGACACTAAAAGATCTGTATAGAAAATCCTTCTCAGTCACTTTTCAGCAAATCTTTTTCAAGTACAACTAAATTTCCTTGTTACAGTGCCTCATCTTAACTGTTTGTTGACATAGAAATATTCAGGCAGTCAGTTAAATCAGTTTAAAAACTGATTTAAGTAAACTGTTGCAAATACTTTTACAGGTTTAAATCAAGAAAGTTCTATCTTATTGGAACTTTTTGGAGGGTTTTATTCAAGAATGATTGCACACAAAGTTGTATACGTTTAGCTATACAATTTAGCTAGAGTATAATTTTTAAATTGGTATAGCTCTGCATTTTATACCAATTCTCTTTTATATTGTATAACTCCCTGCCAAGAAACCTGCTTCCACTCTACAGCTAGACTCTCTACATTCTTTTATTCCCTACTGTAATGTGAATGAAGGAAAATTATGCTGGAGATTCCACGTTAGGGTAATTAAGCTTGATTACAGATTTCCTTTTAAAACTTTTCCAAAGAAGTCTTAAAGAAGATAGAAGAGGAGCCTTGGCTACTACTTGAAATTTGCATGGTTTGATGAAAAATGGGGGGGGATGCATTAAAAAAAATCCTATTGGCAGTCTTCCACTGAGATTGGAGGTTTTGTTAAGCTTCCTCTAGAAAGAAATTTTAAACAGTTACTGATTTGTACTGTCTTTCTTCGTTCATCCATTCCAGTGATGCTGGTTGTTGCCAGATGGAAGGTAAATTATCATCAGCCAGGGCTTTTGTTTGAAGTCAGTTTTTGTCGGTGGTATTGCAGTAGACACAAAGCACACGCATATGGTGATGAAGCTCCAGCATTTGTCAGCTACAGCAGAATATTTTCACTGTCTGGGAGTTCTTTTGATGGTTCTCCCCCAGAAAGATGGATGGAAAACTCCCCCCAAATGTAATGAGGAGAAGAAACAGAGAATAAGAATATAACACAGGAGTGAGTGTGAGCCTGGTTGGTCTCATGAGAAATACCAGGAGCCCCTGCTTCTATTCAGTGCCTTCTCCCAGCTCTAGTATGTTCCTTGGATACTGGGCAAGCTCAACTCACCCTTCTTTGTGGCAGTTGAGCTGGGAGCAGTTTTTTGGGGCCAAAGCCAATATTCCTGTGTTTAAAATGAGTACTGAGACAAGAATGCTCACCACTCCAAGTGTCTGTAGTGGATCAACAAACAGCTGAACAGCCTTTCAGAGCTGCTGGGTTTTGCCCTCTGCAGCAAAAGGACATGACAGAACCCTCATGTTTGCAGTTCCATATAATGAAAAATCTCAGGTATTTTTTGTGATATTGCAGGCACTTTTCTAGTGGGGTTAAAGAAAGGTAACATTTTTTGGACTGCTAATTGTAGAAAACCTTCAGCTTCCTTTTGTGCTGCACAGAAAAGTCTGTCTGGTCTCTTGACCTGAGCTTATTTCCTTTGCCCTTTGCTAAGTGCAGGCTTGCAAACTATTCTTAGTTGTTTTGTTTGGATGTTAACAGCTGCAATAACAGTGGTTTCACTTTTGTTCTACTGTACCCCGTGCAAATCACCAGGATTGTAGCACTTGGATTATCTCTGCTAGAACATCTAATATTTAAACTGTATTACTATCATAATTTCACTATTTGACATAAACCCATATTCATATATTTGCACAAGAGTAATGCACACTGTAATGAGCCTTTGACAAGCCAGGGTAGATTGAGTGTTCCAACAGGGAATGTATCCTTTGTAATCAGGAGAAAAGAGCACGGGGATTTACTCCAGGGTAAATAGACTGTGCTGTGTGCTTTCTCTCTGGCTGGCAGGAATCATTCATAACTGACAAATAAATTCAGTAATCAATAGTAGAGTTTAAATTGTGTTGCTGTAGGTGATATTCCAGAGTGATTGTAGGGAAGAGATAATAAATCTTCCAGACCTTATCTACTTGTGAAATTTTACCATGGGAAGACACTTTTGGTGTCTTAAGTGTGGCTCTAACACATAGAAATACTCTGAAGGACCACATATTTATTGGCTTAATTTTGTCTTCAGCATGGCTAAATATTACTGTCTTAGACTTTGAGTATTTGCAGCTTATTTAAGTTGTAGAACCAGTATGGTTGAATGGAAGATGTAATTGCTTTATTTCCCAGAGTTGTTGGCAATGCCAACAATATCAACATATCTCAGTGCTGGCATTGCTGGCAGTTTGTACGTACTCTCCTAACTAGGACAGCAGAGGCATTTCTGCAATCCAGCATCTTGTACTTTGTTACAAATTCATTTCATCCCTCTGCTTTCCCAACTATGGCACCGTTGTGTTGCCCAAATGCCTTATGTGTTTATTTCTTTGACATTTACTGTGATGTGAAATAAGAAAACTGATTAGCACTTTATTCTTTTGCTGCAGTTAAGCAAAAAACCTTTAGGCTCCTATGTCTGCTATACCAAGAGAGTTATATCTTTCTTTGGTTTACAGCTGAGTCACATACTAATCTTAGAGCTAGAGCAACTAAAATTTAGATGAAATGTGGTTAGGAAGGTTATGTAGGTCTTGGTTGCTGAAATGCTGTTGTTAATTTTTTTCACTTCTTCCCTAATTATACCTATGTGAATAATACATATTTTAAACTGTCCTTTTTAAATATGTGTAAAAGTTACTGTGTAGAACCTTAAGTGAAGGCTTAATAAAACTAATTTTAAAAATAATTTACTGACATCAAGCCTGTTTACTAGAAATAGACAAAGTAGTTTGGACTAATTTATGAAACAGAGGTAGCTTTTGAAAGATTCTCTTTTGTGGAACACTGCAGAATTATGGTATATTCATACATATTTCCCTCTCCTGTTTTTGGTAGAAAATGATGCACCCTGTTGCCAGCAGTAATCCAGCTTTCTGTGGGACCGGCAAGAGCTCTTGCCTGAACGAAGACAATGTGAGGGCTGCAGATCAGTTTGACCTCTACGCCACACAGCAGAGCAAGTACAGCCACGCAGTCAGCCACAAACCCATTGCCTGCCAGAGACAAGATGCCTTGAACGACTCCCACTTGCAGACCACAAGTGGCAGGAATATAGAGACAAAAGATGAACTAAAGAAAAAGAAAAACCTCAACCGCTCCGGGAAACGTGGAAGGCCGTCAGGGACCACGAAATCAGCAGGGTACCGAACCAGCACAGGCCGACCCCTGGGGACCACCAAAGCAGCTGGATTTAAGACAAGTCCAGGCAGACCCTTGGGTACAACTAAAGCAGCAGGATACAAAGTCAGCCCAGGCAGACCTCCAGGTAGCATTAAAGCTCTATCACGGCTTGCAAATCTAAATTATACTTGTGGCAGTGCGGCTTTTCCTTACCCTATGGTGCATAACAGAGGAGTCCATGCTGCTGGTGAAACTAGCAGCAAAATCAAACAGCCTAATGAATGAAGGGAGGGAATGTGTAACTCCTTACTAATCTGCTTTATGCTGATTTTGGGCATGTTTCTTGAGTTTTCTTGTAACGTTTGCTTAAGCCTGAGCTTCTAGATTTTATTCCAATAATGCCATAACCTAGGGATGCAATTAATAACTTTTACAGAATGTTGAGAAGGCTTTAGTTTAAAAAGCTTTTAGTTTAAAGCTTCTGTTGATTTTAAATCATAATTTATAAGGAAGTCTAAAATGACACATTATGCCTTGGTGTTGATACTTAAGTAATGTCCATGTCCCAAGTTTTAAGTTCAATTTCTCATAAATCTAGATGTGTGGCTATGCATTAAATAATCAAAATAAGGAGGACAGAAATTAGCTGGCTGATGGTTCATGATGTGGCCTGGCCCACAATGAGCAACTTAACCAATTCTTACTTGGTAAGAAAAAATTGATAAACAAAGTAGCAAGCCACATTTTCCACTTCTGCAGGACTTTCTACAGACCTCAGATAGACTTAAAATAGACTTAAACAAAAAAAAAGCAACTTTTTTTTCTAAAGTGATTTCTGGTGGCTTTTATTTCTGGAGTTGTAGCATTAAGTAAATTTCAGCTAATGCTCCAAAAATATTTTGGAAGATATTAAAGAAACCTGAGTATTTGTACAGTGTGTTACAGCTTCACAGCGCCTTACAAAGCAAAACAAATTACTTTGCCTTTAGGTGAGAGCTGTTCTTTTAGTTACACTGCTACAGGATTCTACTAGGTTATTTTGAAATGCCTAATAGTACATATACCAAACCACAAATAATTCTCTGAAATTTGAAATACTTTATAAGAAATAAAGTACTGTTCATTCTAGTTAGGCACTTGATTAATAATTAACAGTATGTTCTTAAATCTGTAAATAGCTATTTACCCTGGCTTTTGCCTTTCAAATCTGTGCTTAGATGGTGACAGTTTAATAGCTTTTAAAGTAATAATCTATAATGTTTACAAATTAAACTTTTTAAATAGACACTGTTGCCAAATTTTTAGACTCAGTTTTGCCAGATATTCCTGGAAATAGTTATTTCATTGTTACTCATTTATACTATATTTAAGTTATGGAAGCTTATATATCTACCAAAGGACACCATTTTCATGATTTATAAAAGCAAACTGTATAGCTGATGCAAACAGGATGCAGTTTACTGCACTGCTAGATCCCAGATACAGAGTAATTTATCTATGCATGCAAGCCAGAAAAAAATGTTGGTTAACTATAAATACTTTTCTTGACTCAAATTAAAACCTCCCCTCCTCCCGAAAGAAATGTTCCATTTTTCAACTGGGTGTGTGTAATTTTTTTTTTTTTAAGTGTGGGAGAATGTGTGAGTGTGAGTGTGTAAAATACTTTCATTCAGACTTCAAAAGAAAAAACAACCAGTCCTCAGTGTTGCATATTGTTTGTTCTAAATTAATTTTACTGAAACTAAAACTTTTTTTTTTAACTTGGAAGAAAGTTTACATCTAAGTCATTTCACATATAAAATGACTTTATGATAAATTTGCAGCTTGAAATACCTGGGGAGGGGGAATATGTAGAATTTGCAGATTTGGGAAAGAATAAAATTTGGGTTAATTGAGCCTGTGCTGAATGGGTTATGATGATGGTCATTTTTGTTAACATAAATGCTATTCTGGCCTGCTGTCATTTTGACTAGACCTCTTGATTTCAGTGATGACAACTTAAGAAACAGATGTCATGTTTCATACCTTTTTTATCAGGAAAAAAGCAGCAAGCCTTCAGGTGTTCCAGTGATGCCTAACACATATTGAGCTGGACTTTTGCTGTACTTTACAATAGGTGTGTTGAATTGTTTTGGGGGAGCTGTGTATGCACTGGCAACTAAGACAATGAACCTCAACTTATACTGGATGGCTCCTTAGTCGATAGATGAACTAATGGCAGCTAAATTGCTACTAAGGAATAGTTTCTTCATGCTGAAGCTCTGAAATCCAGTTGTACGTTCTGTTCCTCAACAAACTCACAAGTCTGAAATTTAGCAGTCTCTCTCAGAAGATATAACTTCTGACACCTGCAAAATGCTAACGTGAGTTCATTCACCCTCAGGATCTGTGTTGTATTGGCTGTTTTTAATCAGATAATTTTTCAACAAAAGACTGCTTTAAGTTCTTTCCTGAACTCAGCTGGGCAAGCAGTCATCTTCAGCTGAATGTATAACTGCAGGAGTGTCACACCTCTCTGGCAAGGAACGTGTTGCATGTCACCACTGTACCTTGGAGAAACTCCACTCCTTACCTCCTCCTGTTGATCCTGTTTGCTCCTGTCCGTTCCTCACTTGTGCATCCACTCAATGGTGCTTTGCTGTGTGTCAGGAGATAATGCAGATGTATTGCTGTTCTGCTAGTATAATTTGTATTCAAGTATGCTGATGAAATAATGAAATCACCTAAGCAATTTCTGTTCATTACAGTGTTTATTAATTATATCAGATTAAATATAATCCCAGTAAAAACTAATTAATGTTGTCAGTTGTGAAGTGATGAGCATCAAATAGAAAAGTGTTCGGAGAGCCTGCAGTGTGCTGTTTGGCACCCTGGATTTAGGAAGGAGACCAGAAATGCATTGCTGGCGTCTCCTAAATCTGCTTTATTTTATATCTGACTAGAGTTTACTGGTGCCATGTGGGGGGACAAAAAAAAGAGGAGATTCAAAGTGACTAGAAAATGGAATTTTCAAATACTTCTGTTCTTCCTATATATAGTCTGCAGAATACATTGTGCTTTTTTCAACACTTTTCTTTCCATGAAAAACACTGAAACAGCATGTTAATACCTAAACTTTATTAGTACCAATGGGAAAACTGGCATTTTCCCCCCATAGTATGAAAACATTACTTGTAAGGTAAATTGCTTATTTTATATTATATATCATAATTCAGCTATATCACTGTTGTGTGTTAACACTGTTCAGAAGACTGACATGTCGAGTTTAGGTTTTAATAATTTCTTTTAGTTATCAAGTTTCTAGTGTCTTATTTATACATAAATGAAATGTATTAGCTTGCTATTATTCCTTAATGATGCTATAAAGTTCACTGTTTAAGATACATATAGTAACTACTATTCATTTTCTGATTAAATTTACTTAAACTTTAAAACCAAATAATTTTGCTACTATAAAGTCTTGCACTGGACAGATTCAAGATGCTAGCACCATATTTTGGCAGAAAAAAAATCAGATACCATCAGAAGCAGCTGACTTTGATATCAAAGATGGTATTTTTAAAATCAGCACTTAGCTTTGTCATTAAGGCAATGTTCTTTATATCTTGGATTTAGTTTAAAGTAATCAAATTAACTAGAGCCATTAAAGATCTCTCTTCTGAATGAGTATATCTTCATTTCATCTGAAGGATCTTAATGTTTAGTCAGGACAAAGCCAAGCCTTGTCAGTGAAAAGTGATGTATCTGTGAAGAGAATTACCTGGAACTACGATACACTGAGTAATTCAGATGAGAATTTAACTCCCTCCCCCATTTTGAAGAGCTTTAAAAGGCAGAGCAATGTGAAGTCATTTGTGCAATGGTTTCATTATCTGTGACTCTGCTGTTCTTTGTTATATGTAGTATAATACTTCATGATACCCTTAGAGTTGACAGTTAAAACAGCTGATAACAATCATAAATACTTGGAACTGCAAACTTCATTTCTGATTACAAAAAGTTTATTCTTCTCTATTTTAATGCATATATTTTAACCCGCTAAATATATTTATGACATTAGTAGAGACTAGATCTTTCTCCTTGTGACTTTTTTTCAAAATAGAAGAATCTGTATTCTGAAATTTGAACCACTTTCTGTTCCTTCTGTCTTTTCATCATTTGCTTTTCCACAGGTTTACTTTGTGGGTAACAGTAATCTGTTAAATAACTAGTATCAGCACCCTGTTCTCTGCTGTAAAAAGCCTGATTAGATACTGTGTATGTTTTTATGTCCATGAACTTGAGCTACTCGTGTGCAATTATGTGTATGGGAATGGAGTAGTGTTCATGATCTGTACTTACATCATCATATGGATGTATATTTATTAATAAAGTTAATACTTTAAAACCTAACCATTTTTCCCTGTTGGTTTTGTTTTTTTTTTTTAATATCTTTTAAATTCTGACTGAAGATGCCGGTTGACAACATTGCCTGCTTATTACAGGCACATTACATATGTTTGCATTAGGGCAAAAAGACTCTTGAGTTACAAGGTGTCAGGATGTAGAGGAATCTTGCTTATTTTTTAATTAATTAAAAACAGTGTGACAGTAACTTAATTGTTCTTGTCCTTTCACTCAAATAGGAGAAAAAAGGGGAGGAAAGGAGCTATAACCCTGTATGGATAAATAGTCAACTGCTAACTATTTCCTCTGTTGCATATGGAAATCAATTTGAAAGTACTCATAAATAAAGTTTTCATGGAATGGTGGTCATAATTCATTAGTCTGTGATGAATAAGATGTATTTATCCTTGTATTCCAGGAATATTCCAATTTATCTGTGTTGGTAAGATGTACTCTGCCACTCAGCACTTTTTTTCTCTTTACTAAAGTTTTTCAGTAATTTTGGGGAAGAACAGGAATCCCACCAGAAGCTGCAGTCCAGACTTCCAGGCCTGCATCCTCTGCTTGCTCTCCAGCACCCTTTTTCTTTTCCATGAACTTTCAAAGGCTTTGAATACATCTGGAGTTGGAACATTCCTAATACCAGTTGCTGTTACTTTGCAGACTTTTTGAATTTACCTGATAAGGACATT
This sequence comes from Parus major, assembly GCF_001522545.3. Classification (NCBI taxonomy): domain Eukaryota; kingdom Metazoa; phylum Chordata; class Aves; order Passeriformes; family Paridae; genus Parus; species Parus major. The sequence goes on along the minus strand of NC_031782.1, from coordinate 9,265,933 downwards.
TGATATGTTGGTTGGGTTGGTTGGTTGGCTTTTTGGGTTTTTTTTTTTTGGTTGGCTATTCTGATAGTTCTAAATACTTGTCTTTCAAGGTTACTGGATATGTTCAGAGAGTTTGCTACATGCTGGTCTAAAAATATCAGTTCCTGGACATGATTACATGAGCAACATGTATTATTTTATTTGTTGTGAGGAAACCTTAAGTATTCGATATGACATCAGTCACAAATAGTAGCAAACAAGAATCCAGCCTTTTCAGGTGTGTTGGAAGTTGCTTGACTGCTTCCAGTGGCTCTGTGTTCTCTGCCATGGAATGAATGGAAGGATGAAGCTGCAGGGAGTCTGTTCCTCAGTGCACAGCAGGTATGTGCAGCCAGGTGTGGTTTCTGATGACAGGACCAGTTCAGAATTTATTCATGCTGGTAGACCAGCACTGCTGGGGTATCAGCTATGCAAACTGCACATCTTCAAGGGGTCTTTAAAAGGGTTCTTCCTTTTCATAACCTCAGTTACATGTATGGTGAGACAGCAGGGCTTGTTTTGGGGCTGGACTGGCACTTTTATGTTTCTGCATTTCCTTGATGTGAGCTCTTTTAAGCAGCACAAAGAGTGAATTAGTCCTGTTGTACCTGTTAAACATGGATTACTTACAGTCACCGTAAAAAAACTGTGTTATTTTGATTTGTGTTATGGCAGGAAGGATATTATGTTAAGATTAAATTCACAGATAAATCGTTTTCAAATTGAAAATGCTGTTTTAACTAAAACATAAGGAGAAGGGGGAATGGGGCAGCTTGTTCTTTGCTAGTCTGCACCAGTTTGGATTCCCTTTGTGCTTTTGCTTTCAGGCTTGCTCTGTATTAGCTAATCTAATTAAATATTTTCCCTCTATGTGCAAACCTCATGTTTTCTATTTTTAAAATATTATGTCCTCATTATTAGTGCTTATGCAAATTGGACTTTGAAAGAAAAAGCTTCAAGCGAGAAAATGTGTGCTGTAAGGAATAACACAGTTGGAGAAGTACACCTGAGTAAAAACAAAGCATCAAATCCCATTTCTGTAATAAATGACCCCATCTTCATTTTTACACATGTACTTGATTTTTCCTGCCCTTTTCCAGTGTGTTCGTGCTCCCATAGGTCATAACTATCAGTTTTTGACAGATGCAGAGTTTTGGCAAAATGTCATTTTGCACTGCTGGCGGTTTTAAGGAAGCGTGTTTAAAAAGATATCAGCACTTGAAGTAATGTGTTCATTTTCAAATGTGTTCACTTTCAAACTGCCCCAAATAGTCTGAAGGCTTCACTATTAAACTGAAATAAAGTAAAAACTAATTCTGCAACAGGAAAAATACAATTTCCTAAAAAGGCATATGGTAGTATTTATCTAGCCTTTCTCCTTGGGAGCTTTAGTTGATAAGCTGCTGGACAACACGTCTACTTTTTAGTTTTAAAAATATGCCTTTAGTTTGCCGTGTTTTACCCTTACCCCAGCCTGCTGTAGGTTAAGGAACAGTTTGTGTGCAAACAACTCCCAAACGGGCCCGTTCTTCCCTAACGAGGGAGTAGGCAAATCTTTCTGTGAGGAAACGTGAGGCTGTGAGGAAATGCTGGGGCTGCAAGCGGCTTGTGAACAGCCTTTGGGATGTTACAGCTCACTCACTGCTCAGTCACAGCAGCCTGCCGAGGCCAGGGGATGGCACTTGCAAGAATCTCCAACCTGAGCTCATTTAAATCAACACTGAACCGCCTCCAGCAGCGGCCCCGGGCAGCGGCTGCGGTCACACCGTGCGGGCTCAGCCCTGCAAAGCGGGGTCCCAGACGGATGGTTTGGATTGGAAGAGACCTTGAACAACTTGGCCCATGCCCCTGCCATGGCAGGGACACCTTGCACTATCCCAGCTTGCTCCAAACCCCATCCAAACTGGGCTGGAACACTTCCAGGGCTGGGGCTTCTCTGGGCAACCAGGGCCTCAACACCCTCACAGTAATTTTTATCTTAAAATAATTTTAATAAAGAATTTTTTTCCTACTATCTGATCTAAACCATTCTCCCTTGTCATGTCACAACATACACTTGTGTTGTCCTATCCTTCCTGTAAATTCCCTTCAGGTTCTGGGAGGCCGTAGTTAAGTCACCAGGCTGAACACTCCCAATTCGGGCTTCAGCGAGGCCGCGAGAAAACTCGGTTAAACCCGCCCTCTTTGTACCTAACACGGCCAGGGCTCAGCCCCGCTCCCCAGCACCACCCTCAGCCCTTCAGGGCTCTTCCCACGGAAATACGGAGGGCAGCGGAACTGGAAGTGTCCCGGGGATCCGGCGGAAGCGCTCGTTGTCCGGGGAGACGCGGTGGCGGCTCCCGGGGCCGGGGATGTGGGTGAGCGTGTGGCGGCTGCTGCTGGCGCTGGCCTGGCTCGGTGCGACCCTTCCCGCAGGTGCGGCCAGGGGGCTCTGGGNAGTCCCCGGCGCGCAGCCCGACGCCGGGCTCCATGCCCCTGCCCGCCAGCGGGACCGCGGCGTCGCTCCGCGCGGCGAGGAGACCGGCGGTGAGCGGCACCATCGCCAGGCCGGCGAGGCGGGCCGGCGCGGCAGATGGGTGGCTTCTTCCGCCGCCCCCTTCCTGCCTGCCTTCTCCTCCTCCCCTCCGCCGCCCCCCGCCTCCTCCGTTGCCTCCTCCCCCGGTGGTGGGGCCGCCGTCGCCGCCTCCACCTCCCCCTCGGCTGCCTCCCTTCTCCCGGCACTCTCCCAGACCCGCGCCCGTGTCCGCTCCTGCTACGGCTTCCCGGGACTCGCCATGAGCGGCGGTTCCGGTCGCTTACCGCCGCCCGCCGCCCTCTGCCCGCCGCCGCCCCTCCACGGGCCGAGCTTGCCGGAGGCGGGAGCGCGGAGCCAGGGCCGGGGCAGCCCCGCCGGGCACGGCGCACCCCGCGGCGTCCCGGGCACCAGAGCCCCGCCACCAGGTGAGCGGGAGAGGGGCCCCGGGGGACTGGGAGCGGGTCCGGGCGTCCCACCCCCGGTTGGCAGCGCAGCCGGGCCGCAGGGCCGCGGAGTTGCCCTCCGCAGCGCCCGGGGTCCGTTCCCGAGTGGGGGCCACAGGCGGGACGGGACAGGAGGGAGGGCAAACTCCCGCTGTTCTGAGCACGGGGAGGCGAATCGCCGGCGGCGGCTGGCGGCAGGCCATGTGTCGCCCGGACGGCAGCGAAGTGCTCGGGGCCGCCTTTGAGCCGGTGCCCGGCGCGGCGATGGCTCTTTCCCCGACGGTCGGTCGGTCGGGATGCGGCGGAGCGAAGCGCGGGCGGCGCGGAGCTGACCCCTCTCTCCGTCCCTGTCTCTCCCTCAGGGGCGGCGGCGGAGCGGAGCGCGGGCGGCCCCGAGCCGGTGCGGTACCGCACGGCCGAGATGGCGGACGCGATGCTGGGCAGCGGGGCCCTGGCCGAGCAGCCCGTGCTGCTGTCGGCGGTGCCGGCCGAGGCGAGCGGCGGCCCGGCGGAGGTTTGCGATGGGGCAGCCGCGGGCGATGCGTGCGGGCCGGCGGGGAGCGACCCCGCGGCCGCCCAGGCCCGGGAGCAGCCCGTGCTGGAGGCCGTGCTGCCCGCGCCCGCTGAGGAGCAGAACGGCACCGACGGCGCCAAGGCTCCCAAGGTGAATTGCGAGGAGAGGAACACGACGGGCATCGAGCGCTTCACGCTGCAGATCCTGAATGTGACCCAGGTACGCGGGTGGCCCGCTCACTGCCCGCTGCTGGTGTGAAGGCCTGAGGGTGCTGGAAGATGCCCCGTCAGCTTATTGCTTTCGGTGCTTGACTTAGTGAATTTCCTTGTGTAACGTGCTCAGTAATACCGAAGAACATATATGACTGGGCAAGGAGGCTTTTTGCACCATTCTGAGCAGAAAAAAAAGGAGTTAGGGCTCGCTTCATGTGCCTGTGTGTGTTATCTCTGTGCCTGCAGGGTACTGCGAGCTTGCTCTGTGTTCTGGTGTTTCTCTTGGAAATCATTAATGGCAGTTAGTGCCAGCTCATTTCTTGTAACAGTTATGTGTATATATATTTTTAAGTAATAAAACTTTTAAAACAACTTTGAAAAAAGGTTATATACAATTCTCCACCTGATTTAAAAGGTGCAGCTGCTTGATCAGTATTGCCAAGTATTTAATTGATTGCTGGATGTTGCATCCCTGCACAGAATTTAACTCTGTTAAATATGTAATTGTTCATGTCTGTTCTTATGCTTTCTCCAAGGACCTGATGGAGTTCCTGAATCCAAACAGCAGTGACTGTACCCTGGTCCTGTTCTACACACCGTGGTGCCGCTTTTCTGCCAGCCTGGCACCTCATTTTAACTCTTTGCCCCGAGCATTTCCCACTCTTCGCTTCCTGGCACTGGATGCATCCCAGCACAGCAGGTAACTCACATTCCCTATGCTCTAGCTGCAATTTATTCCTGTTAGTTTTGAGTTTTAAAAACAGGAGTGACTTTTTTTCCTACATAAAAAAGACAACTTTATTTTGTGAAACTAACACTTTTAGTATTGTGCCTGTCTTTATTTCTTCCTCCAGAAGATTTAATTTCCTTCATGCTTTGTTTTTTTCTTTCTGTAGCTTATCAACTAGATTTGGAACTGTGGCTGTACCAAATATCCTCCTTTTCCAAGGTGCTAAACCTATGGCTAGATTTAATCATACAGAGAGAACACTGGAAACCCTGAAAGACTTCATCTTTAACCAGACAGGTGTGTAAATCAGCCCTGGTTTGTCAGTGGGAAGCACAGGCTGGCTTTAAGGTCCGAATTGGGCTCTCCTGTCCCTGTGTATGTTCTTTAAAATGAATGTCCCTAAGAGGACCCAGCAGAGGTTCACTTAATCAGCTGTTGCCATGAGCTGGATTTCAGCCTGTGCTGAGAGCAGAAACTCAGCCCCTTGGGCTGCTGGCACAGAGCAGGTGGAACAGTGGGGTTTAGCTGGAGAGGCTGCCAGAAGGATGGAGCACATCTTTCTGCCCAAAGATTTAATTAAGAATTAAATAAATAAAACTCTCTTTGCTACCCAGCTAGCTCTCTTCTAATCCACATTGAAGTGCTGTGTGGATCTGCATTTCCAGAAATGAACAAAAATGAGATTCCTGAAAATCACTTTAAATTAAATTTCCATGCGCTGAAAAACCCCCACAACTTAGCCAAGGCTGTGCTATGGGAGGACAGAACAAGTCTTCTGTTATGCAAATACACATAAAAATCACTAAGTTTTTATATAAGTAAATTATATCCTGGGTATATGTTAATACACAGGGGCCATCTCACCAAAATTTTAAGTCTGCCTGTGTTTAAGCCTTAGTTTGAGAGCAGGAACAAAGCTCCAGATAGAACCAGCTTCTTTGTATTTAGCGATTATGATGTTGACCAAGTGCTTTATTTTTTAGGGATAGAAGCTAAAAGCAATGTGGCTGTGACAGAGGAGGACTGGGAAGGGCCCCTGCCCAGTGTTCTGACAAAAGGCATAGACTGGCTGCTCCTGTTCTCTGTGCTTTTCCTGGCTGGCTTTGTCATGTACGCCACCATTCGCACCGAGAGCATCCGGTGGCTCATCCCGGGACAAGAGCACGAACATCAGGAATAACCTCACATGTTCCAACAGGAACAAAATTTTCCAGTTATTGGTAAAGTGGGAATTTCTATGGACTGGAAGTACCTAAGAATGAACTGTTGAATTTGTTGGTTGTAATTTATAATAATGACTAAAAATTTGCTTTATTTATCAACTACTGAATCTGTAAGGGGCACATTTGTGGTGATTACAGGTATAAGTGAACAAGTATGAAAAAACATGAACTAAAGTATTTATTAAGCTGCTCTGATTGACCTTTTTTTAATGGACTCTTATGTAATTAGAGGTACAGTTCTAATTTGTAGATCAGGGAAGATTTTTGCAGCACATGTGTGTGGAACTGCAAGGAAAAAGGGTGGTGAAAGGAGGTGTTGGTACATTAGTTTGACTGTCCATAAAATGAACTATGAAGATGTTTTAAATTATTTTTCACTCCCTTGGAGGTGACTGTTCCCACCTCTGGCACTGGGGTTCAGTGCTGGTCTTCTCGTTCACTTTGCTCTGAGTTTTGATTTAGTAGCAGTTTTTTATGAGATTTAGAGTTACTTCCCAAGCTCACCTCACTATTTCTGTGTATGTATACAACTTATTTACCACACTTCTGTTGGATGGAATTGTATTGATTGTCCTTTTTAAAAAAATAAATCGGGTTTTTAGTGTAACCTTTTAAGTCGCTTTCTTTCAGAAGGAAAAACATGCAATTTCTGAACTTCAACTGACCTGCTCAAATTATGAAGATCAGTCTTGATGCTTATTTAAATTTCTAGTACCATGTTTGCTAGTTTCACACTCTCCACTTGAGGCTACATAAAGAATTTATGGGGTTTTTTTAGTTATGATTAATATGGAGGGCTTTGGATAAGGTATGGACTGGTATGTTGGGTGGGGTTTGGATTATGTGACTGCACCGTATTTATTATGGGGGAGGCTTGCCAGAGTACCGTGATAGGGTGCTTTAGAGAGCAAATTAAACTAAGATACAGCAAAGAGTCTTAAGACATATGTTTGACAGCTCCTATCTGTAAATGTAATTCTTCATGTATTTCTCTGCTGTCTCTGTCTTTTCGTCTGGAAAACAGAGAACATGTATATCTGTGTCCAAAAAGGAAACCCCACTGGTAAAACTTTGGTGTGACTGAAGATAAAACTAGGATGGATGTTATTAATAAAGATTGTAATGATAAATTGGAGCATTCTTGCCTCTGACATCTGGGTTGTTTGAGAGGCCCAGGGTTGGATTGTCCCCAGTGCTTATGTCCGCACTGCTAAAGAAACAGAGATGTATTTACAAACAGAACGGGGCTGTTTCGGTGCGGTCCTCTGGGGTGGAAATGACTCTTGTCTGCTCCCTGGAGACAGAATCCACCAGCGGCCGCGGCCCGCAGCTCAGCTCGGCCGTTCTCCTCCCGGGTAGGTGTCACAAATCATGGAATCATCAAGGTTAGAACAGACCTTTTAGAGCGTCCAGTCCAGCCCTGCACCAGCACCGCCACTGTAACCCCTAACCCGCCTCACCCAGCGCCAGATCCGGGCGCCTCTTACACCCCTCCAGGGATGGTGACTGCAGCACCTCCCTGGGCAGCGGTGCAGTGCCTGACCACCCGGACAGTAAAAAGGTTTTTCCTAAAATCTCTTCTGAATCCTCCAATCTCAGCTTTACGCCAGTTGTGATCCT
>NC_031782.1:9208504-9258213 GCF_001522545.3 Parus major | reverse complement strand
GGGACCGGGCCGGGGGCGCGGGGCAGAGGGGCCCCGCACGGGCAGGCCGCTGGCCCGCGGCCTCGGGTCAGTCCCCGGTCCTGTTCCCTCGGAACTGGGGCAGTTGGGATTGCTCAGCCTGGAGAAGGCTCCGGGGGGATCTGGTTGCCACCATTCAGTACGCGAAGGGGCACGGGGAGAGCTGGAGAGGATTTTGGACAAAAGCCCGGAGGGAAGGGGGAAATGGATTCACATTGATAGGTTAGATGGGATATCGGGAAGAAATTCTTCCCTGTGAGGGTGGTGAGGCCCTGGCACAGGGTGCCCAGAGAAGCTGTGGCTGCCCCATCCCTGCAAGTGTTCATCCAGGCTGGATGGAACGTGGAGCAACCTGGGATAGTGGAACGTGCCCTTGTCCATAGCAGGGGGTGGAACAAGATGGGCTTTTAGATCTCCTCCAGCCTGAATAATGCTATGATTCTTCCTGTGTCCCCCCACCATCCCACCTCACAGCTGATTATTTTATTTTACACAAAGCTAATAATGAACAGCACGTGCAGGGTTCAACCCTCGCCCCTCAGGCATCAGCGTTCTAATTCTTTTTGTACTTAATGACTGTTTTGCCTGAGCTTCCTCTGAACAAACATTATCGATCACTTAGTCAACCACACCACACAACAGCCCCTGGGCCCTGAGTGTGGCTCCTGTGCCAGCACCTCTGGTGCTCGGTCATCATTGGCACCTGGTGCCTGTTCCTGCTTCCCTGGGGCTCTGGCCATGCCCGTGACAACCTGCTGAGGGTCCTGAGTATGGAAACACAATTAGAACTTCCCACGTCATCTTCTTCCTTGCTGCTTTCTGCTACATTTCTGTACATCACGGTGTGTCAAGGGACTGACTCGGGATGCAAAATGTGCTCTGTGTTCACCAGGGCCTGCATCAAACGTGGTCTCCATATTTCTATTAAAAAGTCTGTGATCGAATTTCAAGTTACAGCATTGTCTTGTCAATGGCTGTGTGTCAGGCGAGGTGTCAGGAGGGCACCACAGTGTCCCCAGAGCTGGCACAGGACATCTCTGTGCCAGCTGGAGGAGTGGACTTTGTGTTGTGTCCTGGTCACAGTCCTGGACTTTGCTATCTCAAAAAAAACACCCACCCTCATGATTTTTTTGTGCCTTTGCAGACTAATTTCATCTCACACTAGATAAAACAGTACATTTTGACACAGCCTTTAGCTTTGGTGATTTTTGTGTATGCGTGAAAAAAAAAAGAAGAATGTGAGAAATTTATGCCTATGACTGCAGTTATAGTAATCTGAAATTTGTGTTCTTGCAAGCCTGATGGAGCGTTTGAAGTGTAAAGAGCCTAAATTAGTTCAGTTTGGGACCTGTAAAACCCATCTCTTGTTACATCTCTATATCCCCCTAAGCACAAACAGCAGCAGTATTGCTGTTAGATTGATTTACTCCCTTTGGGGCTTTTTATCCTGTGTTATTGATGAAAATGTTGCTCCTTGGCCCTCTGGCATCTTAATGCCTTGCTGAGGTCGCATTAATTGCGTTAATTCCTGCTCTGCTCAGACTCACAGCCCCATCTGGTGGCACCAGGGCTCCTGCTGGAGCACCGGCTGGCAAAGGTGAAAACTCCTGAGCTGCTGAGCTGGCCTCCCATGTCTGAATGAACCTCTGGAGCAAAACTGCCTCTCTGGAGGATCTCACAAAGCTTGGCCAGCTGCTAAAATAAAAACTAAACCAATCTGAACGAAGCTGTACTGGGGAGAAGGGTCTCTCATGCTTTAGAACCTATCTCTCAGAATATGTTGTCTGAGGAAGGGCTCATGCTTAGTCCCTGCTTTTAGAAAAGGTATCAACCTCTTCCAAAGGCCCCACAGACACACACAGAGGTGTGTCTGGCTCTGACCCTGTGTGCAGTTCAGCCCCTGGTTCAGATATTTAAGCAGAATGTTAATCTGTCATGTTTGTGCTCCCAGTCGCATCAGGAGGATTCTTGTCACTTCAAGTAAGCCATACTTAAACACTGGTGCTTTGCAGAATCTAGTGCTTTTACCAGTAGCTTCAAACTTTTTGTAATTGTGTAATTTTTTTCTTTTAATTTAGTTGTATTTTTTTTTCTTTTACTTTAGTTAAAAAGCTCTCCGTTTTTTGTGGAACTCCACAGTGTGTGCTGTCTTAAAGGTCCATTCCCACTTTCTTAAAATAGTGAAATACCAAGTAGGTAGAATACAATGTCCTGTTTTTCTTCTCTCTTTTGAAATAGGTGTTTCCTGATATCTTTTAGCCTTATAAATGTACATTTAGCAAATAATATAAATCATCCTTTACTTACCAGACAGAATGGAACATTTGAAAATTAAATATGATGTTACAGCATCTGCATAATTGAGATGACCAAGGGTATGGGTGTGCTGATGTCCATCTTCATTCTTGGGAAAGAGTCTATTGCTTTTCAGTAGTTTTGTACAAAAAGCACTTGGCCAAACTTACCTGCCCAAACAGAAATGGCAGGGTTTGGTTAAACTGTTCTGTGAAATTATAAACAGTAAGAAACTGCACAGTGAATTTTCCACATCCTCACCTTTGCACAATACATAACCACAATTTAATTGTGTTGTTTTCTTATTGTTGTACAAAAGAGAGCCTCAGCCTCACTTGTGCCATGCCTTTATTTTTTCCCCCTCAACAGTCCTCCCAGTCTCACTGGTTGACAGCAGAGGAAAGGAACCAAGTTTTACTGGATCTCAAAACTTCAGGCTGGTCTGAGCTGGGAGAAAGAGATGCCATCTACAAGGAGTTCAATTTCAAAAATTTTAATCAGGTAAAGATTGTTATATACCACTTTTAATATAAAGGAAATGTAATTGCTTTAATTTCCATATGATCCTGATGGGAAAATATTTATGTTCAGAAGTTTGGGAGTATCCTGGTGGGGCCAAATCCTCTTGGATTTGCCCTGATGAATTACTCTCAGATTCTGATCTCATTTGGTGGAGTAAATTAATTCCATTTTGTAGTTGATAAATAGATTTGTTCTAATATTACAGTTTCTTGATTATAATATTCAGGTCAGGGTCAAGGTTGGTATTGTGGAAATACAAGCAGTATTTGATCCTGATTTTTTTTTTTTTTTCATTACTAGCACTCGTAAATAAATGCTGGAAATACATAATTGATGGCCAGTGGGGATCATTTTTGTTAGGGAAATACGTGAAAAAAATGGGTAAATATAAGAAAGAACAGAAAGTTTTGGAAAACAAGGTGGGGAAAATAGGAACATTTCACCTTCTAAACAGGAATACAAAGTTCTAGTATATCCTTGATGGAGTTCTAATAGCTGATCTTGCAATATCTTTGGCACACAGAGTGCACAGAGTGCTGGTTTTTATTTATTTACATCACTGGGTTTTTGTTTGGAGGCAGGATCCTGAGCCACATTTCACACTCACAAGAACTTGCCTCAGACATCAATTACAAACTTGCTTTAGAAATACTGAATTTGTCTCGAGGTCCTTGTTCAGCTACATTCCCCTGTAAATTCCTTTCTAAGGAATCATGACATTTCTTAGAAAAAGTCACGTTCCCAGAGCATGCATTTCCTTTCTGTTTTATTTCTGAGGGAAGGGTGAGCTCTTTCTAGGGAGGAGAAAGAATTTCCAGGGGTTTGTTGGGATGATGGGTCTCACCAAGCTGGTTCTTTCCCTCACTATGGAGGGACATGGCAAGCTCCAGTCTGGGGATACTGTGGGTTTGTTGGTGTGTGTAGGGACCAGGAGCTATGCTGTGAGTTGTTTATTTATATGGCTATGCCTAAACCCAGAACAAGATGTTTTAGGAAACCACAGTGATCTGGGTAAACAACAACTTGTAACCTTGGCCCTTTTTTTCCCTGTTTCACTAATTGTCATAGTAAGGAAAGCCCTGGCAATAGAGAGAAGGTGGACGGGGTGAGCTGGGAAAAAGCAAAAGAGAAAAACAACTGCAGAAAAATCCAGCTCATTTAGCAGGACAGTGCTGGTCCAGGGGGCATGTCAGAGCTCTGAGTATGTTTTTAACCTGAGTGTTAATACAGAGCAAATAGAACCAAATCAGTTCATTCAGAGGGCAGTGAAGGGGAGAAGCCCATGAGGGGGAGTTCACAGGAAGCCTTGGTGAGAAGTGCAGGCAGCTGGGGGCTGGAGCAACCACGAACGAGGTGAAATAGAAGTGAACCTTGAAAGAGTTGAGATTTTCTGAATTCAGATATTCATGAAACGGCATCTCTGCCTGGTTATGGTCAAAGTTTTTGTTGGTTCACAATAACTAGAAACGAAGTTGCCCCCAAAGTTGATTAAAAAGCAGTTTTGCCCACTGTAAATGAGTAACTGACTTTGATCAGATGGATTTAGACATTTCCTCTCTGCCAACAGACCGATGAGGAGACAAATCAATGTCCTGCACCAGCAGGTATCTGGAAAACGCATACTTTGATAAAAATTTACAAAGTTGTATTTTTTTTGACAGTGTAGATTTATCTTAAGGCATGGGTAGATACTCACAGGTCTACCTGTACCCATGTCTTCCTGATTTGAAGGTGGATGGAGCACATACCAGTATAGGAAGTTGAGTATATTTAAATTATCTTATTGGTAAATGATGAACTATATGCTCATACTTTGAGTACCTGTAGTAATGGGAAGAGTATTTTTAAAAATTGCCACTTGAATTGTTTGGAAGATATTAGAACAGTGTCTTTCATTCTTAGCTGATTTCATGGATGTAAGGCAGAAATGATAGCAGAGGCTGGGAGTTGACTTCAAAACAGAATTTCTGCCCCAAATTGTGAGAAAAAGCCATGCAGGTGGGTGCTCTGGGCAGCTTTGGTTGGATCAAGCAGAGATGTGAATATCTAAGGGCAGAGTTTCACCTGTTGATTTTTATGGATTTTCTGCAGTGTCTCCTTTGCAGTTGCAGAGGGAAGAAATCATTCATGTTCTCGTAGTCCAGGAGCGGGCTCAACATGCAGATCCCAAGGGCATTAGATACTTAGCTGGTATTAGAGAGCAGGTATTTGCCTTTCGATAAGTTGAAGCTGAAAATAAATTTAAATTTTGCATGTATACTTAATTTTATTCAATTATGCACATATGCTTGTATTTATAGTGACTATTAGTAAATACTGTTTACAGTTTACTACAACCTAGGAAACAAATAGCAAAAGTGGAGCTGTACCTGCCTTGTACTTTGGGAGAGTTTAGTCCTGCAATGAAAAAATGGAACTTGTAGGTACAACTGCTTTCATTTAATATAATAAATATTCTATTTACAGGATTTAAAGTGTTTAGTAAAAGTCAAAGGACTGAGAAATGTCATTTCCTCAGTGATCTGTCATTTCAGTCATCTTCTTGCTGCCCTTTTACAGATGGCATAAAATCAGGTGTGGAAAAAAAAAATCACACCCAAAAATACAAAAAAAAAAATTACAAAAAAAAAAAGTGGTTGAGCTGTCATGAAAGGTATTTCAAATTTATGTTTTGCAGATGATATTGGTATGATTAATGTATTCTTTCTTTTTTTTTTTTTTTCATTGCTTCTTGCAGATAATATTCATGATGCATGGAAAATTCTGTGGCTTCAAAATCTATGCCAGGTTTACAAAGTCCGTGTATGTCAACAGATGTTAAGAATATAAACACAACTTTTATTATAAAGTTGTGCAAATGTGTAGACATGAGCTTCGTTTATGTATATTATTTTCAGCATGAGAATGAAATGAAACTTCTGTGAAACAAGGGTTATTTAGATTCCTGAAGTTTTCAGGCTGAGATTAGCTCAGTTAAAAGCGATTAGCAGTGAGCTGCCTTTGTAAGGCTGACAAGCTAATGACACTTCTGGCTCAGGGAATCAGTTTGTAACCCACAATTTGAAAGCACTGATGGTGTTTGTTAGTCTGAAGATATGTTTTCATGAAGATGGACTTTGGTGGTACAGTTCTCTGAAATAAGCTGGAAACCAGCCTGGGGTTTCTGCTGAAAAACATTGGTTGGTTTTGTGCATGCCCACCAAGCATCAGTCCTGGGGGACTGGATAGTATTGGCTGTATGTTCCCATTATGTGAGGCAGGCTCCTGGTGGGTTGGTGTTCTGCATCTTGTATAAAATAAAATACACCAGTGGTGGGTGGAAAAATGCAGTTCAGCTGTGGAGGAGAGTGCTGTGTCTGGAAGAACTGTGCTGATGACACCAATGCCTCCATTCCTCTTCATGCCTTGCAGTTGCCCTGAGCTATTGCCACTGTGGAGTGGCAGGTAGGCAGTGAAGAGTTAAGACTGGAGTCTTTTACCTTCAGCACCCTTGATGGGGTGCACTCACTCAAAGCCCCCAGGTTGAGTCACTTTTCCAAAGGAACATGTGCTTGGCAGAAACCTCTGGCTGTGAGTGAGGTTCTGGAGAGGAGGTGGGCTTGGAGCACTCTGTGGCAAGTCCCAATCCCTACTATGCATCTGGGTGTTCATGAGCCTCTACAAACCTCACAGCCTCATCAGGGAGCTTCTTTGGGGCCTCTCTCCCAGGCTGCAGGGCAGAGAAGAGTGGCTGGTGAGGCTTTCAGGCCATGGTGTAGCATCCATGAAGGGATGCTCTCATGTATTCACATCTTTGTGCTACTGAAACAAAATGGTTTTCTTCCAGTGGAGCAAGCTCTCAGCTTCCAGTCTGCTTGAACAAAATTGGGAATTGGGGTAGGAAGTTAATTTATGCCTCCAAATCATGCTGGTAACTTCTCCCATCGTTTCAGGGTAGTTCACCATGGGAAAGAGGCAATAGGTCTAGTTTAAAGATGTGAATTCCTCCCAGATTCATCTGAAGCCCAGTCCTGGGCTGGGTGGGCAGCTGTGAAAGGCTGTGAGTGCAGAATGCCAAGTGCTCAGTTTGGGTCCTCTATCCAGCTGCTCACTTTTCCTGAATTTGCAGGAACATCTTAGCTCTGAGACTTCCATGTCTCTTGTCAAACTTGGTTGGATTTGACCAGAAGGTTTAAGGGGCAACTGCCTGTGTGATTGCATTTCCGTAGGTAATCACACCAAGGCAGCAAATGCAGTTGGGAAATTACAAAGGTGGGCAAGCTTGGTGATGGTCAGGTTCAGATTTACAGCTGCTTTCTTTTATAGGGTAAGTTTTTAATTATGTTTGCTTAAAAAAAAAAAAAATGTAGGAAGTCTCCATAAGGTCTCTAATGCCATTTTCTAAAATGACAGGAAATCAAATGCTCTAAGAGTTTTAAAGCTATTTCAGATACATTTTTTGTCTTTTGGGGCAAGAGGGTGGAGGTGGAAGATGAGCCTGAGTGGAGAGGACAGTATGGAAATGCTGTGCACTAAGAGTAGAGGCACATATGTCTCAGTGCAATCTGTGTCTTGGGTTTGGAGAATATATTTAAAGATCTAGCAAAAAATCTAGGCATATTAAATAAGTTATTATTCTCACTTTGCATTTTCTTTCCAGATTTGCTATCTCTCTTGCTTGGAATATGTGAGACAGAGCATGTTATAGTACATGCCTTTTTTTCTCCCTCCTGGTGATGCCAATTTTTTTTTCTTTTGGCTGTAGGGAGACATTCTCAGATTTGTCCCTTTAAATTGATGATCCTTGTTGTATGATCCCAGTTAGACATCCAATGAATTTGGTAGGATATGCAATGCATACTCTTGATTTCTTTCAATGGCAGAACTTGGTGCCAGTGCCTTAAATATAATCCGGGTCTGTCTTTCCTTCTTCTACTCCTGGCATGTTGCTTTGTTTATTACGTTCATCAAAGGTTGGAAAATTTGGTTTTATACATATAGGCAGTGTATTTTGTTTTCACTTTATGTACTTAATCTTTTGGCTGTTTGTCTGAAATGCATCCACACCTTTTATGTATTGAAAACATTATATCCTTCAACTTACAATCTGCAGAGTTAAAATGAATTTTATGGTAAATATTCAGTTGTGGACCACATCTCCAGCTTTTTATATGCCACAGTGGTCTTGTGGGTTTTTTTCTTCTCCATTGTCTGATAGTGAGGTCATTTTCAGTCCTCTTGAGGTATTTTATTCCCAGCCAGATGCAGGCCATATATTAAAAGTAGCACCTGTGGCTAATATCACAGCAGCTTACCATAAATTTACATGGTAACTAGGATTATATCTGTCAAGACTGTTAAAAAATGTCTCGTTTTAATTTGATTTCCAGTATTGAAGGAGCTCTCCAACATTTTGCTTCATAACTATATTTTAAAAGTTAAAATCACTCCATTGTTAAGTTTTATAGCACTCCCAGTACCCATTAAGTTGATTTGTTAAACGGGGGTTAGAATAAAGCAAGTTGGCTACAGGAGGATCGGAAACCAACCCATTTGTGACAAATTTAGTCCTCGCGTGTGAATCTTCTCGGAGCCCGGGGAGTGATTGGATTCAGGTGCAGCCTGTGTCAGTTGTGTTTAACCTCAAAGCCTGAGCAGCCTCAGCCCAACTGTCACTTCTGCTAATCAAAAGTTGGACCCATTTTCATACATTTTGGGGGGAATTGCTATTTTTAATAGTGTTACATACATTAGTATACAATTTAGTAGTATTGCTCTGCCAGCTCCTTCTGCTAGAGTTTTGCATTTGATTGCCTGTCGACTAAAAATAAATTATTTTTATCGAGCTAGGTAGGTGCTGGTTTTCATATAGGCTTTCTGAAACTGCTTCATTTTCCATTATCCTTTGAGTCCTCTCCCATATGCTGTGATTTGTGCACCTGCAAAGTTATGAAAGTATTTCTTTTGGTAGTTATGTTGTTCACTAACTTCCCAGCGTTTATGAATACAATAACTGATTTATAATAAATCAGAATTATTTATGAGTGGGTTTACAGAGTTGGGAATATCTTTGTATCTGAAAATAATGAATTTTGGGTGTATTTACCTGTTGACATTTTCTTTTATTAGAAACTGATAGCGAAGTGAAGTTTCTGGAGCTGGCAGAGGTTAACCTGCAGGCTGAAACACAGTCAATGAACTGCATCAAGTGTCTCAGAGCAAAGCACCAGTAAAAATATATGATTCCTAGATGGTCACACCTTCCTTGAGTTTATTCTTGGGATTGACTGAGTAAATAAGAGTCTCGCCTCTGAGTCGGCGGGTCAGGGTGCAGCTGTGGGACCTGGACATGATCCACCTGCCTGCACCACTGCCTGCCACTGCCTGTGGGATGAAGGTAGTGCAGGCTCTGGGGGAAATGAGACGTTCCAGGGACACGGCTTGTTTGGAAGCTTGTGATTCTCCTTCCCTAGCCTTGGAGAAAGAGGAGATGATACTGGAGCTCTGGTGAGGGTGTCCTGTGTCCAGTGATGCTTCCAATTTGTTGGCAATCAGTGAGAAGTTATGCAAAGCTTGGAGGTCTGTAGTGGTGGAAATGTGTTATCTGATTGTGTCTAAGAAGAAGTGAAATCCTTGGAGCTGGGAGTGGGGAAATAAGGTATTTATTTTCTTCTCACAGCCTGCCATGTACAAACCCACAGAATTGTAGAATGGTTTTGGTTGGGAGGGATCCCAAAGCTCATCTCATTCTGAACCCCTGCCATGGGCAAGGACACCTTCCACTAGATCAGGTTGCTCCAAGCCCCTTCCAAAGTGGCCTTGAACATTTCTAGGGATGGGACAGCCACAGCTTCTCTGGGCAGCTGGTGCCAGGGCTTCACCACCCTCACAGGGAGGAATTCCATTCCAGTATCCAATCTATCCCTGCCCTCTGTCAGTTTGAAGTCATTCCCCCTTGTTCTGTCACACTATGCCCTTGTAAGAAGTCCCTCCTTATGTCTCCTGCAGCCCTTTTAGGTGATGGTTCCTCTTTGTGCTGTTGAGTATCCCATCTCCTCTTTGCCAGGGTCTGTGCATGCAGATGTCACCACCCTTGTATCCCACCTGCCTGTGACAAGTGCTGTTACAGTACCCATGTCATCATTATAATTTCATTGTGGCACTGCCAGTGGTGTCAGGCCACCGGGGTTATTTAAAATGTCACAATATTAATCATATAAAAAAAAAAATTATCTTTAAAGTGAAGACTCCTGAGTGGTCATATGTCCTTCATCTCTTTCATCATGCAAAATGTCCTGTCCTGGTTGTGGTAAAGTTTGCATCAGGTTTTTTTTGGTTTTGGTTTTTCTGTGACATAATTGGAATTTGGCATCGTCATTTTCTTGATGAGCTAAGTCATATTTCTCCCTAGAACAAACCATTATTATTTTATTATTTATAATTATTGGGGTGTGTTGTTTCTAATTGCTGAGTTTCCCCCCTCAGTAGACCTGTTGTATCTCCTTTTATGCACTCCACTGCTTAAAATCTGCCCAGTTGACCTTTGGGCTGCTCTGCAGTTGACTCCAATACAAATGCTTTTCTTAACAGATTTATTATCACTCAAAAGTTATTACAGGATTTTTCATATGCTTGTTGCGTGCATCGATCTGAAAATGCAAAAGAAATTGTCAAAATGCCTTTTGGATCTCACAAGCTGTCTTGTAAATTTGTAGCAAAAGAAAAGTTTCTTTTTTTTTTTGAGCTGCACAGATTGATTGCTTCAATTAAACAGAACAAATAATGTTCTATCAGCCATATTGACAGTGTTCAAAGAGATAAATGGGAGCAAATCCATCTAATTTTAGCTACAGTTTGGGCACTTTCCATGATAAAACACTTTTGGAAAATGAATGAAAATTCAGTGGGTTTGAATTCAGTTGAACAGCTTCATTTGGGAAAATGAAAGTATGACTGCCTCTTTTGAAGATGGTCACTCAGATGAACGTTTTTATCTTTTCAGTTCAGGAAAACTGGTTTTTGAAACTCCTTTATACAATAAAATTTATTTTTATGGGGGAACTGGAATGATGCTGGTTAAATGCAATCCTGGTTGTTTAACCTTTTTCAACCCCTTGCTTTTGGAGCAACGCCTGCCCACAGTTTCAAACTGTAGATTGCCTCTCACTTTCTCATACTCCCACAAAGGAGTGACACGCTTTGGGATATTATTCTCTGCAGCTGTAATTAAAAATGGACTCTGGCTAGCAGAATAAACTAAAATAAAACTACAACGCCCCTATTTCAAAATTAACCATTACTCACCAAAAGCACATCAAACCCACTTAGCGGACATCCGTTAATCCCGCCGTGAGCCGGTTCAGGCTTTAATGCACACTGTTTTACACGTTAAGGGGTTTGAAGTCGTGGGCCAGCGCTGACCTTTCGCATCTGCTCCTCTCGCAGTAGGAATCTCCGCTCGCCGCTCCCCGTCAGGGCGGATTAGCGTGACGAAGTGCAGCTCTTCTGCTGGCTGCAATTTCGGGTTTTGATCAGAATTATTTCTTTCACAAACAATCACGTTTGGCTAAAACATTACATCTGCTCTGAAAAGCCACTGGCACGGCCATCGTTTATCAAGGCAAGGCGTGTGGAGGTTTTTTAGCCCTCTTTTATAAAGCTGCAAACCCACTTTACATGGCTTTTTTGGGGGAGAGCTTCCTTTCTTGCTCTTCCCCTTGCCCTTTATTCCTTTAGTTTTGTTTTGCTGAGAGGAAAAGTCATTTTGGACAAACACAAAGCTGGTTGTGATTCTTGGAGGGGTTTGGTGGGAGCACAGTGATGAGTGGGAAGCCCTGTGCTGAGTCAGCACTGCACTGTTGGGTTTATTTATTGCTAAGGATGCTTTGAAAGAAAATATTATTTATTCCTAGTATCAGAAGAAAAAGTCCTGATTGCATGATCTACCGTGATTTTCCTTGGACTGGGATGAGAATAACAACAGACAGTTAAATATATGTCTGTGTATGTCCAAAGTATCCCTGGTTGAGGGAACGTTTACTCTGCCCTGCCCAGAGAAAACTTTGTGTTCTGGTAAGAAAACAACCAGCAAAAACCCCATAGAACTTCTCAAAATATTGCTTATCAAACATACTCTCACTTCCAGGCATATGTTTGGAGCATAAGAAGGGGTCTGAAGATAGTGGATCATGTTAAGTGTGGGCTGAGTACCTGATTTGTTGGCTGTTAGGTGAGCTTTGTCCTAATAACACAGCTTAGTGTAGCTGCTTTTATCCTTTTCTCTGTGACCTGCTCCAGCCATTCTTCCAAATAGCAGAGAAAGGAGATGAAGCTCAGATTGAGGACATGTATAGGTCCCAGAGGGAACAGTGGGCATGGAAAACCAGGCAAGGGACCCAACTGTGCAGAGCTTGAAGGATGCCCCATCTTGTCTGGGAAAATTCTTGGTCTGTCCTACTCTTTTTTTCCCAAATGATGTGTTGTTTCTAGACTTGAAATACCTCGTTTGCAAAATAACATTTGAATTTTATGGTGCAATGTAAATTAGCAGCCTACCAGTGCTGGCCCAGGTAATTCTCATCCTGAGTTCACTGCCCCTTTTTATCATCTGAACTCTTCTACTATAAAAGGTGTCCAAACATTAAAACTCATTCTGACAGTACAGTTGGACACCTTCAGCAGTTCAGTTCAGTGAAATGATCCCCTGACTGCATCTGCAGTAAATGGTCCTTAGTTTGCTTTATTGCAAATCTCTAGCTCTTTTTAGCTTCTGGCTTGGCCAAGAGAACGATTGGAAGACCTGTCCAAATTTTTCACATCTCCATCATGTTTTCTCTGTTGCATGTTTGAATGGCTGAACTTGTCTTTAAAAAAACAAACTAAACCAAAAAAGCTGACAGGGTAGTGGAAGATGAAATGGTCATGAGACCAACATCTTCTCTCAATCCATCATAAAGCAAAGCCTTTCTTACCACTCTTTGATGTGTTCTTAGGATCATAAATGGCAGAGATTTAGAGGATTATCAGAGGCAGGATATGATTGCCCTTGGATGTTCAGCAGAGAAGATGTTGGATATTAAACTGATAGTGTATGTAATCTCTGCCAAAAGACGAAGGAGAATTTTGTCTGAGCATCCCTGTGTTATCAACAGCATGTGAAGTTCACTTTCATGTCTACAGAATGAAATAATTCCTTCGCATATGAGTAAAAACAAACATTGGGGAAAATTGCAGAATATTTTGTTCTGCTCCAGTCAAATCTGTTTCATCCAAAATGTGGCATGATGGGATAATGAACTTCTCTGTTCTTCTACACCATACCTGCACTCTGTAAAAGTCAGAGGGTTTGAGAAACTTTTAGAAGTAGAACATTCACTTAAATTAATTCTGATTTGCTCTGGTTTACAATAGCTTCGTGTCATGGGCTGGCACTGTGCTGTCAAGGATAATTCATTGCCCTTTGCCTTAGCAGAGGACTCAGTGCCTGAATTTTTCAGAAGGTTGGAACTGGGGACTCCCTGCACCTTGTTACTACTTTATTTTTATTGTGGTTTGCGTGATGGCTTTATTACAGTACAGCCAGGGGTTTGATTTGCTGGACCAAACATTAGTTTTAACAAGTCAAATTATCATTGTTCTTTCAGTTGTGCAGCCAAAGGAGTTTATTATTTTAAGTGCCTGATTACTTTAGCAGGTGCTCAGTTAATGGGCACTTCACTGTGTTATTTCATGTTTTTAGGTAGGGTGCAAAAAGCTCATTTTAAAAAGTCATGTTTCTTGAAATAGCTGTTTTATTTGGTGCAAACCTCCTAAGGGCAACCTTTATATTCCATTTTTTAACACAAAGCACACAAAAATGGCCTGGGAGGTGGAGAGCCAATTTGAGATTATGATGTGGCTGAAGGATTTCTTCCATATTCTAGTTCAGTCCTGAAACCTGGGATTATTCCCCCTTATTTTTTTCTGGAAAATGTAATTTAGAGACCTAAAATTTTAATAAATAAATAATATTTATTAGTCTATAAGTACTGAGGGACCTGTGGAAATAAAGGAAAAATAAAAGCATTTCTCTTCTGTATTTTGATATGAAATGACGCATTACAAATACCACATAACCTAGTTCCAGGTGAGATTTGAATTTAGGGTATCTACTTATTTTGCAGAAGTTGTTATGGGCAACTGTCATTATATTTATCTACCTATAAACAAATAAATGTAATTTGTAATATGGTTGTATTGGCACTGAAAATTTTATCACTGCCAGAAAGTTTTTATGCTGCCTTAAGACATCTCCATGTTCTCTCACTTCTGCTCCATCAGGTCTATAAATCTTTCTGGTGGAACAGGTGATTAGTTTTGGTGTGAAATCTGTTTATTGAATCACCAAGAATATTATGTATTCTGTTCATGAAAGCCAATTGTGGCAAGTGCAATCACTTTTCATAATAAAAAGGAGAACAGGAAGAAATATCTTCAGCATGGAGGCTGCTGGAAAAGTCAAGGTGTGATGAAGAAGAAGGTAATACGTGTAACATTTTGTGGTTTATTATTATCAGTAAGAGAAAGAAGGCCTAAATTCAGCAGTTGTTAAAATCCTGATATAAACAGGCTTAGAAAATACCAGGTTCATGTTTGTTGTGCAGACTGCACACAAGGGTTTTTTACATACTTAATGAGCTTAAGAGGAGGAAGAGAGCAAAGCAAGGAGCAGGATTTAAGTGCAGCAGCTGAGTGCTCTCTACTTTTCTCAAAGTCCCTTTCCTTGCACTGATCTGTGTCCAGTGCCCATAGCAAAATAATTGAATTTGCTTTTTAAACTGGTTGAATCTCAGATGGGGCAAATGACACTTGCATCTGTTTTATGGCTGTTGATGGGTTTAAGGTAAAAGAGGGTAGATTTAGATTGGATATAGAAAGTTCTTCCCTGTGAGGGTGGTGAGGCCCTGGCACAGGTTGCCCAGAAGAGCTGTGAATGTGCCATCCCTGGAGTGTCCAAGACCAGGTTGGATGGGACTTGGAGCAACCTGGGATAATGGCCAATTTTCCTGCCTGTGGCAGGGGATTAGAACTAGATGATGTTTAAAATGCCTTCCAGCCCAAAGCATTCTGTCCTGATTCTGTGATGTCATAGTTTAGGTCACTAAACTGAGGAAGAGGAAGCCTTGGACTCCAATCCCTTTGGAGAGCTGCACCTCAGGCACTGTCAGAACTGTGCTGTGCCCAGGGCTGCACTGGTGGCAAAGGGTGCTGAGTGGGTGCAAACTTCCCTTTGCCACCAGTGGCATGGGCTTTTCCTGGAACAGCATTCCTGAAATTGCCTTCTGTCATCTCCTGTGGCTTTGACATTGTACCAGTACCTGTGTGAGAAACATCCCCATCGAGGCAGGGCTGTGCCTCCCAGCTCCACTCCTCTCTGCCTCCATTTATTCTTCACGTTCTTCAGACTGGGAAATCATATGACAATAAACAGAAATACTCTCGGTGAAGAGAGAAGGGGAAACTGTTGTTTATCTGGTCAGGTGGTTTAGATTAGCATTGATGCTAGTCTGTATTATGTTACTTTAAATCATAGTGTCCCAACAGGACATAAATTATGAAGATTGTTACAGTATGTTTCATCCAATGTAAGATCAACAAATTGGAATAATTTTTTTAATAGGAAAATCAGTGCTTTGGCAAGGTTATTGTTGAAGAATTTAATTTAACTTGAGCTTTGCTTGCATTATTTCTTAATATATAAAAACTATTTGCATAATGTACGAAGTATAAACATTTTTAGAATCAAAGGCAAGAATGCCTTTTCCAAGATTACATAGAGTGGCAAACTACTTAGAATAGATCAGTGTTTGTGCTTTTGCTGTCAAAAATGTTTGATATAGAGCTGGCAAGCTGGTTTCTTCACTGACATAATTGTAAACAAGTGCTGGGAGACAGAAACAGCGTTCTTTGGAGAACATGGTGTAAAGGTTTGCACGTTCTCCACTGCACATCTAACACAGCAATTTTACAGCTGCAATAGGAATGTAAATAGGTAACTTTTTTTAGAGTGTAAAGCAACATTGCATTTTTGTGTAAATGATGTATGCAGATAAGTATGGGGGATGCAAGTGGTCAGTTCTGGATTTTCAAAGAACATTGTAAATGTAGAAAAGCATTGACAATTCAATTGGAAATTGGAGTTGTAGGGGTGTTTACAGTTTCAGATATTTCTATGAAGACAGAAATGGCATCTCAGTCCATGCCACAGTGTCTTCAGTATTATTCTTCCATCCTTTCCCCTCTTTAGTATCCTTCAGAGTTTAGAGCACTGCTTTCCCCTGTGACAAGTGATGCTGTGGAATGGGAGGGTTGCCTCTGTTCACAATATTTTGCTGCTTGAGCTGTTGAAGAGGAGAAAACCAAATTTCTTCCAGTGGTGTTGTTCACCTTCAGACTCTGTTGGCTAACCATGCCAGGATGGGGTGGAATGGAGACAGTAGGAATTGTAGGCACAATGCCTGAATCTTCCTTGTCCATGCCTTGAAGCTCAGCATAGAGATGTGGGACGTGAGTAACCTGAGTTTAGCTCTGTTTTGGTGCATGATTATTTGCATTCTTAATTACTGTCCCACTGTTCATGGATTGATATTAAAAAGGGGGGGGAGCAATAAGAAGATGTTCACCTGATTGATGTTGTGTATGAATCCAGACACAGACAAAAAAAAAAGGAGAAAAATATCTATTGCCATGTGGATCCAGTGTCCCTGAGGGTGGTTTGGGCAAACTGATGATGCCAACAGGGAAGAATCCCAATATGGGCATGTGGTTTTGGGAATGAATACGTGTCCTTCTGTACTGCCACCACCTTCATAAATGTTAGTTAGATTCCTCTTTTTCTATGTTTTAACTATGTTGTCATTTTCAGATAAAGAGTGTAGCTTTGTGATTTATGCATATTTATATGATATAAGTATTTAGTGATGGAGTAAATAGAATCAACATAAAGTCCAATTTTTTCCTGAGAGCACAAGAGAAAATGTCATGAGAGCCCTCGTGACTAGTAGCTAATCCTGACTTATGATATCTTGACTTTAAAGAGCTTTTTCCTTTTATCTGCTGGCTTGTAGCTCACTGTTAGGTAGTAATGTTGGCTGGATATGTGAAAGCTTCTGGAGTCTGGGAGTGAACCATAATGATTGATTTTATAGTTACAAGTGTCAAACTGCTGAGGAGAATACATGCTGTGCCCTTGGTACTTTTTATTCAGGTGAGTGGAGAGCAAATGTATGAGGTATAGTTATCTCCTGTGCGACAGTGTCACTGTAACCTGAGTAATTTATTAATTTCCCACTGATAAATGGTACAGATGCAGCCTGGGTGGCAGAGGAAGGGAAGACAGGTAGCCCTCGCACTGCAGAAGGTCAGGGTTAATGCTACCTCCAGCATTATAATGACAGATGGGAGGCAGAAACCTTAATGTACTTGTGATTAACACATACTTTCCTTGGCTGGGTGTCCAGAGGATTTAAGAAGCCCGAGTGCTGATGTCATTTTTTAAAACAAACAAACAAATAAAAAGTGTGCATGATTATATTGTCGAGCCTTTCAGCTGTTTTGCTTAAATATCTCCACTTTGAGTCAAGTACTGTCAGCTGCTTTCTTCTGGAGATGCACGGAGGTGATCCATCATGGGGGACTTGCAGTGGCTGATGTATGAGCACAACACAATGACCTGTGAGCCTTTGATGTATAACTCATCAAGATAATGTTGGCAAGCATTGTGCAAAAGCAGCGTGTTTAAAAAGTATTAAGATGAATGGATTCCTTGCTTAAGAAGTGTGAAAGGAAGAATAATGGCAGATTAGCTCTGGGATCCTGCGGTTCTCCCAGAACTGTGCAGCGCTGTGTGGAGGGAAGAATAATGGCAGATTAGCTCTGGGATCCTGCGGTTCTCCCAGAACTGTGCAGCGCTGTGTGGAGCAGAGGGGTGGATGGAATTTCATCTTTCCTTCCACTTCTGACAGCAAAGTGTCTGGCCCTGGTTTTCTCTTTCTCTGGCAACAGAAGTAACATTAAGTTTTATTTTGTGATAGTGGATTACATCAATTTCTAGAGCAGCTTGACCAGTCACAAAACATTATGAGATAGCTGAATTCTTTTAAAGTTTACCTTGGGTTTTTTTTCACTTTTTTAGGTTAGCTTGTTTTTCTAAAAGTAGCCCTGATTTTTATCTCATGGAGACATAATAGGGCTGCTAGTATTTAAGAAACATTTTAGATGTGAAACACCATTAGTTTTTAGTTCCTTCTTTCATTACCTTAAAGAAGCGAAGAGATGTACCAGTGCACCCAAGGCATCTTGTCTCTGCAGGATTGCTTCACTCCTTACTTACATTGCTCTTCATGGCTCCTTGCAGGGACTCTGCTCTCTGCCACCCCTTGGGTGGTGTCATCTACTTATGTGAAGTTCCCTGAATGTCTGAATACTATTTTAGCTTAAATTTCCTAAAAGGTTTAGGTTAAAAATGTGTCTAATATGCCTATTACTGAAAAAACAGAATACTTCATAATATTTACTTCATCAAAGTCTCTTTTAATACTTCTTTATGGCTTCTAGAAAATGCACAAAACCTTTCTTTCTCCTGTCTTTTTATTTTTGAGGGAAAAATTAGAAAAAGTTCTCATCTGGGGCTGAGGGACTGCAGATCCCTGTTATTAATAGAGAGAAAGTCAAGACTGTGCCGGATCTCACTGTCATGAGTGAAGTGGTTGTCCCACTTTCATCAAGAAATGTGTGATGGTCTGATAAACTCTGCTCACCAGTGCAGTCTTGACAATGATCTTGCACTGCAGACTGCATAATAATTTTCATTATTTTTAATTAAAGTTGAAGAAGTGCAGACTCCTGCTCAAATTAAGGTTGGTTGTGTTGCCGGAATGCGGTAATTACTTTAATTGATCACAAGATAGTTTCCTTGATCACCAATTAGACCAAATTACCGATCAAGTTTCAAGACGTGAAGAAATGTCCAAACTGATTTTGTGTAATAGTGTTTTCATATCTAATCAAACCTAAAGATCTTTTCCTTCCAGAGCCAGTTGTATTTTCCCAAAGAAGGTTAAGGCTCTACAAATATAAAGGTGATTAATAAACAATAGTGTTCCAATTCATTTAATTAGCAAAGGAAGTATTTAAGACCTTAATGGAAATTGTGTTGGTGAAATTGCTGAGTAGAACCATAGCTCATTTTTTAGTGAGAGATACATTTTGTGTGTAATTAAAGTAAACTAAAATGCAAGGAGTAAGTTGCTGTGGGTAATGTGCAGTGAGGGAGAATGTCTCTGAGCAGAGCAGGGCAAGTATGAAGGTGGGCAGGCTTTGTCCTTCACTGTGACACTGGATTGCCCTGGTTGGTTCAGTTGCGAGCAGCTGGAGCAACAAGTGGCAGGACGTGTCCTGGGGAGAGCCCACTGTGCTGGAATTTATTCCTTTTCATGAGTTGGACAGCCTCAAGTTGAGCAATCTTCGGTAGGATGGACAGTTTTGAACATGTCCATTTTACCCAGCTGGAGACTCTGCTTTCTGCAGGGAAGAGGCAGTGGGATGTCATGTTGGTGCACTGACTGGGGGGATTTGGTGCTCTACTGATGAGGAGGATTTGTCATCTGAAGTGTGGAGGAAGGTATATAGAGCAAATTAGTTTTTTAGAGTTATTTGCTTGTGTAATTCTCTCTGTATGTTTTTTTTGGAGCAGTGATTATTGTCTCACTATCAGTGACTGTTTGCAGTGTGACCTGGGTCTGTACATGGGTGGGTGAGTTCCTGAGATGAACAGATACCAATAGAGCATACCCAAACCTGCTAGGGGGTTTTATAAATTTATTTTTATTTTTTCCCTTGCTGTTTGTTTCTGTACAGGCAGTTTGGTTGCAGGCACATCACTGTTTTAAACTTTTGAGGATATATCTGTGTATAGATTGCTGTGTTGGGAATAGCATTCTTATTAAGACACTAAAAACATTTAAATCAACACTTAATTAAGTTTTCCAAATCATTGCTAACATTGATGCACAACTTGCAGGTTTCTACTTCAAAGCATGCTGCTGAAACATGGGCAAATTTTTGAAAGTAATTGTTCACTCAGAGTAAAACTAAACTGAGCAAGAGCTTCAAGGGAAGTTAGATTTTTCTGAATTTTGGAAAGCTCTTAGGTCAAAGAAAAAAGGCTTTTTAATTGCTGACAGTTTGGTGATTTCCAAATGACAAACCTCATTGGAATGATTTTCTCTGATTATAACATTTGTATTCATTTGACTGGCAAAGCGACCAACAAAGTCATTCTTCATCCAGGCACCAATTCTTTTTTTTTTTCTTTAAAGGTTTTTGCAATTTGTGAGAGGGAAAAAGACTTGAAACTATTATCAACCATTATATGTTATTCATTGACCACATGTTTGTTTGAAATGGCCATCGCTTGGTGGAATGCGGGCTATGTGCATTCTCTTCCATAAATTAGCACTAAAAACCTACCTAAATCAGGTATGGTTTTGTGGAGCTTGTTGTATTATAATCTGAACCAGACTGTAATGTGGATGTTCCTCCAGCTTTGCATGTTAATTCAGGTCCTGAACCCGATGGATGGAGCTTGGTATGAACAAAGCCTGCTGCCTGCATCCTGCTCACGCTCCCAGGCCCGTCGGGCCCCACTGCATAATTACAGTCTTGATTTGCATGGACATTCTAATTTTCTTTATAATGCTGTGATTTGCTCCTAAGTATTTTGGCAAGGGCCTACTATTATTTTCCTTTTGAGCCTATGATAAAACCTGCATCCTGGGGGAGCATGCAGGGACAGAGGATCGGAAAACCTATTTTAACTCATTTAAAGGGAAAATATATCTCACAAAGCAGAGGGGCAGGCCCACCTGCTGCCTTTTCCTCCCCAGTGAAGTAAATAGCAAAATGGTTAAATGGAGGGATGTGTTTCTGGGAGCAGTGTTGGTCATACTGTGGCATGGTGCTTAATTAGAAATGGCACATTTCTAAGAGGCAGTAGAGGATGGAGGACTTGGGATGGATATTTAAAATCCCAATTTTCAAATCCCAGTATTTAAAATCTCTGCTGATGTGAGAGATAAAAATCACTGCTGGGATGCAATAGCTTTGAGTCCTGAGCTGAATCACATTGAGCAGGATGATTTACCAGGGTCTGCAGGGGGTCATTTCAGCTATACTGGGAGATGCACCAGTGACATGAGAAGTTCAAATGCCTCTTTAGCACACACAAAGTCAAGGCGCAGCCATCTGGGGCATCTTGAGGAGATTTTGAGATTTTGGAGTGAATCTTGCCAGTCCACTGCCAGTTCTGGCAGGTGGACTATTTTCCTCTTTGCTCTCTCTTTCCCTAGGCTTTTGGATTTATGACACGTGTTGCTCTACAAGCAGAGAAGATGAATCATCACCCGGAATGGTTTAATGTCTACAGCAAGGTAACGTGTTCACCAGACCCAGTTACTCACACAGCGGTGGAGTTAAGGAGACCAAACCACTGGTCCATATTCTCTGCCTTTATTTGTAGCTTTTCTATAAGGTAAGGGAATGGGAGGTGTCTCTGTAAGAGATTTGAGATTTTAAAGAGATGCTGAGATTGTGGTGAGGAATTAATAATGAAGCTCTTTGCGCCTGCTGCCAGCAGTATGGTTGGGGTCTGTGGCTTCACCTCTCTGACTGAGATCTAAAAATAAAACAGAAGCCCTTAAACTCTTATTTAGCCAACCTGAATAAATTACTGTTTTAAAACTACTCACCAGCTCTCATTCCTGTCTGTGCAGCAGGTCAGGAACTCAGTGGTGTAGGGTAGCAGACTGTCGGTACCTAAATGGGAGCCTGGCAGTCTCAATTTAGATTTGATTTTTAAAAAATTGTAGGCTCCTATGTCTCAACATAGCAGCTTATAAAATTTGTTTATAATATTACCTAACTGATGGTGGTCTCATATTTACAAGGGTTGCAAGGATTACTGCAACCCTTGAATGAAAGGTGCTGTGTGAAGGGAAAAATTATTGCTTTCCCTTCAGCTTTATTTTCTAATACTTCTCATTGCATTGTATCACATTGTTTGTTGTAGCATTTAGTGAATATATGGCAATCCCACTAAAAATATCCTGAAAGGACATGTTGATAAACATCCTGTAGTTCAGACCACCACCCTCAAAGCAGGACATCCCACTTCTCCCTGCAGCTGAAGCTCCCAGCAGAGACTCTTCCTCATCAGCCCCTAATGTCATCCTATTCAAGGGACATTAAATGATCACTGTAAAAAAAAAACTGATCACCCACTCTTCCTGATATTCTTGGATTTCTAGAATATTCAGAATTTGTGGTTTTTTCCTTTTGAGTCTTTCTAAAATCGCAGTTGAAGGCAAGACAGAATAATGCCCAACTTGTCATCTGGCTCAGTCCAAACAGACCTGTGTTGCAGCTGTGCCATCAAGACTGTTTTTTTTTTAATATAAATTAATCTGCAGCAAGCTTAAGAATTTTTTCACCGCTGGGATGGTGGTTCTTAACAAAATGTGAGCCCCTGACTCAGCTCTTGGCAGCTTGGTCACTGGCCCGGGTTCTTCATGAAACTGATCCATGGAATTTAAACGTAAAGAGTGAATGATTTAATCAGACACCTCTTCTTGGATGAAGCCCAGGAATGGAAAGCCTATGTTATTCTGCAAAGGGGCTTTTATGGTGAGATTCCAGGCTCTGTAAAGTCTCCTCACTTACAGCATCTTCTGGTTTACATGAGCAGGGAAGGTCCAGCTTGGTGCTTGCCAGGAGCACCAAGTAAAACCAGCTGACTATGGAGACACACAGCGTTCACAGTGAACTGCTGTTCAGCCTACGTGTCAGAGTTTAAAATGCTTTTTTCTTTGTAACCTCTTTCTTTTCCTTTGTGATAGGTTCAGATAACTCTGATTTCCCACGACTGCGGTGGGCTGACCAAGAGAGACGTGAAGCTGGCTCAGTTTATTGACAAAGCTGCTGCCTCAGTTTAACCACGATGTAAATAGCTTTAATACAGTGTCCACCTATATTTTGTGTTTAAATGGGATCCCTCTTTCCTTGTAATCGTGATTTCCAAAGCCCATAGAGAGAAGATATTTTTTAAAAGCTGTAGCTGAGCTTTTCTGACCTTCAGTACCTTGGTCTTGAGACCCCTTTGGATGCCTGTGCTTGTACTTTCCCATTGCTGGCTCTGCAGGAGGATGTAGTGGATAAACCAGCAATAAATAAGTTTTGAACAATCCTTTTTTAAAAACTAAACTGAGCTGGAATAAAACCAGGAGCCCATCTATGTGTGTTGGTGTTCCCCAAGCCCACAGGGACTGGTGGCAGCTGCCATATGAGCTTCCGCCATGCCTAGCCACTTCTCTCTTACGGATTTGTACATCTCTGTGCTTCAAACAGCCTAAGAGCAGCCCAGCCAGGCTTGGTATCATCATCTCTGCCAGTGACAAGTGCAGGGATACTGGGAAGAGCAGTGCAAGCTGCTGCTGGTGTGTCCTTGGAGTTGAAGCTCAAGTGGCAGGAACAGCTGTATGCAGAGTTACTGCTTGAGAGCTTTTTCCCATCTGAGAGTATAGAATCACATAACCACAGACTGGTTTGGGTTGAAGCTCATTTCAACCCCCTGCTGTGGGCAGGGTCACCTTCCACTGGACCAGTTTTCTCCAGGCCCCATCCAGGCTGGCTTGGACACTCCCAGGTTCAGGACCGGATCTTGGAGTCGCTGAAAACTTTAGCACTGGGTACCGCAAATAAAAAAAATATCCTGGTGAGCCCCCAGCTCCCACACCATTAAATGAAGCATGTGCTTGGCACAGTCAGTGCTCAGCACCCTGCAGGATTGAGCCACTGTTGGTGTTGTAATGCTCCAGTACCTGCTGGATTAGGCAGGGGGTGGCTTGGCCAAGTACCCAGAGCCCTGGCCAGGGCTGCTGGTGGTGAAGAAAGCTGCATTAGCAGGATTCTTGCTAAGCTGGGCTCGACTGAAGCTATGCTTACCCACTTTTTATTTTCATAGCTAGAATTACTCATTGCAAACATTGTTGCAGATCCCACTGACAACGTTTAAAATAATTTCTTCCATGGTTTGAATGTCTTTGTTTTTATCCTATGATCCTCCCCGAGACAGATTGCCAGTGCCGGCAGGGAGGTTTCATTCTGCTCAAAGCTTGCAGGAGGGCCTCTCCCCCTGAGTCCCCCTGCTGAATGTCCCCAGCATGCTCTGTCATGCCCTGTGAGCAGCTCCGGCTGCGGCGCTCCCGGGAGATTGACACCTCCGAAATGCCGGAGCGCATTGCTCAGATGACACCGGCGGCACAGCCACCAGCTACCGAGAAGAGAGATGCACCAGTGCCAAAATCTATATCGGGAGTACATGCGAGGTGTGTGGTCTCTCAGATATTTTGGGATGCAAAATGCCATGAACTGCCACCCAAGTGACTGTTGATAAAATAAGAAAGATATTTTTTATAAATCCTTAGCAAGCACCATCGCGTGCTAATTGGTCACATACAGGAAGCAAGATGGGGTTTATTATCGGTAACCCTGCTTGGGATATGAAGTTAATACCTAAAAAGACCCAAATTCAGACTATGTGCTCAGCTGCTCTTTTCTCACAAGTGCCTGTCCCCAGTGAAGTGGAGGATTTCCCTGATATGGTTTGAAAATGGTCAGTGTTGTGAAGAGTGAATAAACAAAAACAACCAGGCTGTGATGTCTCCTGTTACTGGTGGGGAAGTGAAATGAGCTTCACCCAACGTTTTGACAACATCTCTAAAGAACTGTGTAAAGTCTGTTGTTCAGAATTGATACATAACGCATGGGCTTTGAATAAAACCAATAAAATCAAATTCCTCCTTTGTAATTTGTTTCTTTATTATTGTACATATATGACAAAGCTGTTTAGTTTGAAGATAAATTTAAGATAAATAATATTTAGTTACTGGGAGGTCTTTGGTTTAGAATATTGATATTTATTTACATACTCTGAGGAAAAAAATCCCCATCAACTAATTCAGCTCAGAGAGCTGCACTGTCTGGCTATGGCACAAAGCTGTGGTGGGGGTGTTGAGAATCCTGACCAAAGAGGCCAAAATACTCAGGAATGAGGATGGCTTTGAAATGCTTCAAGTGTTACGGTCAGTGCTTGTTTAGCCATCATTTTAATCATTTAGCCATAGTGTAGTCACTTTGTGATAACTTCTGGGGCATCCCACAGACCTATAAGCAAAGTGAGCATTGCTGCAAAATGTAAATAATAATATAAAAATAGGACAATTGAGGAAGGGATGCACAGTCGCTCTGAGCTGGAACTTCACAGCAAACTTGGACAGCAAGGATTTAGTGGCAGATGCTGGTTTGGGGCCAGGAAACTCTGCCTAAGGCTCCTCTTGAGCATCATTTGATCTGCTCTGTGCAAAAGTAGCTAGTGTAGAAGGTTTGGGCCTTTCCCAGGTGGTGGCATTGCTGGAGGTGTGCTGCTCTGTGAAGATAGGGCTCAACCAGCTGCCCAAAGTGCAGCTTCCCCTGCTGTGCTGGCTTCTCCTCCCAGGCAGCTTGGTACCTGCTCCCCAAGAGCCCACAAAGTTGCACTGTAAGGCAGAGTGTTGCTGCTCCTGCCATCACCTTTCCCTGTTTGCTTCCAGGCTCAGATCACCAGCCACCAGGTTAAATATTCTTCTGGAGTGTTAGGGTTTTTTTGCTTTAAGGCTGATTGTGGCTTGAAATATTTGGATAATCCCTCAGAAACAGTCTTCTTGCCAGAAACTCCCCTGTGCTGAGACTGATACAACTTACTGTGTCAGCCCCACCAACCTTGACCGTGGTGTATGGGAAACACTGGCCCTGGGAGACCCTCCAGTGGTGCTCTGTGGCCACAGGAAATTAAAAAGCAAAAACTCAAGGCTGGGAGAGCAGAGTAAGAGTGATGCCTGCAGTGTGCTGTGTGTTGGGATCACTGCTCATCTCCTGGAAGGCTGTAGATCAGACCTTCACAGAACCAGCTCTGAAATGGGGCCAGAGAATAATCCTTTT
The DNA here is from genome assembly GCF_001522545.3 of Parus major. NCBI lineage: Eukaryota > Metazoa > Chordata > Aves > Passeriformes > Paridae > Parus > Parus major. The sequence continues at coordinate 9,232,329 of NC_031782.1, read as the reverse complement.
CTTTCCCCATAGTGGGAGCTCAGGTCCAGTAAAATGTAAAAATCATATTGAAATGAGAAGTAGTGGCATCAGATACGCTATGGGGCTCTGGGAATAGGGTCCCACAGCTCTGCAGGAACACATTAGAAAGCAAAAGTTTGTGAGTTGCGGCTCAGTCTGGATGCAGCGGCATTCCTCCTGCCCTTCCTCCTCCTGGCTGCCCAGACTGGTGCTGGAGTGGCTGAAGAAGAGGTGGGTTTTCTGTTAATTAACCTCTCTCACCTCAGACAGTTTGGACATGAGAAGGCTGACGAGAACATGTCCTCACCCAGACAGCTCTCCAGGCTGGAAGGATAGATTGATGTGGTTACTTTTAATATGTCCATGACACATCCCTGGCTCCAGGATGGGGCTGGAGGGATCACAGCATCCCTTGGGACATGTCTGGGCTGTGGTGCTGGTCATCACTGCCTCTTCCTTGGCCTTTTCTGGAGCCTTGGGCATTAAGCAGAGTAAAACTACAGGGTGGATCCCATTGGAATTTTTGGTTGGTTTATGTGTACCAGCTGTCTCAGTGCAAGGTCAGGGGTGCAGCATCAATGGATTTGGATGAGGACCACAATTTTGCCCTTTCCCTGCTCCAGCACTGTCTTTGTGCTGTCTTGAGCCTGCCAGGTCCTCAGCCCTGCTTTGCCTTTCTCCCCTCTAAGGGGCTTTTCAATCCTGCAAAAAACAACTTGAAAGTTTTGCACTTTACACAGCTTCTTCTAGGTATGTGCATTTCCTCTGGCCCTTTCAGCCTCAGATTAATGAGGGGATTGTCAATTGAATGAAGTTAATGAGTTCTTCTGCATGAGCTAGTTTCAATTTTTCACCACTGTTTTTTCCAAGAAACAAATATTTGTGGCTTGCTCAAAGTTAAACCTTGGGAAACGTGTGTGTGTCCTGGAACAAGTGCTCACAGAGTGTCCAGACTTGCTGACTAACCAAAGTAAATTGGCAATTGTTAATGCTCTTTCTCCTAAAGATCCAAGGTTAGGAGTAATCATGGATGTGAGCTATCCCACTGGCATGTTTACATAAAAGCTGATCTGTCACAGAGCTGGATTCTTTGGTGAGGAACTGGCAACTCATTTGCAAGTGATCTCTGGAAAGAGCTCAGGAATGGCTGCCAGAGGTTCTCTGCTCAGTCAGCTGCTCCACATGGACTGCAGGGATGCTGGAGCCTTGGGAAGGGTCTCAGTGAGAGCAAAGGTCTGTGCTTGGGCTCCTGCACCACTTCCAGGCATGATGGGTACACAAAGAAGGGAGGATGACCCCCTAAAGCTCAAAGGCACAGCTCTTCTTCGGAGTGCTCAGCAGTTTCTGCTGTTAGCCAGGTGACAGGATGGGGGGATGCTCTCCATCTCACTGCTGGCTGCTCCCACCTTGGCATGGACACAGGCTGTTCCCCTGGGATGCCAGGAGGGATGATACCCATGTCCACACAGCATCACCATGGCCGATTTCCTTCTCCTGATTGGAGCAGGTGTGTGCCTAAACTGCTCAGCAGTGCAAACCCAGTCAATTAAGAATAATCAGCCTGGAATTTTGTCTATCCAGGAATTTTCCCCAGAATTTTCCTATGTGATTTCTGCTGGAAGTGACCTCATAAGGTGGTGATATCAAACAGCAAGTTCCACCCTCCCAGCTGTGCCAAGAGTCACTTGGAGAAGGTAAGAAGCACCAAGCTGTTTCATGGAACCATTGTGGAAATGGCACATGGAGCATCCAGATCCTTCCTATGATGGATGTGTTGCCCCCAGTTTTCTTACTAGATCCTTCTAGCATTTACTTGAGGCTATTGCAAGGTGTGTTCCCATGTGCTATGGCCTGGAGGGGATGGATGTAGGACATGGGGGTTTGACCCCTGTCAACACTTGGGGTGGCTGCCAGTTCATAGTCCTCCCCTGTGCCATTGCCTGCACAGAGTCTGTATGAAATGCATTTCAGCTTCAGATCCCCTCACCTGTTTGGTACTTAGCATTCTTAAAATGCTATTGTTTGCTCCTTTACTAGGCAGGTCTTTCCCCCTTGTGGCTTTGGCTCAACTGGCTTAAGCACCCTTTTAATACTCAATTTTCACATTGAAAAATCCCTCTTGGTCACACTCCTTGATTTCCTTGTCATACAAAAGCCAGCTACTGTCTGGAAACCTCTAAGCCTTAATTGTATATCCCAGTAATATGTAGCCAGGCCTGGCTAATGTCAAGAAAGCCAGTCAGGAGCATCGGAGGTTTCCGAGAGCTCTGGCTGCAGGACCGGCTCCCTGCAGGGAAGTGAGCAGCACGTGCCAGGCTCCGAGGGGCTGGTGGGGTGTCTGATGTGTGGACAGGTGGGCAGGACCCCCCACACTGGGCAGAGACCCATGATGGTGACTGTGGTGGAGTGAGCTGCCTCACACTTGAAACGGTCCCTGGGGGCAGAGAGATGTGGTTTTGGGACATTTCATGTGAAAATGCTGGCTCAGTGTACAGGGTCTGGCAGCCACAGGCAGCTGTCTGGGCTCATCTCCCCTTCTCTCCAAGTCACAGATCTTTCTTGTTTACACCAGTGAGCTTTTGCTGAAGCTGTATGCAAGTCCCATCCCCTGTTGAGAGAGCAGCTGCAACTTCTTACAGCCAACTGCACCCCGGGCTGCTTCAAAATCAGCATCAGAGCAGGCTGAGGGAGGGGACTCCCCCTCCACTGCACTCCCATGACAGCTCACCTGCAGCACTGTGACTAGTGCTGGGGTGCTCAGCACAGGGAAGATGTGGGCCTGATGGAACAGGTCCAGAGCGGGGCAAGAAGGTGCTCAGAGGGATGGAGCAGCTCTGCTCTGGAGACTGCCTGGGAGAGTTGAGGCTGTTCAGCCTGGAGAAGAGGAGGTCTGAGAGCCCCATCCAGTGCCTAAAGGGGCTGCAAAAGAGCTGGAGGGGGACTTTGGACAAGGGCCTGAAGTGGCTGGACAAGGAGGAATGGCTTCACACTGGCAGGTTTAGATTAGATACTGGGAGAGAATCCTTCACGCTGAAAGTGGTGAGACACAGGTACAGTTTTCCCAGAAAATTTGTCTGTCCCATTCTTGGAAGTGTTGAGTGCCAGGTAGGATGGGGACCTGACCTGGTCTTGTGGGTGGTATCTCTGCCCGTGGCAGAGGGTAAAACAAGATGGTCTTTAAGGTCCCTTCCAGTCCAAACCATTCTGGGGTTCACTGATTTCAGATCATGCTCCTCACTGCCTTTGCCCCACATGTCTCACCTGTGGACACACACCCACCTGGAGGGGACAACCAAAGGTTTCCAGACCCTCTGCATGCTCAAGCTCCTCAAGTACAGCAGAGGGATGAGTGTGGGGCTCCACTCAATGGCTTAAGCCACACCAGAGAGGGGGATCCAAACCCAGGAGCTGGGTGAGGCTCTCCTGTACCCAGGTGTTATGGGCCACCTGGCCCAAGAGGGACTGGTGCTTGTATTAGCTTATGAGAAAAGGTGAAAATTAATAATTCCATGGGTTTTTTGAGAAGCCCATGGCTTGGCCATTGTATTCTTGCACAGTTTCCTTTTCCCTAAAGGAGGGGTTTTTCTTTGGTTTGTTTTTTTTTTTGCTACAGCAGAGTAGGCACAAAAACCCCAAACCTATAAAACATAGGTCATGTCCTATTCTTGGTCTGTGTGTATTTTTCTCTCCAGCACACCATCTCTTACTTCATTTTCTCCTGACGACTCTGGAGGTTTATTTTTCAGCAAGGAGCTTATGTGGGCAATGAATGCTCAGCCAGAATTTCTGCCTCTAATTAATTGGCTGGGTAGCCCACCAGAAGTGGGATGTTTATGGGCACAGGGCTCTTATAATGTTCACTTCTGAGCCTTCATTCCTCTAGTTTGGATCGTAAACTTCACTTATCACCAGACTTTTATATGTTAATTATTCTGTGTCGCTGGGAGAAGGGAGGACATGCAGAAGTGCATGAAATAATGTATGATTTAGGCATGGGGGATTAAATGCTCCAGTTTGGGCTGACTGTCTATGAGAAAGAAAATTGATGCATGGCAAAGTGGGGAGAAATTTAGATCAGGGTAAGTGTGTGTTTGTTGGTGGAGCCTCACGCTTTGAACTTGTGGAACCCAGTGCCAGGAGATGCCTCACCTGGGGACCATGAGGAAGAAAACCTGTAGGATAAGATTTGGCACCATTCCCCCCTGAGACACTTAAAATGTTGAGGTGCTTTAAGAAAAATCCCACTCAGCACAAATCTGCATGTTTAAGAGCCTAAATGCCTTTGAAAATCTGGGCCATGCAGGATTAGGTCTTGATGAAAGTCAGACTTAACACCTAAGGGACTGGGACCACTGGGAACTTGCATCCTGGCTTTGGGTGAGAATGCCTAGAATGCCATTACTGCGGGAAAAAATGCCAAGCAGAAAAGTTTTTAGTGTCTCACAGTCCCTTCCTGTTCCAGGGATGCTATAAATATCCTGCCAAGCCCTACCACGCTGCTGTCCTCCAGCTCCACAGGTATTTGGTACTTGGCTTTGTGTCCTGACCTGAGGAGACAAGACCTGAGATACTTGGTACCCCAAGAGACAGCACCTCTTTGCCTAAAATTTGTTTCAAATGTGATTGAGCCATCGAAATGCAGTTTGTTGGAGGTGCAGGAGGCTGTTTATGTGTCTGTGTGTATTGTTATTTATTAATTAAAGCCTAAATTAGCCCTCAACAGGTTAGCAGTATTTAATGCAGAGAGCTCAAACATGCAACACATTCTTGGCACGTTTCCCTTTATTAATTAAAAACCTCTTTAAAACACTCTGCCTTCCACCTTGGAGCAATAAATTTCCACCTTGAGGAAATAATTTCCTTGTTGTATTCCATACAGAGACGTTCTGTTAACTGCAATCCCTGTTTCAGTGTAGGCCCCACTCAGCCTTATTTCAATTTCAAAATAAACTTTCAAAAAGCCAGGTTTTTCTGTTAAAAAAGAAATAGGGAGGGTGGGGGAAGAAAACCTAAAAGAATCAACTTTTCTGCTTTTATAAATATATTTGGGATTAATTCCAGTGTAGTTTACTGCTTGTGCTGACTGTGAACCACAAAGCTCCTTCTTAATAGGAGCACACAGGACTCTGCAGCAGGTCCTGAAGCAGGCAGAGAATCCTTGGCAGCCCCAAAGGAGCTGATGGTCCTGCATGAGAAGCACTGGCCTGCCTGCAGTTGCTGGGGGAGTTTTATGCCCCCCTGTCACCCCCAGCTCAGGGTGGCTGGCTTTCTTTATGACTGTGTGCCCCAGCCCAAACCTGCCCAATGTCATGACATTACCTGGCAAAAATGTCACCTGATTTTGGGGGACTGAATGGCTTTTGTTCCCCTGCTAGTCCCAGGCTGCGCCTGCCAGAGACCTTGGTGTGCCAGGAGGCAGGAAGGGTCTCTGCTGGTCCTTTCAGGAGTTTGTACCAAACTCAGTAGGTTTAGAGGTGTGAGATGATTGCAGACTCCTGTCTCTCATCCTGACCCATCCTGCATGGCAGGGAAGGAACAGCCAGGCACTGAGGGCGTCAGGGATATTGTTCTGTCTCCAGTTTGTGCTCAGAACATGAGTGGCCAACCCCTTCACACTGGAGAAGGTGGGCTTTGGGTAGCACTGTCTGCAAATGTCAGATGTTGTTTAGCAGGAAAGATGTGGATGAAATGCTTACAGAGGAGGAAAAAATTCCTTTTCTTTCCTTTCCCACTTTTATAATTATCCAGTGTGAAGATCCTATACACCTCCTTGGTGGGTTCATCACATGTGCAGCTAAAAGTGTTCAAACTGCACACAGGCCTTAAAGTATCATGAAGGTGGGGGAAGGCCCTTAATCAGTTTTGTTGTGCTTTGTCTGAGTTTATTTAACTTCAAAGGGAAATTTAAAAAAAAACCCCTTTTAGGTCATGTCAAGCCAAGAGCCCTGTCCAGAATGGCTTGGGCTCAATTTCTGTGAGCACTCGTGGGAGGTCCTGCTCCTTCCTGCGCTCTTGCAGCCCAGTAATGGGATGTGTCCAAAATGCTACTATGGACTTGAAGCACATTCTGCAGGAGAGCTCTGCGCTGCTTGATAAAGGGTTTTTGGAAAGCTGACTTGAAATAAATGCAGTAAAACTGTCACTGAAATGTAAATGATTAGAGCAACGTGACTCCCCCCATCTCTTCTGCTCAATTCTTGCTTTTAGCAAATGTAATTTTAAAATAACCAGCTCAGGGTGACTTGGTTGAGAGTGTTCTTGCCTTTGGGCCAGAAAGTCATTGGTTCAGTCCTAGGCTGAGTGGGTCAGTGGTTTGGGTCCCACACAAGGGCAGGGGTCCCTGCAGAGCTGCATGTCCTGCCTGCCTGGGGGGGCACTGGGGAGACCCCAGGCTGCTCTCATGGGAGGAGCATCCCCATCAGCACCCAGGAGGTCCTGCCCTGCCTGGCACATCTGCCTTCTTCAAAAGTGCATTGGGGATGGGGATCACAGACAACCCCTTTTCCAGGCAGCAGCTGGTGTGAAACAAATGCAGGGCTCTATGCAGTGACAGCCCCAAGTGCCACCTCCTTCTTGCTGACAGTGCTTTCTTCCTGTGCTTGTTCTTTCTCACAGCACAAAATCACTGAAGATTTCAGTGAGCTGCTGGATGACATCAAAAAAACTTAGTGCCACTCTGATATCATCATTATGAATGGGTTTTGTTTCACCACCCCATTTATTGACCTGTACTGGCCCTTCCTGGACCTCCAGGATGACACACTAACAGTAATGGTAGAGCAGCTCTCACGAGAGAGACTTGAAGTCACAGAACAAGATAATCTTTGAGATACTGAATTATTTTCTTGGAACAAATGGATATTTTGAGTCTGTTTTCCCTAGGGAAAAGGGCAGTGCTCTCAGCATGAGCAGTGCTGTGAGTCTAGGAAGGCACCATCATGTGGTGCATGCTGGAAATAGATTGGTTTTGTTCCCATCAGGAGGACTAAAGTCATTTCCCAGCAGCATGCAGTATCCGTGTGGATCAAGATTCATCCCAAATGTGATCAGTTTCCTGCTGGAAAAGTTACTGTTTTCACTGTTGTTCATTGTGCCTGGCCCAAACATGTCTGGGAATTCACAGAGTGCTGGGTCTCCCCAAAGTGCAGAGCCCTGAGTAAGTCTCCATTCTCGTAGTCTGGCTCACATGTTCCTCCCCTCAGCACACCTGGGAGAGAGATGAGAACTCATTCCAGGTTTATGGGGACAGTGGGGTTGGAGAATGTGATTGCTTTAAATTTTGGGAGGTGAGGAGAACTTGACTTCTTCTTACAGCCCTAGTCCAGGCTGTTCTGGGCTTTCCCTCAGCAATGGACTTCTCTGGATCTTGTGTGGGGAACAACTAACCCCAGGCAGCAAGTCTAAGCCATGTAATGAGAAAAAAATCCCACAAATCCCCCAAATGGAGACTGCTGAGTTTTACATATCTTGGGTTAACCTTAATGTGACTCAAACCTATGATCACAGCTTGATACCCATTGTTTAAAAAACCCACAGTCTGGCCTGGAATCCAGAAAAAATTCCCTGGATAGCAAAAAATTCCCTTTCACCCAAACCTCCAGGTGACTGTGGTTATTTTTAGGAGTCTCTGTGTTATTTCCTCCCTATCACTCATCAGGTGACTTCTGCAAATGTGGTGTGTGCACATGGCACATGTTGTGAAGCCACTGTTGGGCTGCCTCCTTTATCCTTTAAGTTATTAAAGAAAGTAAAGATACTAAAGAGTTTGGAGGCTCATCACTAAAAATTCTTGGGATGTCTCCATTGCTCCTTTCTCTGCAGGGTGGATGGAGGGGTGCTTGCCAAGGGTGCAGTGCTCCATGTGCCTTAGATGTGGCCCTTCTCATTGTGCACAGCATCTGGGGATCTTTTTACCATGCTCTTTTCTCCCTGTGGATTGCAACATCACCATTGTGAACATACTGGCATATTGGGAGAGATTGTGGAAGTCATGAAAGTAAAATCTTCACCAGATCGTGAGAGGATGAAAAGTTAAACTCCTTTTAGGCAGAACGTGATCCTTGGTGGCTGTCAGAGCTCTGCCTACAACCTGTGCTTCAGACCTTCATTGAAATAAGCCAGAATGATTGATGAATAAGCCTTTATGATTGAAAATAATTCTGAAAATATCTTCTCTTTCTTCTGTGAGCTAAATGGGTGGAAGTGCAGCCACCAGCTCTGGCCCTGCGCTGAGGGCAGCTGCTGATGGAGGGAGGAATGTCGCCATTGAGAGCTGAAGTAGCTGTGGGCTGGGAACGGATCACAGCCCAGGTCCTTTTCCTGGAAACTTGTGGCAAGGCTGGGACTAGAGCCCAGGCCTCCAGTGCTCTCCCTGCCAGCTCCTTCTTTCTCAGATCGAGCAGCCTCGGTGCAACAAAAGAGCTGCCCGAGTCAGCAGACTCTAAACTTCCACACTAAGGAAATGGGCTGTGATACCTCAGAATGAAGCAGCTTGTTCCTGTGCTCTGATGCTGATTAGCACCTTGGAACAACCTGCTTGGCCTCATCTGGCAGCTCTAGTGCAAACACACCCACACAGCTCAGGGAAATCGGAGAAGGAAAGAGGAGACCTGTGAGCAGCAGCCGTTCTCGTGTGCAGCACGAGGTGTGCAGGGACAGAGCTACACCCCAAGGCCTGGGCATGGTGACTTGGATGGCAGAGGCTGATGTGCCAGAGGTGATGAAGGCTGAGGCACCCTGACCCCTCAGTCATGCAGGCAGTGGGGATTAGCAGAGCAGGACTAGCTGCACAGCCTCACTTCGCCCCCAGCTCGGTCTCCTGTTCTTGAGCTGTGGCAGGGCCCAAGAAGTGACTGTGGGGGTGACCAAAGGGAGCTAAGTGCCCGGGGAGAATGTACATTTGGGGGTTTGTCTCTCTCTTGGCTGGGTGGTGGGGGGAGAGGGGTGTGTGCCTTGCAGCAGGGATGCTGGGGGCTCAGGGGTACTTCTCTGCTCCTGTGCAAACAGGGTCACACCGTCCATGACCTGGCCATCAGGCAGCCACAAGCTGTGCCTTTGATGGCGTTGCTGGTATAACATCAAGTGAGTTTTTCTCAGTTTTGTATGACCATTCCTTGTGATACTGCACAATCAGTGGGATTTCAGCATTGCCAGAGGGACATAGAATCCCAGAATGGTTTGGGTTGGAAGGAGCCTTAAAGAACCTCTGGTTTCAGCCCTGCTGCCATGGGCAGGGACACCTTCCACCTGACCAGGCTGCTCCAAGTCCCACCCAACCTGCCCATGAACACTTCCAAGCTGGGACATCAACAGCTTCTCTGGGCAACCTGTGTCATTGCCTCACCACCCTCACAGGGCAGATTTTCTAGAAAATATCCTCTTTTCACTATATTAATGTCTTCCAGCCATAGAAGAAATGAGACCCCAACATGAGCATTATCTAAATGAAAGTATTGATGCATCCCTACAGAGCAGAGTGGGTCAATCTTGCAGAGCTCTGCCTGCCACTGTTGAGGCTGTGCCTGCCTCTCACCAACCCCAGAGAGCTTGTCTGCATTGCTCTCCAAAATCTGCCTTTCTGATCCCAGCCCTGGGTTGCCATTTGTAGTGTTTGTGCCCCAAAGCCTTCCCCAAGCCAGCTGAGAGTTGAGAACAGGAGCTCCTCGTAAAAGGGTGGGGGAGAAACCAGTGACACAAGCTCCTGCTGAATTTCTTTTTCATGTTCTCATTTGTAATCATTTTGGGGTTTATGAGGGATACTTCCTAAAACTTTGCCAACATGATGGAAACATGTGGTGCTCTTATTCATGATGTGACCCTTTTGGTGGAGAGATGAGATGAAAATCTGCATTTTTCTGACAAGTCCACAGCATATGATCCAGTGAGATGGAAAACCACTGGGGTGTGGGGTACCTGATATTTCCCCAGCCATGCCAACCCTGTTCACTCCTCCAGAAACACATCCTACATAACTCTGTGTGTACAAACTCCAGCTGGTTTTTCTTGCCAATTGTTTATTTAAAGATTTTCACCTCCTTTTAAAATTTTGTCTTACTAGGGGTAGCTCAGCTCTGTGGCCTGTGGATGACACAAAAAGTATTGTTTGGATTTTTCTCTGAATTGCAGGTTTGCTCTTGTGCTGGCTTTCAAGGACAGAGCCAAACTGGGGGAAGCAAACTCTATCCCTAGAAATAGTTATTGCAGGTCTCAGAGCTAATGATGGATGCCAAGGTTAAAGGACCTTTGCTTATTTAAGTTAGCAAATCCCTCTACAAAGGGCATAACTAAGTTATCAGCCTCACTGACTCTATTTGGGCCACACCACAGCTGTCACTGAACAGGGACAATTCCCTCAGCATTTGTGTTTGTGTGAGTGACAAGGGTGACCTTGAGCCCATGAGCCAGGACTGCTGCTCTCCCTGGGTGCCCAAAAATGCAGGGCTGGCTCTCACCAGCAGCACTGCACCTGCAGCAGCAGCACCCTGCTTGGCTGTTTGGCATCCCCAGCTCAGGATGTGGGTTGTTGGTAATCCTGGTTTTCATTATTTTAGTGGTGAAAGAAAACTTTTGTGTAGTGTGGAAAGCAATCCTGAGCCTTCCTGTGTTTATAGGAAGGTCTCAGACAGGCTGAAGGAATGGTGTGCAAGGGCAGGAGACTGCAGGACAGCAACCAATGTGAAGGCACACATGTCATAAAGGGTCTGGAGGTATTTTTTAACTGAAAATAGAATGTTAATGGCAGGAGAGTGCAACAATGACACTGGTGAGTAACTCAGGATAAATACAGGGGCCAGGCATCACCTAAAAGGTGGAGAATGGTAAAATCCTCTAACCTGACGATGGACTGAGAGAGCTGGGGTTGTTCAGCCTGGAGGAAAGAAGAAACTTCAGGGAAACCTTAGATCCTCTTCCAGTGCCTAAAGGGACTACAAGAGAGATGAAGAGAGACTGCTTACAAGGGCATGAAGTGACAGGATAAGAAGGAATGGCTTTAAACTTAAGGAGGGTAGATTTAGATTAGATATTCGAAGGAAATTCTTCCCTGTGAAGGTGGGGAGGCACTGGCACAGGTTCCTTGGAGAAGTGGTGTGTTGGGACACTGCTTGACTCCTTTGATCAGGCAGGCAGGGCACTGAGAAACAGCCCTCTGAGCAATGTCTTTGGTCTTGGGAGGAGCCAGCAGCCATCCTGGTGCTGACCAGAGTGATGCTGGCCCTCAGCTTTGTCCTGGGGAGACTCACTGAGCAAATTAGAAATGGGGGTTCTCAGAATGGAGACCTCCACTTATTAATGATGGAAATTAATGTACTTTCTGAGTTGAAGTCTCCTGCAATCTAGACTGGTGAAAATAGGGACTAGGCCAAAAAAGTCAAGGAGGCCTGCACCAGTGTGAACCAGACTTCATAAAATAGAGAGGAGAGGCCCCTTTTGTCAGGCGATGGCTTTTCCTCAGAAGCTAAATGATACATAATGTTTATATAGTGTTTTGCCTCTCCTAAATGCAGGCTAGACATTAATTGATTCCAGGTTTGCTCTGTGAAGTAGGTCAACTCTTTCCATTTTGCAGATAAAGGAGTGGTGGGGATTGCTGAGAGAAGTGCACGGGGGGTCAGCACCGGCGCCGGGCACCCACACGGATGGCTGCCCTCCCCATGGGACCACGCTGCCACCCTAAATATACACCACTTCTGATGTATGTGGAAATCAGCTGGGACTCTGTAAACCCAGCTACATTAAGCCTGGTTCAAATGAAATCTGTTTATGTCTACACTGCTTGCCACTGGTCAAAGCAGGACTTAGCTAACCTAACGCTGTTTGTGTTCAAAGCCTCTTAAACCCTTGCTCTGACTGTCTTGAAGTGAGATATAAAGTACTTGCTGGGACCTGGCTGGAGGCCAGGGAATTGTTTCAGACCCCCCTCTCTCTTCTGCTCATGGGGCAGTTTAGAAAAAGCATTGCACATTTCAAACAGTGATGGAAAAAAATAATTTTAATTCACTTCTGTTTACATAATGTTGGAAGCTTGGGAGGATTTGGACAGACAGTTATTAATGGTTTAAATTGGCGTGATAAAAATGTTGCCTTGGTTTGGGAACATGAGCTGGCTCCCCAGGCCCTGGTGCTGGGTCAGCCAAGTTCTGGTTGTGGGATTTGGGGAGCAAGGACCCAATGCCTTGGTGGGTCCCACTGCTGTGTTTCCTTTTGGCATCTTGGAAAGAGCCTCCTGCCCGTTCTGCTGAGGCTGAGCCATGTAAACCCAAAGCCTGGATCTGGGGAAACACCCGGCTCTTCCCAGTCACCTCTCTTTCTGGATGCCCAGCCTGGAGGTATTTGGTGATCAGATCAGAGGGACTCAGGGCATGCCCACCCTGGGAGCGCCGCTCCTTCACTACAGCCTTGAAGCTTAACTGCTTAAAGATTGTGGTCCAGCCTTATGGGAGCATGCCCCTTTATTTTTGGTTAGTACCTTGTGTGGATCAGCTCCAAAACAGGTGGAGCCAGTCCCGAATGTGCAACATGGGAATGAGAGGGTGACTGGGTCCCATGTAAAGTGCCCTGAGCTCTCCAGGTGCCAGAGGAGGTGGGGATGGGCAGGGAGAGGAGGCAGGCACTGTCACGTCTGCATTGCCACATCTGCAGTGAGTGCCTGGCCTGTGTGTTCCTTCCTCACATCCATCCCTCAGAAGACTCAGACACAGTTTTACTGGTCTATCGCTCAGCGGGACCTGGCACCTATAAAACTGCTCTTAATTACTTCCCAAGTTACTCACCAGGGTGATGTTGATTTTGTCCTATAGGACTTTGCCTATTTAACATAGAGCACTGCCCACCACAATTCTGTTGTCTTATTTATTGGTGCATGATCATACACTGTGTGCATGTGGCTGGATTTTGGACACCACTGGACTGCTCATGGAAGCTGCCCACATGGGTTTTGCTTTCCAGCCTGTGCCTACCACTCTGCAGCACTCCACACACAGAGCTGTGATGCTGCAGTGAGGCTCTAGCAGGTTTGTAAGTGCCTGCACAGGGGGTGACAGCATGAGAAGCATCTGTGATCCTGGTTTGGAGGGTGACAAATTCCAGGTCCTCCCTCCCAGTGTGTCCAGCTCACATGCATAGGAAGCAGGGATTGTCCCCTCCAGCCATGGCACTGACTAGAGTGACTCTAATCCATTTTGCCCTGCTTTGACACCTGAGATTAAAACAAGGGCTGTAGTAGCTAAGAAAATAGAGAAAATAATGGTTGGGAAATAAATCCATGCCAGCATCAGTTCCTGCAGCATCTAGACACTGCTTTGAAGCTCTGCCCTCAAAATATTCCCTCCATGATCCCTGGGATTACCCTGCACCATGGCATCTGAGTGCCAGCATTATGAAATTCATAAGCACTTGCTTTATCTGCCTACTTTGCAAGTCATCCTTGCACAACAGACAACAGGACTCTGCTCAAAGGCATGTTGGTGTTGGAGGCTGCATCTCTTACTGCTGCCACTTTGGCTTTGGCTGAAACCAGGGTAGGACTAATCTGAGCCCATTAACTGACTCTGATGTATTCAAAAACCAAATCTGCAATCTGTGAAATATTGTATTCAAAAGAGAAAAATTAATTTATGGGGATAGAGTTTGGAGGTTTTACATGCAGCTCAGTGGCTGGTCTTCTCCAGAGGACTTCCTTGAGGTGTCATGACTTATTTTTCCTCTGCAGACCCTGAGCAGTGTAGCTACATGACAATGAGCCATGAACAGAGAAGAGGTTTCCCTCTGCAATCTTTAGGTTGCAGTATGTTTTTTTCCTGTGCTGGGAGAAGGTGTTGCATTAAAGATCTGTGAGTAACACTGGACCTGAGGAATGCTTCATGAGCTTATTCATCACCTGAGTGAATCAAACAGGGAAAACAGTCTTTATTCTGCAAGATAACTGCATCCCACAGAGATTTGGCTTGAGAAAGGGCTCAAAGCTTGTTCCAAAATTGTACTACTGACTGGAGTCCAGCCCCACTCTGCACAGGATGTAATCTCCAGATGGATGCTGGGTTTGAATGCTCTGATACATAAAGTCATGTTACCTGGAGCTATCTCCAGGAATATTGTAGGGAAGGGTTTGAACTCAGTGGGAACTTCCCTAGTTTGACAAGTGGAGAATCCACTTAAAAGAAGATTAGGAAAGGTCCTGAAAATGGGGTTTTTACTATAAAAGGGATCAGTAACTGAATCCTGCCGTTCATGCTCCTCTTGCATGCCCATGCACCAGGGCTTGTTCCAGCTGATGAGGTTATCCTGGACTGATGCTATCGTGGGAAGAGGATCAGTCCCAGTGCTTTGAGACCTGTCATTAAAATATTCATGGTTGTGAAAGAAAATGTGGGGAAAATGCAGCTGGGGACAACAGTGAGAGCAGCAGCATAACAGACCAGCACAGAAGCAACTGCAGTGAATGTTCCATGGCTTACCACCCTCAGCATGGGATGTGCTCCAGAGGCTTCTTTTCTGTCCAACTTTCCATTTTGCACTGGAACTGGGCACTTCTGAGCAGACGCCTGTGGATTTCTGTTGGCCTGAGGAGCTGCTGCTCTGCGTGGCACGCTCTCCTCTAAAAATTTCTCTAAAATCTCCTCTGGGATACTCCCCTGGCAGGCTGAGCCCATGCCAGGTCCTGCCTCACCGTGAGGTTGCTGCCTGTGGGTGCAGGTTGGTGATCTGGATGGAGACTTTCTGGAGTCAGGTCCTCAGCCTCGGGCTTAGATGCTACAAAGAAAAAGATGGTAAATCAAAACATTTGAAAATCTGTTTCTTATTTACTGTACTGCCAAGCTGCTGTAAGGCTTGCTGGAATCACAATCCCAGAAAAGCAGAGTGGAAAGGATTTTCGTACTGATGTTGTTGGCAGTGGGAGAGACCTCGCTGCCTGCTGTGGGCTGGGACAGGTGGGGATAGGATCAGGGACAGACTTTCTGTTTGCTTGTGAGGGGAGGGTAAACATTGCAAACATTCCTTGTCTCCCCTCAGCCCTTTTCAAGAGGGGTATTTATTAAATATTGGGAAGAACTGAAGGCACACTGAATATTTGGGGGAGGAATACTTAGAGACACATTTTAGTGATGACGAATGGTAAACATGTCAGGTCACAGAGGCAGGAGAAAAGAAGTCAGATGCTCAGGCCACAGCAAGTTTTGTTGGATGTTTTCATGCTCACAGCATCACCTGAAAGGATCTCCTTTCAGGACTACTTCCCTACATCAGGCATGGGGAGAGATGCCAAAGTGTGCAGAAGATAGTTTATGGAAGCAGGGAGCTCTTCCCAGTGCATCAAAGTCTCACATCTTCTGTTTCCCCCCTCAAGTGCCTGCATCTCTCCTGGGAATGTCACACATCATCTCACACACTCCAACCAGGGTAAGCTGAGCAGGGAAAGTTTCCCAGAGGCTTTTGGGCTGTGATGCCAGGAGTCATAATTGCCTTGGCAGAAGCAGCCACAGTTGTTCAAACCTGCCCTCTATCCGTGAGTCAGAGTGGAAGTGCTGGAGTTGTGGGATGGCTCGGAGCAAAGATGCAAAGTTGGGAGTTGCTTTCAGAGATTCTTATTTCCCCGAGGGAAAGTCTGAAAAAATATTAGTGAGGGAGCTAGAGGGAGTCCAGCAGCCTCAGAGCCTTCCTGCAGCCCACGAGGGCAGCACTGGGCTCTGCCAGCTGGGATGGCAGACAACAGCACCAGGAGCTTCCAGTGCCTGCAGGGATGGGACCATCTCTGGGGCCCCCAGCAGTAGCAATGCCATGGCAGGGAAGGCAGCCATGCAGTTTGTGGGTGCCCATGGCTGGGCTGTGGCACCAGTGTCCTGTGGGCTGTTCAGGGCATGTTTTGCAGAGGCAGCATTCATTGAGCAACCACCTTCCTGCTTGGAGCACAAAGGGACACAGCCCACAGTGGGACAGAGCCCCAAGTCCTGTGGGAAGGTCTTGTGGAGAACCAAGCTCCCATGTGTAGGGCTGCATTTGAGAGTGTGTCCTGTTTAGGTCAGAAAGCACGAGGAGATGGCTCAGCAGGGTTTCCTGAGCAGAAATGGCTTTGGGCATCTCAGAGGATCACTGGTAGTGAATGCACTTCTGCTGAGGGCATTGCCAGTCCCCTTCTGGCCCATGGAATGGAGGAAAGAGCAGAGCCAAGGGGAAATAAACCCTCAGCATCACCAGCTGGGGACAAGGAATGCAAGCTGCTCGCTCTCCACATCCTTGCCCATGACACCTGGCTCCATCTGAGCACAGGGAGAGGCAGCAGAAAGGACTGGGAACCAAGGAAGTGTGGGATGGGTGCCGGTGGAGCCGGTGCTTTGCAAAGCTTCTGTGGGGAGAGCTTGGCATGAGAACTGCTTCCAACACATGGAAACTGTGATGGGATACACTCAACCTGGCCACACAGGATGGCTAAAGTGGTCAGAAGCTGGTGATGGCAGGGATGTCCTAAGGTGGGTGTTGGACCAGTCTGAAAGCAGATGGGAATGGAAACCCCAGTACCAAGCTCTCCCCAACCTTGGGGAGGTCCTGTCGCCTCCAGACTCCAAGTTCATGGCTCAAAGCCATCTCTCGTTTAGTCCCAGTGAATTACTGAGCCCCAGGAAGCCAACCTTACTGAGGCTTTTGTAGAAGTCAAGGGCTCAAATTGAGCGGGAGCTTGGGGAAACCATTTCCCTTGTTAAAATAAATGTATTAGTTTAATACGTACCAGGAGAGGATAGGGAGTTCTCCTTGTTAAATATTTACCAGTCAAACCCTGCTGAGGACTTACTTGGAGCAATTCAGCTTTAGTGATTTGCTTCTATTGTGGTCTAAGTCTCCAGCATTGCTGGGAAATCGCCTGGCAGGGCCAGGATGGCTGGTGACAGACCCAAACCCCAGGCAGAGAAACTGCAGCTGGGATGGCCACCCACCTCTCTGGGGACACTGTGCTGCCTTGGCAGGTCCCCAGATCTGCCCTGGGACCTAAATGGAGATGTGGACACCTGTCTGGAGAAACAGAGGGAGCAGCCTTGTTCCAAAAGGGGAGCAGAGCACAGGATAGATGCCCAAAAACCAGGCAAAAGAAAATAAACCTTAAAAAAAAGGTGAGGAGAGACACAAAACATTGCTTTGTTCCTCACCTGTCTGTCATTCCTGAAACCATCCTGACATCCCAGATTCATTACAGTGCGGTTTAACAAGGATCATTGTTTCTTTGGGGGCTCATCATCTTGGGAATGGGAATAGCTGTAAACAACAGAAATTGTGAATGATCTTAATTTATCTAAAATCTCCCTTCTTCTACCTGATGGTGGAGTTAAGCCACGTCCAATAGCTCAAGATTTCCTGACAAAACTGTTGGATTTATCAGACCAATTTTATATTTATGGGATTTTCATGTATATATACTAACCTGACACACATTTACATAAGCAATTTGTCATTTACAAGTTTATATTTGAGCAATCTGTACAGTTCTTAAAACTGGAAACATATTTTTTTTGTAATCAAGTTAAATTTGGATCATTTCTATTGTTGGTGACTCCACCAACACTGTTTTGTAACACTGTTGCTTTCCCTTAAACTCCCTAGGATAAAATGGAAAAAGAAGGGCATGAGGCATCTCTATGGAAATGCTCCTGCCTTGTTGGTTCCCTGCTCTCCTGAAGGCAGAACTTGCAGATTGTCAAGGATTGTGTCACTGTGTGTTTTTTAAAGAATGACTCTATTAATAATCTTAAGAGAAAACAGATGCACGAGGTTTGCAACTAGAACTGTGGATATTCGAGGAGACATCAATTGTTGGAAGTAAACAACAGTCCTGATTCAACAAAGCTCTTAAGCAGACGCTTAACTTTGAGCATGCACTTAGCCCAGGCTTCAGTGAGGTGTTAACATATGTTCTGCTATATAAGGAGGGACTTAAGTACGTACTTACAGTTAAGCTTGTGCTTAAGTGCCTTGTTGAATTGGGGCCAACAATTCAACTCTCTCTCTGTCTCCCTGACATTAACTGTGCCTGACATCCAGGAAATTCAAACAGGGGCTGCAGTAGTCACCTACCAGCAGGGCTTTTCCCTTCAGACTGGGGCTGCATCTATTTTGCAGCATGGCCAAAGTGCTCTGGGTGGCAGGGTGAGGTCACCCCAAGCACCTCTGTGCCCCCATCACTCCCCATCCCTTGGGATCCCCACGGCACCACCTGTAGAGAGACAAAAAGCACATTATATTTTTAAGTCTTTTTGAAGACCCAACCTTGAAATTTATCATTTTTTTACTGTTTTTATAAAATCAATCAATTTTTCCATAGTGTTCTGCATATTCATTAAAGGTGTCTGCTTTCTTTGTGCTTATTTTCAAGTGGTTGGGGTTTAAGTCCTGAGCAGTAAGACTTGCACTCTGCAATGATTTAGCCTCCATTGTCAACTTTTATGAATGAAAAGGGTTTTTTTTGCAATTTTTTGCCTTTGTAGTTTTTTCTCCTGTTACATCCTGTATCTGCTGAGTTGTACATAGCAGGTGAATACGGATGGGAAAGGCCCTAGTGTCTTCACAGGTTACTGATGACCTCCTGGACCAGCCTGGAAGCTCTGGATGCCTTTCCAATTACCTTGAGACCCTTCTCTTGGTTGAGGTCACCTTCATTTCAGACCCAAATCACTGAGGATGAAGGTCTTTGCTCACTGCAATGACACTGAATTATCATCATCAAAAAAGCCAAACCCCAGCTCACAGCTGTGCCTTGGGATCAATTCATCATCATTTGTTGGATTTTATTTGCAGTAAACCAGCTTTGTCTGAAAACTGAACAGATTTGTTCCATGAGCCAGGGAGAACTCGGTGAAAGCAGCTAACAGAGTCGATACCTCCAGTTCCAAATCACACAAGGCAAACCCTGAACCAAACATCCCCAGATGTTTCCTGATCTCCTGATCTGAAGTTCTGCCCTTCTGGTAATCAAAGGGAACTTTGGAACTTGCTTCAATGGTGCCAGAGCTGCTTTCTCCCCAGGATTTTATTTATGGGTGGTTTTGAAACTGTGGGTATGGCAGTTGCCTTTCCACTCCCAGCTTTTTGTCTATCCTGTTTCTCTCCAAAAGTCACAGCTGGGGAACCATGCTCACTGCCAAAAGAGGAGTTTGTTTTACCTGCCAAAACCAGGTGTGAGGGGCATGTAGACCTCACTTAGAAGTGTCTCAGGGACTGTCATCCAGATGCAACACCAAGTTTTCTTGAATAAAAAAATGTAATAAAGACCTCAAGGACTTCCCTGCTTATTTTCTTTGCAGATGGCAGCATCCAAGTTCCAGTTATTTCTGTCTTGGAAAATAAAAAAGTCTACCAGAGGAAAAGGAATGTGAGTTTGCAGCAAAGTTTGGTACCTGGAGGACTCCAGGCTGGAGTGCACACTCCTGATTTATGGTGTACTTGTTAAAACCACTTGTTCTTGTCATAACAAAACAGATCGAAGTAAAGCTGGGTAGAAGGTCCCTTTCTAGCTGGCACTTCATCATGGCTTCTTACTCTGTCTTAGGTTCTGGGGGTTTACAGTTATATAAAACTTAATGAATCAGTATACTTTAGATTTCCTTCCTAATGCATATGGGTTCAATTAACTGCACTGTTTGCTTATTTAAGTGTTTTCATTAAATTGCTTTACTATATTTTCCCGCAATTGAAAGGGAACATGGTGGGGCTGATGCCATCTGCCACCATCAGTTTAGCAGAACCTTTTTCTTTGTTCAGGTCCATTCTTTTTTATTAGAAGACACCCTCCTAACTCCAGTTCCCTGTGTACCACTCAGTTATTGCATTCTCCTCTTCTGACTGCAGACTGATAAATAAAAAGCTTGAGCAAGGGCCTTCATGTATGGTATTTTTTAAGGGTCTCTTTTACAAGATCAGTTGTGTTGTGCCCCCCACCCCCTTCTCTCCCCCTGCTTGCAGATCCCTTTTTTGCTCCAGCTTGTGAATAAAGAATTGTTGTTATTACAGTGGCTCTCAGCTCTTGCTGCCTGGCTCTGTGGGGTGGAGGATTGCTGTGGCCAAAACACCCAGCCAGGCTGCAGACACAGCCCAGGACAGCAAGAACAAAGCAGGAGAGGCTTTTCCCTCATTTTTAAGGAATAGCTGATCCTAGGCATCTCACCAAACCTTCCTGAAGGTCCTTCTCATGGCAGGGAATGGTGTCCCTGCCTTCACCCACAGCTTATTTTCTGGATCTGGTGCTCTTTGTGCTTCACACTCTGTTCTCCCCCACACACAGAGGAGGTGTTTTATTACATTCCTCCTTGATGTTTTGCTCCATCCTTTTGAGCTGCATCTTGCAGTGTAAATGCTAATTGTGAGTGGTCCTGTGTGTCCCAAAGGGCTGGTGGCCCCAAGAGGGCTCCTGCCCACGTTCCTCCAAAACACCCCACACTGCCCAGGGATGCCCTTCAGGGATGGACAGTGCCTTCCCCTGTTTTACAAACTAAACTGAATAAACTCACCCACCTGATTTGGAGCGCAGTCTGCATCCTGTTACACAAAACAAATGCTTTATACACATCACAAACAGCAAAAACCTCCTGGAGAATATAACAGAAGAACAGAAAATATTCACCCTGAAGGACTCTTGTCCAAAGGTTGGATTTTTTGATTTGGAAATGCAGTGTTTGATATTGCATTGTTTATCTGCCATCTCTGGGTTAGGGAGCAGAGAAGGCACTCGTTCTCCTGTATTTTGCAATAGAGTGTGAGGTGGGAAACGCCCCAGCATTTATCATTTTCTGTTCTCTGCTACAAGCATTTTATGTAAGAGAAGGTGCAAAGACAATAAAAAACTCGCCCTAAAGGCACACAATGAATCTGTGGCAAGGCCAGCAAGAGAAAGGCTTTTAACCATTGCTTTCAAAAGCCCTTGTCCTCCCCAGAGTCTAAGGGAGCTGCTGTGTTTGTGGAGGGCCAGAGGATGCTGTGAGACCCTCACCCAGTCTGTGCCACATTTGTAGAAGGGTTTCAGTTTGTGAAGCAATGTACCAGAATAAACATCTCCAGAAATGAGACAGAGAGAGGGAGAGAAAAAGAGAGAGAAAGAGGGAGGGAGAGAGGGAGAGAGAGAGGGAGAGAGAGAAAACACCCTTCATACTCTTCTGTTTACAGTAAAATGAAATTAAGAAAAAACAAAATGTGGGAAAATGCATTTAAACTGAAAGGAAAAGTCTTGCTCCCAGGTGGTAAGACTTTTTCTTCTATCTCTTATTTTCAAGGTTTTCTGATCTCTGTTTTGTTCAATGAAACATGCACCTAAGGCACCAAAGACGTTGCAAAACACCTCTGAGTTGTCAATTAACCTTGGAGGGGGAGTGGGAGGTGGGGATTACCTGGAGAAGCATCAGCTTGTACCTACCCCCACCCCACCCCACTTAACAACTCCTGGACACAGGGACCCCAACCTCTGCTAACAGCCCCACAGTCTGCAGGGACCCACATGCAACTGCTGGGATCTGCCAAAATCATATGGAATCACCCAAAAAACACCCAAACTGATGCAGAGTCTGGGCTCTGGGAGTTTTTGAGAGAGTGGTTTGACAGTCCTGCCAGCCCCAACCTCTCTCGCTGGTGCCCTTTCTTCTGTAAGTGAGGCATAAAATAAATTTAAGCTGCTGGCTGTGGTAAACATGCCCTCCAAACATGCCTGTTCTTGATGCCCCAAATGCAGATATTCAATTGTGGAAGAAAGTGGAGAGAGAAAGAAAAGAATAATAATAAAAAAATAAAAAAATTAAAAAAAATTAAAAGAAAAGGATAGAAAGAAAACCCCCAACACTTCCAAGACACTAAAAATAGACTCTGATCACTTACCAAATGGTAAAATGAAAATGATTTGCTTTGAATAGTCTCCAGAAAGGCTCAGATACAATGTCTTGTGGAGCAAAATTGAATCAGTTGAAAGTGCAGACGCCAGCTCAGCCTAATCCCTCCCAGCTGCTTTGCTTTCCTTTTTTTCCAACAAGCAGCCCCTAAAAGTCATCTCCCTAATCCTGCAAACTGAAATTCAATCTTGTATTTTTTTTTTTAAATCAAATTTCAAGCCTGGGGCTTGCAGGGTGGGGGAAGAGGAGGAGGGAGGGCCTTGGGGTTGCCTCCTTCCCATTGCCCTGACTGCTGTAAACACAGCCTTGAATTCAAGGAAAAGCTTTAGACTACAATTCACTTGGCTTGAGTAAAACACACAGATTTGATGCCTTTAAAGCCCCTCCAGCAGACGGTAGATAGCTTTGAGATGTTCACTAAATGGCTGTCTGGTTGCTGCCTTTTTTGTTGCTGATTGGGGCCCAAGGAGAGCTTGTCTCTGGGTTGTTCTTTTTTGTTTTGTTTTGTTTTTTGTTTGGTTTGTTTTGTTTTTCCCCTGTTTTTGGTGTCTGCTGTTATCAGTGATTTGGGGTTGGGCATTTACCTAATGGAAAGACCAAGAAAAACGATTTCTCAGAGAGGCTGGTGATTGCAGCCAGCAGTGCATGTATCAGCTCTGCTATCTCAGGGAATACCCAGAGGTATTTATGACACTTTCCCAAGAGTTTCCCGACTCCTGCCCTCCACTCCCCCCGTTCCTGCCTCGTGTGCAGCTCACAAGGACTCAGGAAAGCCTTCTGGGGCATCCCAGTCCTCAGCTCCCTCCATGGCACTTGGAAACTAACTCCACGTGCTTCCAAACCTGCTTTGGCAGTCATTGCCACCTGATGGTTCACTGATCCCAAATATTTTTGGCAGCCAGTTGTACTGGTTTGGTTTTGGAGAGTGATTGAGAATAGAAAAAATAACAGCAAATTGTTCAAAACCAAATCCTATGGCTCAGAATCCTGATAATTCAAATTCCTGGGTCTGAACTTTTCCAGACTCAGAGCTTCAGAGGTTTTCCCTCATTCAGCCATGCAGATTGGTCCTATGATGCTTTTGTTTGAACCCAGGTCAGGGTCCAGAGTCTGAGCAGGAAAAAAAAGATATCTAAGAGTGAGAAGAGGACACTGGTTTTACTGGATAGAAATTCCCTCACAACAGCTGCAGGCAGGTTTAGCCTGGTCAGAGAAAGATCCTGAGTGCCAAAGGAAAACGGGAAACAAAATTTACAAGAAAGAGTGGAGAGCTGAGCTGGGAGCCTGTGATGACTCCTCTCACCCTGGCAGAATGATGGCAAAATCTCTCACCATGAAAATCACACTTTTCACCAATGCAGAGATGATTATTTTGTCTGTTCCAAACACTTCTCTTACTTTTGTTAGTATAATGGCCTTGGCCCCACCCAACATAACAGAGGCAAACTTCTACTTGTTCACAGCTGATTTGTATTTCTGCTCTGAGATTCATGGGGTTACATGGCATTTACATGACATTTACTCAGATAATATCCATTCTTGCTTTCTGCACCCCTGTGCCCATCAGTCTGATACAAGACTGGTCACTGAGAGTGCTGAAGTTATGTGGAACTGAATTACCTCTTGTCTCATGAGGGAGAGTGCATTGTGCACCCAGATCAAATGGCCCCATGTGCTGGGTGCTGGATTTTATGATGTAAACTGATGGACAGTTGAGATAAATATACATAATTAAATGGGTAGAGATACACAGGTACATGGGGGATGGATACATTAGAATAATTGGCTTAAATAGACAAAGGGTCTGTGCAGAGGGTGGATAATTTGATATTAGTGCAGAAGATGTGATGGTGGAAGGAAAGCCTGTGCATGTGACATGGACTGGGTGGCCTAGCCAGGGGTAAAGGTCATTGTGCTGCATGTCAGGAATAGAGGTGTTGTGTTAGAGCAAGTCCTGCCTGGGTGAGCAGAAAA